>NC_071393.1:75494698-75803998 GCF_022682495.2 Desmodus rotundus
CCAGTCCCTGCCGCCTAGCTGCTGGGGCTCCCCCTCTCAGAGAAGTGGGGGCTGCAGGCCTGGGACTCCCCCAAGCCCTGCCCAGCTGGGGCCTCACCATCTCCTGGATCCAGGCCTCACAAAGGTCTACTCTCTGCAGGAACCCCAGGAAGTTCTGCATGTCCTCCAGGTCCTGGCCCCGGAGCACCACCGCCTGCCTCAGCTTCTCCCAGTGCCCTTGCAGCACCTGCAGCCTCTGGGAGACTTCTCCTGCTTGAGGGTGGCCCTGGGCCAGGAGAGTCTCTCCCTCCTGGAGAAGAAGGGGACACCGGAAGATCTTGCCTGTCACCCTTCCTCCTGCTTTCTCTCATCACAGGCCCCCCCTTCCTAAGGCCTTTCCTGCAGGCCACCCTGAGGTCCAACTTTGGGGCAGGGCTGGCTGTTACCTTGAAGACAGAAATTATGACCTCCTCATGGGCCTGGACCTCAGCCTGGAAGGCCTGGTGTTTCTGCAGGTGCCTCAGCTTATCTTTCAGATCCCCAGGAGGGAGCGGCTCTCCCAGTCTCTGAACCTTCTCCTGGATCCAGTCCTCGGCCTGGCGGCGGTGGCAACACGAACCCCATGACGCTGATACTGCCTCTGTCCACAGAGATGTCCTGCCCACCCACCCACCCACCCTCAGCTGGGCCCAGGCAGCAACTGCAGGCCCCAAGGGCAGGACTGGGTAGAGCCTGGTAAATGAGAACCAATAGTTCTGGCCCAGGAAGACCTGCCCCAGGCCCCCTGGCACCCGCCCCGCCCCCACCACAGAAAGGGGGCTTGGGTAGGGCTTTATGTGGGAGACGAGGCTCTCCTGCTCTCATGCCCTGGACTGCTCTGCGCTCTTCCCTGAGCTCTTTGTCCTGGCCCTGCCAGAGCTGAGGATGCAGTGGGGTTCGCACAGAGAGTCTTTGAATCAAATATTCCGGGCTCTAGCCTGGCCTCTGGGAGAGCCACTGAACTCTCCAGACTCCTCACTACAGGGTTGTCATGAAGGCCGAATGAGCCCAGGGAGGTGAATGTCATCTGTAAACTGTAAAATGTGGCCCAAACGGAAGGCACTGGGATGGGGCTGCCCTCTGACCTGGGTCGCGACCCTGGTGAAGCCAGCCATCTGTAGGGAGGCGTGCAGGGCCTGTCTCCGGGACTCAGCCAGTTCCTTCACTCGGGCCCGATGCTCCAGCACTGCGTGGAGCCGGTCCTGTACCCTGGGGCCCCGGAGGGTCTCTGCCTGCTCACACAGAGCTGCCTCCTGTGGGCGGGGCACAGACTGCTGTTCTCCCTGCCGGTGAGGCTGGAGCAGGGGCTGGCCCACAGGGAGGGCCTTCCCTCAGGCCTGCGTGGCCTAGGGCTGACTTAGGGCTGGCTGAGCCTCCCAGTAAGCCAGGACCCAGTGACCACATGATATGGGGCCAAGGGACTCCCTGTCCTTGCAGTGTGGCCCACCCCATCCAAGGCTCCTTCATGAGCCTCCTGGTCAACTCTGCTCAGCCAGCCCCCACCATGCACCCCTAGCCCCACAGGTCACCCCCCGTAACAGCATTGCCCTGGTTACTCACCAAGGACCCTGTGCCCCCGATTCAGGACTCCAAAGTTCCCAGACTCCTTCTTCCCCCACCAACTCTGATGAAGCCCAGGACTCTCTGAGCCCATTACCTTCTCATCTTGGGCAGTCAGCACCTTCTGGAAGATCTCATGCTTGCAGATCAGCCGCTCCACCTCTTCCACCGAGCTCCCCAGGGCACTGGTCCTCAGGGATTCCTGGACCAGCCCGTGGGAAGGAAGAGAGGCTGTCAGGGACTGCCCACACAGTCAGCCCCATCACACCCCTTTGCGGCCATCTGCATGGAGGCAGAACGCGGCCTCTGTGCTCTGTCTCAGGGAAAATGCCAGGGGAAGCACGGGAGTGAGTCAGGGAGGGGGGCTGTGAGAAGAGGGGACATGCGGGTATGTGTTGTGGGGTGAAGGCACCTGCCTCCTGGGCCGTGAGGATCTCATCCAGGTGGCCACACTTCCTGAGGAAGAGCTGCTCCTGGTGCGTGGTCTGCAGCCTCTCCTGCTCCTGCCCCCAGGCCTGGAACACCCGCTCCCGCTGGTCCTGTAGGGCTCGCAGCCCTTCCCAGACCTGGGGACAGGCATGTGGGACTCTGCACTGGGGGCAGCCACACGGACAAGAGGGAAGTGGGTTCCGAGGGAAGCCTCCGAGGAGAGGCCGGCCTGGCAAGCAGGGCAGGGCACAAGGGGCTCGGGCTCTGGCTAGGTCAGAGTAGGTGGGGGCAGCCAGGAGAGGGGGCCCACCTCCTTGACAGGGGCCCTGGCGGCCAGAAGTGCCTGCTGACCCAGCTGGGTGGTCCGCTGGTACAGCTCCTCCTTGGCCTCTAGCTCTGCCCGAAGCTGTTGGTGGGCGTCGAGCTTTACGGGGCCACTGCTGGCCTCCTGGGAGCTCTCCTCCACCTGCAGCTTCCGCCACACACTGTCCGCCCAGGATGTGTAGCTTTGCACCTGAATCCCAGGGAGATGGAGGGAGAGAGCCGGGTAAGGGCTTGGCTGGGCAGCAGAGAACCGGGCTCTGAGGTACTCACACAGCGCAGCAGCCTGGGCTGTCCCGGAGCATGGTCTCCGGTGAGACTCGGGGCCCTTTGTCACCTGGTCCCTCCCTTACCATCCCACCCAACCCTCCCAGATGCCCTCATTTCCCCATGTCCGGCCCAGCCTTGTCGTTGCCCTCACCAAGGCTCATCCCCACCCTGCACTTGGACATTGCGCTGCTCGCCTCGTCTTCTGGATTGCCGGTGCGAGCAAACCGAGCTTTGTCGAGTCACGCACACACACAGAGTTAGAGCTCGCAGGGACCTGGGGTCCTTGTCCAAACACTTCATTTCGTAGTGACAAAGGGTAAATGGCATGAGGTGTGCGGAAGGGCTCTGTAAACTCTAGGCACGTGCAAGCAGGCTACCAACCCAGGGTGAGGCGCCCACACCCCTTGAAGGTGGTAGAATTGGATCCCTGAATCCAAGCTCTGTGGCAGTGTCTTAGTTTGGGCTTTCTGGTCACGAGGCATTGGACATGGGGACTCCTGGGAGGTCTGTCCCACGCCAGAGCCCACTGCCCCAACCTGACTCTTGGACATCAGGCTCGGCCCTGCCGACAGGCACAATGAGGCAGGGACGCCTGCTCACACACACAGCGGCTTCTCTGTCACCCTCCTCTCTCCACCTGCAGCTCCTGCCTCACAGAGAGTGAAACGGATGTTAGACAGACGCTGGCTGACCCAGAGCCTATTGTCTGGATCCTCTGAGCCTCCAGTTATGGGCTTTCCTGGGCCATTATCACCCCCAAGCCCTGACTGGGACCTTTGACTCCTGACTTCCTGTCACTCACCTGGGTTGGCGTTAACTCAGACCTAAGGGGTCACTGCCACAGCCCATGAGCTCAGCTCTCTGAACAGCCAGACGTACACCCGGGCTTGTGTCCTTTTTCTCTCTGGATCTAGAGGGTCTCATAAGTGTGCACGCATGCATGGTGCAACACACACACGCACAACACACACACAGCCCGAGGGGGGCACCCTGACCTCTGTGTGGAAACGGGCCAGGAGGCATGCCTGCTCCAGCTGCGCCCTGCGCTGCTCCATGCGTAGCTTCAGGGCCTCCCAGGCCTGCACCAGAGCCTGCTGCCTCTGCTGCACTGCCTGGGCCTGAGGCTCAGGGCCCAGCTTCTGCGTGGTGCCTGCAGCCTCCAGCAGTTCCTGCAGCTGGGGGCAGGGCAGGGCATAGGCAGGGAAGGGTCATGTCCTCCCAGAGGCTGAGGGCCAGCTCATCACACAGACCCGCCCTTGGGCCACGCCCTTCGGAGCACAGTGGGCCCAACCGGAGGTCCCGAGGGAGTGTGGAAAATCTAGAGGAGAGGCTGGGCGGGCCTGAGTGGGAGAGGCAGCCAGGCCTGGGCTCACCTGCTGCTCAGTGCCCATGAGTTCACACTCCAGCCCCTTGTGTCTCTTCAGCTGGGCCTCCACCCCACGCAGGTCCTGGGCCACATCACTGGGGAGGCTTGTGGTTTTCTCCTGAGGAGAGGAGACAGCCAGGGATCAGGAAGGGAGGGTAGGGCAGCGAGCCTGGGTTGGATCCCTGCCAGAAAGAACCCCTTCCTCCCCCTGAGCTCACACCTGGATGTGCGTGAGGGTTTCTGCCAAATCTCTGTGAACTTTGAGGGTGATCTTGGCATCTTGGAGCTGCTGACCTCGGTCCTGGGTCAGCTCCCACAGCTCCACCCAGGCAGCCCTGCGCCAGGCAGTGGGAGACCAAGCAGGAAATCAGCCTTCGCCCAGCTCCAAATCTGTCTCCTTGCTAGTCTCACAGAGCCGGACCTTCTCCTGTCTAGGCGCATCCAGGATGCCCTAAAGCTCCCCTTCTTAACACCCTCCCCTGCCTCTGGCCCTGCTTCAAGCCTGCTGCCCTGGAGCTTGTCTTTCCAGCTTTACTCTGAATTCAGGCTTTTGCTGCTGTCACACCCAGCACATAATTGGTTTCTGGGCTTTGTGGCACCTCTTCTATCTCTGTGCTCCAGTCTCAGTAAGTCAATCAGATTACAAACACTCAAGGGCAGGGCAGGGCCCATTCCTCACTTACTCTGCAAACTCTCACTGAGCCCCCAGGCCCCTGCCAGGCCCCGCTCTGTGCTGAGGGTTATGGCCTTGCCTTGAAGCATGTGGGCTGGGGGTGGGTCCAGACCCGATAGGGGGCATCGTCTTCCCTCAACTCCTCCAGGTCTTGGGAGCTGGAGTTTTGGAAAAGTGCCCCGGAGGTCTGGGCAGGGTTCTGGAACCCGCACGCCCAGCCTGCCCTGTGTCAGGGTCAGCTTCCGGGGAGCCAGCCCCTCTGTAGACTGTGGGCAGGTAGAGCCACGTGGCCCTCAGAGTGCACCACCACCTCCCCTGACACTCCAGGGCCTGCCCGCCCGTGGCCTGCCTGCTGGGCACTCACTGCAGATCCTGCAGCATCTGCTGGGCCCAGGGGGCGGTGCTGTGGCCACACTCCAGCAGGCTCGCCACCAGTCGCTGGCAGGTGGCCATCTGCTGGCGGCCCATCTCCACTTGGTGTTGAAACTTTGCAAACTTGGTACAGAGGTGCTAAGGAGAAGGAAGGGAATGAGTAACGGTGGCTCAGCTGGCAAGGCAGCAAGCGCCTGGGACGGGAGGCATCTCGGTGATGGCTGAGCAATGTGGGGTTGGGGGGCCGCAGCACCCGCCCACTCTGCTCAAAGGTGTGTCCTCAGCCAGGGCCCATAACTCCCGCAGCCCCTTCCCCACACAGCCCAGCCTGGCCCCACGGGCCCCTCACACCCAGTGTTCCACCCCAGGCTCCTCCCTGTCCCGCCCCCTTCTCACTAGGACACACTGGTGGTCTTCTCCGAGGCCTTCTCCGCCCCTGGCCACCTGCGTCCGACTGGCCAGCCAGCTCCGCAGCTCCTTGGCTTCCCTTGTGAACTCATGCAGCCTCAAGGTCCCCTCTAGCTCCCGGTCCCTGTAGGGATAGCTTGTAGTTCCCCAGAAGTTGGCTGCCTAGCCTCCTGGGGACAGCTGGCCCATCCAGAGGGGTGCATTGAAGGAGGTTATTTATGTTCTCCGCCCAAGCCTGCGGCTCCAGATTCAGGGGGAGGTAAACATAGGCTGGTGCAGGCCAGGTGAGTATGTGGCTGGGGGAAGAGCTCGGAGCTGGGGTGCACGTTCCTGCCCAGCGGGCCCTCACTGTGGAAACTATGGAAAGGGCTAAGCAGCACACAGCAAAGACTCATCTGGCACAGCTCTACAGGAGGGGGCTGTGGGCTCCTTCAGCGCAGGGTTGTGGCAGGGGAACAGTCAACTGTGGCTGAGCCTCCCGTATCTGGAGGGGTACAGTGCCCCTCACCGTGTGGCTGCCAACTCCTGCAGTGCCCGAAGCCGCTCCCGGACCCTCTCCTGCACCACACCCAGCCGCTCAGGGGCCTCAGGGTCTTCAAGGACCTGGGCCCTCTGGTCAAGCTTCTCCATGGTGCTCCAGTAAAGGGCCAGCTCCTGCTGCAGGGCCTGCGGGCACACAGGTATCCACGCCAGGCTCAGACTGGGTGACTCATTCATCTACCCACCTGCCCACCTCCCATCCAGTCACCCACTGATTACACACCCCTCTTCTCCTCACCTCCACTTGTGTACCCATGCACCCATTGCCCACCTATCCAATAACGATGGAGTCTTTCCTGTTCCATAACAGTGAAGGCGTGGTCTGTGCCCTCCCAGGGCTCACTGTCTAGCAGGTGAGGGTGACCGCTGGGTAACCGGGGCCAAAGAAGGGAGGGCATAGAAGGCATGGCGCCAGCCCCCAACCTTGCAGTGTAAGAGATGGGGAGGGCTAAGCCAGGCATGAGGCTGGCTCTGGGCGTGTCCCCAGGAGTGGCTCATGGGAAGTCCTCAGTCACACATGAGACACTGAAACACTGACCGCTAGGGCTGTGCAGAAAAACTGACCAGACAAGGGGACGATTCAATGACAATAAGAACCAGGATGGCTTTGGTCTAGGCTTTGGGGCCTGTGTGGCCCTCAGAGCCTGATCCCAGGAGGAAGGGGGTTCCAGGCCTCCCTCCTTTCAGTCGGGGTGTGCTGGTGTGGGGAGGGGGCTCTCAGGAAGGACGTTTGGCTAACTCAGAGGGGGATATTTAACGTATGGGAGGAAGAACGCTGTGGAAGACGAGGAAAGGGCTGGAACAAGTGACCCCAAGGGAGGAGAAAGGTGCAGGGGGAGGAGAGGAAGCAAGAAAAGAAGGCAGGGAAGGCCTGGGGTCATGGATGTAGCCTAGTAGGGAGGCTGGAGGGGAAGGGTCCTTCACAGGGGCTGCCGGTGAAGAAGGGGAGCACCGGAGAGGGGCAGGGGCCCTGTAGGGTTTGTGCGGGGTAGGGAGGGGACTGGCAGTGTCTTCAGGAAGAAAAAGCAGGGCTCTGTGCCTCCAAGAAGTAGGAAGCGCCCTTTGGGCATGTGGCAGACCCTTTCATCATGGCCCGTCATTGCCCGAGTCCAGAATGTGCAGGGGGCACTCGGGACACGGTACCTGGTGCTTCTCGATGAGCCGCATGGTGGCTGCCTCATCTCCGCCGTGGTCCTGGCTCCTCACCAGCGCCCACTTCTCTGCCACCCTGTCCTCAAGCTCTGACAAATCTAGAAAATACTGCCAAGAACAGTCTAACTCACCTTGATGATCTTAGGGCCCTCCACCGTCTCCAGCAGCCAGTACAAAGAGGCTTCTGTGCCCATCCGGGGACCAGCCAGGTCCTGGCCCCGAGCCCTCACCACTGGCCCACCTCCCCGAGAGTCCCAGGGCCAGCAGAGCTCATTCACGGAGCCTGCCTGACTTTTACTCTCTCCCTGACCCTGTGCTCTCGGCGTCCTACCTGCTGGAGAGCGACAGCCTGCTGAAGGCCCCGGGCTTGTGCTTCACACGCCTGCTCCAGCTCTGCCCAGCGGCCTTCCAGTTCCTGGCACTGCTGCGCCACGCGCTGAGCTTGGGGGTGCCCTGAGGCTGCGAGGCTCCTGCCAGAGCCCAACACCTGCAGCACCCGTCCCTGGTGGACTTTCAGCTCCGCTCGGAGATTCTGCCATGGAATACCACAGGGAAGGGGCTGTTGTCTCCAGGTTCCCTCAGCCACAGGGTACCCAGGACAGAGCCTTAGATATGGCTCCAGGCCCATTTGTGGCAAAACTCCCAGGCAGAGAATATCTGGGGACAGAGATTTGGAAATAGGGACAGCCTACATAGCAGCAGAGCTTCTAAGGGCTGGGAATAAGACACCGTAGGTCCTGCGAGAAAGAGGGGCTGTTACCTCATGCATGTGGCAGAGGCTCTGGGCATCGTCCAAGCGCTTGGTGGAGCGGGCGGGGCTCATGCTGGGCATGTGCTCAGCTACCCACGTGAGCTCCGTGGTGGTCAGGTGGCAGAACTGGCACAGCTCAACCGAGGCCTGTAGCTGCAGGCGCCGGGTGGCCAGGTGTCCCTGCAGGGACTTTAACCTGGGCAGAGGCAGAAGAGATGAAAGAGGTCGGGAACACGCGAGAACAAGCCTTTAGTGCTCTCCTTGGCTCAGCCAGGGACCCATGCGGAACAGGGTGGGGGAAAGCTTCCTTTGATGGAGGGGGGCAGTGGACACAGCTGGAGAGGGCCCAGGGCTCAACCTCCCACCTAGGCAACCCCTCTGACTTCACAGGCTGTGGGGTGCTTGGGATGCAGAGTTGGGGTCTCTGACCCTCCTACCCCCAGAATGATTCCACGCATAACAGACAAGGATTTGGACAACTTCAGGTCCTCCAGTGCCGCCCCACTGGGCTCACGGGGTGGAAGCGCCCTCATGTGCTCACGGGAGGGTCACACACAGTGGGGTAAGGACAGAGTGAGCAGGTGAGCACCTTTGGAGGTACTTTCGGGTCTCCTCCGTGATGGGCTGGGAACTGGCCACCCAGTGGGCCTGGGAGAGGAGGAAGGCTATCTGGCTGGCCAGGGCCTGGCTCTCGCCCTCCAGCTGGCGGTGCTGTTTCTGCAGCCTCCTGCAGGAGCTCAGGTCCTGCCCTGTTTCCGCACTCTGCAGAGCGACCTCCAGCCGCTCTACCTTATCCTTGGCGTCCTGGGGAGGGGTGATGGTGCTGCATTTGGCTCTCCACACACAGGCTAGCAAGTAGCCCTTCTTGGGCTCTAAGACTGGGTGCTGGGAGCACACTGGATTCACCAGGGACCTCCTGGGGACCTCTGTCCCTGACAGTTCCACCCCTCGCCAGCAGTGCCCAAATGTTACCCCAGAACCTCACGAACACCCTGTCCCTTCACGCTTCTTCCTCCCTGGGAGACTCAAACTATATTAACCACACACTGGGCGCACAGGAGACAATCCTGGGTTGGCCTCCTGGTGAGTCAAGCCAGGCCCACAGGGCAGAGGCGTCCAAGGATGCAGGACTTCCCAAGGCCGCTCTAGAGTCAGCAAAACACCCAGGCTCCTCCTCTTCACACCCTGCCGTGCCTGTGCCCAGCCCAGCCCAGCCCAGCCTCCCCTGCCCGGCTCCCCCGTCTTCAGCGGACCTGTACTAGCCCCCGGAGCTGGTCCTGCTGCTTAGCTTGCTGGAGCTGCTCCCCATGCGCTGCCACCTTGTGGTTCAATTCTTCCCACTTGCTGCTCAGGCCCCGAAGCCTGGCCTGCACGTCCTCCTGAGCACAGGGCTCACTGCTCAATAGCTTTATCCCAACCTGCGCGGACACAAGGGCCCAGGGAGTCTTGCTGAGCTGTTGGTACCATGATCAGCCACAGCAGCTGGACCCCGGGGGCAGAGGTGGGGGGTGGCTGGCCACAAGCTGCATTCTACAGGCTGCAAGGGTTCAAGCAATTGGTATGGCCCCGAAGCTTTGGGCAGAGGTGGCAGAGCTTTCCTCCAGCACCCACAAGCAGCACAAGGGGAGCAGGCACCCAGCTGGTGGTGGGGAAGGGCCTTGTTCAGGTGGAGGAGGCCGGCCCCATGCTGTTCCAGAGAGTTGGGGGAAGGGACAATAGCAGCTTACTGGGCTGGTTTGGGGGCGCAGCCCAGGAAGTGCCCAGCTGAGTGAAGGAGGAAGCGGGACAATCCTAATTGTGTGGTAACTGAGGTTGATTCTTCCTTCAGGGAGCATGTTCCGTGAAAACATGCCACGCAGCTGGGCAGGGAGTGTGAAGACAAGCAGGCCCTGCACCCTCCATCTAGGCCCCCACCTGCCGCAGGCCCTCCATGTGTCCATGGGCGGCCAGCAGCTCCCGCTCAGCCTTTTCGTGCCACTTGAGTTTCCGCAGGGTGTTGCCGGGCTCCGGGGAGGCCTCATCCACCACCATCAGCCCCTTCTCCTCCATCCACAGCATCAGTTCAGCCACATTCTGCTTCCATTCCTGCCCGAGAACCGAGAGAGGGTAGGTCTCCCGGACCCAGGGTGCAGCCGTCTGAGATAGGGGTTAGGGGACCTCCATGGGAAGAGCAGAACTGACAGCCAATCCTAGGGCCCAAGAGAAGTGGGGCCTGGGGTTACTGCTCCCAAGTTGGGACAGGAAAACTGAGCCTGGGCGGGAAATGTCTCAGGGAAAACAATAGGAGACCGGGGGATTCAGGGCCTGGGTCCCACGGTGCCCGCTGCCCAGCGAGGAGGAGAGCCTGCTCAGGCCCCACCAGTCCAGCCCACATCAGATCACACACGGTCATCTCTCTCCAAACAGGCACAAGCTCCGGGGGTCCTGTGGACTGGCCGGCTCTGAGCCCCTGCGGGCAGCGGGGCAAATATGTCAGAGCTGAGGTCTGTAGCTGGTGCCCATGTCTCATGCGAGAGCCTAGAGTGTGGCCAGAAATGATGGGGAAGGGGAGTAGCTGGTGAGGGAGGGTGAAGGGCTTATGCAAGACTTTGAACCTAGTCCCACCTCTGAGCAGTGCAGCTTCAGCCTCAGTTTTCCCTCATCTGGAATACTCAGAGCCCTAACACCTGTCTCACGGGGGCACTATGAAAGTCGCTGCCGTAACGTGTGGGCGGGTAAGTGCCTGGTAAACAGTGAAGCGCTCTGCATGGCATACAGCTGATTGTGCAGCGGTGGACCTGGGCACTGCTCACGCGCCTGGGCTGGCCCTCACCTGGAGCTGGAGGGAAGCCAGCAGCTGCCGTCTCCTCTGATCGCTCTTCTCCTGGACCCTGGTCCACCGGGCCTGCACACTCTGCAGCTGCTCTCTGACTCTGGAGGGCAGGTGGAGGTCGGGGAGGGTGTGGGGAGGCTCCCCAATGCCTGAGGCCCACCCCAAAGGTCAGCCCATCACAGCCCAGGTTACTCGTCCCCACCCCAGTGCGTACTCTCCACCCACTCTCACAGCCTCAGCGCAACAGGCTGGTAGACTGAGACAGAAAGGGTGCTTCCCAGATAGGCCTGTGCTCACTTGGGTGCAGCAGGGTGTTTGCTCTGGGCCAGCTCCTTGCCACGTGACCACAGAGCTTCTGCTCGAGGGCCCAGGATGCCCAGGAGCTGCCCAAACTCCTGGTGCTGCCGCAGCAGGCTCTGGGCCTCCCCTACATCCTCCTGTGGGTACAGAGCCCTGGGGTCATGCCTGCAGGGTGGGGGTCAGCACCATCTCACTCGCATCAGCCCAGGTGCCTCCCGTGTCCCTGGCTGCATACCCCAAGGCTGTCCAGCTGCAGGAAGGCCTCGTAGTTGGCACATTTGGCAGAGAAAATATCCACCTCTCGGCCAAACTTCTGCAGCTCCAGCCCCTCCTGCAGCCACTGCTGTCTCTGCTCCCAGGCAGCCTTCAGGCTCTGGCTTTGCTGGCCCAGGAGCCTCAGAGCGCTGGTCACTTCTTGGGAGTCCGGGGAGCCCGAGGCTGCGATGGGCTGGCCCCGAGATGCCAGCTGCTGCATCCTGGCCAGTATGATAGGAAGAGGATCCAAGCCTGTCCGTCCTCTCACCAACCTTCCTCCCCTTCCGCCTCCCTGGCCACTCATCTCAGAGCCCCGATGTGAGAGGGTGGCTGGAAGCCGTCTGAGGCTGGTTCACTCTGTGGGCCACTGGCCCCATGGGACAGCTGTGCCCAGGCCCGCTACTGAGACCCTGAGTATAAGAGCCCCGGCACAGTACTTAGGACCTGACAGTTCCTACACTCCCTGCCATATCACATGCTGGCTCAGTCTGGCCACACTGATGGCTGATGTCCCAGCAAGCACATGGGCTGGGACAGGACAACAAAAAAAATTGCTCAAACCACACATACGCCTGACGACAGGGCCACTGTGAGCCCATGTGGAGCCCAAAGCAATGGGAGAAGGTGCCCCTCTCAGGTGGGTGTACAGGCACACAGCTGGGGAACAGGTGACACCTTTGCGTGAATTAGGAAGAGGCTGCCCTCCTCTGAGCTGACACAGCCCTGAACTGGGCACAGAGTCCAATGAGCAGAGGACGGGATGGGCTCAGAGTCTGGTTGGCCACATGTCAGGCTCCCTCGGCGGGCACAGCACACAGACTATGCCCGTGGCCTGTGCAGGAGGAGAGGCCTCACCCCACTGAGGGCGTGAGTACCGCAGTCCCGTGGGCGTCCTGAGCCATGTGCCTTCAGGGGACAGTGGGGGCTGTGCTACCCAGAACAGCTGAGAGACTAGGTCACCCTGACTGAAATCAATCCTTCATGCTCGCCTGGATGGGGTGTGGCCAGGCCTGGACTGGATAGAACCTTCCGGCAGCTCAGACTCTGCCCCGGATCCCTCCCCGAGGGTGCAGGGTGCCTGACCATTTCTTGGTTACATCTTCCCTCCTTGAAAACCTGCCTCAAGTATCATGCTGGACCCCAGCCTGGGTCAGTCCCTGGCTGACACACTGTCCCTTCCCTTTCCCTTTCTGGTGGCCCGTCCCCACAGCCTTGGCCAGTCTGGAGCGCGCCCTGTCTGCCCTTCCGTCCTGACCTCTCCTGCTGCAGGTGGATGTCCTCCAGCAGGTCCTGGTGCTCCACCAGCAGCCGCTGGGCCGAGGTCACATCCACCACCTGCTCCTCACTGCACAGCTGAGCCTGGACACCCTCCGCCCACTGCAGCAATTGCTGGCTCTCCTGCAGGAAGCTCTGCCGGGCCTGCATCTGGGCCCGGGACTGGGCCTGTTGGGCCGCTTGCTGCTGCATCCGCTCCAGTAGCCTCTGCAGCATTTCCACCTGTTCGTGCAGGGCCTGGCTCTCTGTGGGGCTCAACTCCTTGACTCTGGGAGACAGGCCCACCACCTGGTCAGTGCCTTGCCCTGGGCCAGGTAACCAGGCCTGTATTGTCTAGGGAAGGTCGTGGCGACTCTAAACTCCCACCTCACCCTTGGCTTAGGGGCAGTAAGCACATGGGGCTCTCCCAACCCAACGAGCATTTTCTCACGCTGTTCCCCCACATTTGCCCGTCCTTCAGAGAGTACATCTATCCTCACCCACCCCAATTTCTGTCCGCTTCCACATTCCACAACCCTGCTCAGTTCTTCCCTCCCACCCACGGCATCATCACCATGCCAAACCCAGGCTGTACTTTATGGCCACTGTTCGCAGGTAATGGACCGTCCTCTCCAGCTCTGGCATCTTCTGCTGGGCCAGTTGCAGGACGCGGTGGCTGTCCTCTGAGTGCCCTGTCTCCATGGCTTCCAGCTGGAGCATCACGTCTTGTAGCTGGACCTGTGCCGGCCCGCACTCCTGCCGAAAACTGCACACGTGCGTGGTGAGCACCAGCTGCATTTCCTTCTCTTTCTTCAGGGCCTCCAACTGCCCCCACCTGGACAGAGGGAGCAGGTTGTCTCCATCACAGGGGTCCCTCCCTGTCCATCCTGGGGCCTTGGCCAGCGGCTCACATGATAGAAGCTGCCAGGCTGGCTGTCCCCATGCCCTCTTCTCCTGGTCTCTCACACGTCCCATCTGTCCTCCTGGCATCTCAGGAAGCAGGCGAGCAGGCACTTAGGCCCGGGCACTGCACCTAGCCTGCCCCCCTACCCTTCACCCCCTCCTCATTCTCACCTCTGGCTCAGTTCCTCCTGTTGTTGCTGGATTTGGGGGGAGGCTCCAGGACATCTCTGCTTCAGCTTCTCAGCAGAGCTGCTGACTTCAGCCCAGTGGCCTCTTCCCACGGTCAGAGCAGTGAGGAAATTCTAGGGAAAGGAGGGCCCAGGCCCTGTGGGGGCTTATTCTCCTCCCACACTCCCCTCAAGTCTATGAATGACCTCAGACATCTCTGTTATACACGGATCCGAGCTGCATCCCTCTGGAAGAACAGGGATCTACGTCCTTAAAGGGCTGGGAGGGCCCTTTGAAAATTCAAGAACAAGCATCTAAATGGGAAAGGAAGAACTAAAACTATCATTATGTGCAGATTACATATGTAGAGAACGTTAAAGGTTCCACCGAAAAATTGTTACAACTAATCAATGAATTCAGTGAAGTTAGAGGATACAAAATTAATACACATAAATCTGTTGCATTTCTATACACTAAAGACAAAAGAGAAATTAAGGAAAAAATCCTGCCCTGGCTGGTGTAGCTCAGTGGATTAAGTGCTGGCCTGCGAACCAAAGGGTCACTGGTTCAATCCCTAGTCATGGCACATGCCTGGGTTGTGGGCCAGGTCCCCAGTTGGGGGCACATGAGAGGCAACCACACATTGATGTTTCTCTCCCTTTCTTTCTGTCTCCCTCCCCCTCTCTCTAAAAATAAAATTTTATTTTATTTCTTTAAAAAAAAAGGAAAAAAATCCCATTTACAATTGCATCAAAAAGAATAAAATGCCTAGGAATAAATGTAACCAGAGGCACTGAAAACTATAAGACGCTGATGAAGGAAACTGGAGAAGGCACAGGTAAATGGAAATCTAGTCCACGCTCATGGGCTGGAAGACTTAATAGTAAAGTGTCCATACTACCCAAAACACCCTAGATTCCCTGCAATCCCTGTCAAACTTCCAATGGCATTTTGCACAGAAATGGAACAAACAACCCTATAGTGAGTATGGAACCACGAAAGACCCTGGGTAACCAAAGCGATCCTGACAAAGAGCAAAGCTGGCAGCATCACGCTTTCTGATTTCAAACGAAAGCATATTACAGAACCTTAGCGATTGAAATACTATGGTATTGGCATAAAAACAGACACATAGATCATTGGAATAAAACAGAGAGCCCAAAGTAAACCCGCACCTATGTCACCAATTCATGCATGACAAAGGAGGCGAGGACATCCAGGTGGGAAGGGACCATAGATGGTGTTACAGCTGACTGCTGCATGCAAAAGTACGAAACCAGGCCACTGCCTCACACCACACGAAACACTGAACTCAAAACGGATTAAGACTTGAAGGTAAGACCTAAGGCCATCATAAAACTCCTAGAAAAAACATAGGTGGTAAGCTCCTTGACATCGGTTTTGGTAATGACTATTTTTTATTTCACACCAAAAGCAAGGGTAACAAAAGAAAAAATAAACAAGTGGGACTGCATCAAACTAAAAGGCTTCCACGCAGCTAGGGAACCAGCAACAAAACGAAAGGGTACACTAGTGAATGGGAGAGAAATAGTTGCAAATCATGTGTCTGCTAAGGTTGTATCCAGAATATACAAAGAACTCATATAACACAATAGCAAAAAAAACAACAAAAAAGAACCCCTAAAACAGTCTGGTTAGAAAGTAGGCACAGGATCTGAATAGACATTATTTAAAGACGACACACAGATGGCAAATAGGTACCTGAAAAGGTGATCAACATGATTAATCATCAGAGAAACACAAATCAGAACCACAGTGAGATACCATGCCACACCCGTGAGAACGGCTGTCACCAGAAAGACACCAGAAAGACAGGAAGCGCCTGCTGACGGAGCTGCCGAGAAGAGGAACCCCCTCTGGTGGCTGTCGGTGGGAGTGTAGACTGGTGCAGCCAAAATGAAAAACAGTATGGGGGCTCGTCGGAAAGTTAAAAACACAACTACGAAATGACCCAGCGATTGCACTTCTGGGCATTTATTTGAAGAAAACGAGAACGCTACCTGGGAAGGATGTACGCACCCCCACGCTCACCGCAGCGCTGCTTAGAACAGACCAGACACGGAGACACCGAGACGTCCATCGATGGGCGAGAGGGTGAAGCAGGGGTGCACACACACAGTGCATGTTACCCAGCCACAGAGAACAAGGGAATCTCGCCATGTGGGACAACACGGATGGACCTTGAGGGTTTTATGCTAAGTGGAGTAAGTCAGACAGAGAGAACATGTACCATGTGATCCCCCTTGCATGTGGAATGTAAAAAAACCAAGCAAGCTCACAGACAGAGAACCGGCTGGTGGGTACCAGAGGCAGCGGGGCGGGGGGGGGGGGGGGGGGGGGGGGAGGGGCGGGGGCAAACCGAAGGTGGTCAAAAGGCACAAACTTCCAGCCCCGGGGGTGTGACGCGCAGCATGGCGGCCACCGTTGATGACGCTGTGCTGCATGGTTGGAAGTAGCTGAGAGAGTACGTCTTAAATGTCTCATCACAAGAAAAAATAATTATGTACAGTGACAGGTGTTAATGAAACTTATTGTGGCAATCATTTCATTTTGTAACATACACAAATATTGAATCATTATGTTGTACACCTGAAACTCACATAATGTTGCATGTGAATTAGACCTCACTTAAAAAAATTCAAAGCCAGCTCCCTCCTCCCAAACAGGACTATAGTTAACGTGGATGAATAACGAGGAGGCAGGACCAAGGTGAGGTGGGGGACCGGAATAAGGAGAGGCAGTGGGGCCAAGCCGCTAAAATTCCCTTTTGGCTTGGGGTGGGTGGGGGGGGGGCGGGCGGGAGGGGACTGTACCTCCAACTGGAGCTGCATGTCCTCCAGGTTGTCTGCCTGGGGCTGCAGCGCGTGCAGCAGCGCCGCCTGCTTCTCCAGCCAGGACCGGAGCCCCTCACAGGAGCCGCAGAAACCAAACAGAGCCACCGCCTCTTCCAGCTGGGCCCTGTGGTGCTGAGAGGCAGGCCCGGGGGCTGCGATGAGGGTCAATGCCTGCCCCTGGGCACTCAGAGCAGGTCCCCCACGCCTCCTCCCGCAGAGCCCAGGCCAGCACCAGAGAGGGCTTCTGCCCTGCTGCCGGGCTCTGCGCCCTGTCAGAGGTCCGGGAGGGAGCCGGCAGCAGCTCTGCAGGCACAGGGCCCTGGCAGAGTGCGCTCTTTTGATCTGGTCGCACCCAAGCCCTTCAGCTCTTAGGTGCGATCCTCACTTCTCCTATGGCCCCCGCCTCCTCTCCAGGCTGTCCTCTAGCTGCCTGCCACTCCCCACCTCTCCTCTGGGCCCTGGACTTCACTCCTCTACTGGGCCATTCTCCAGCCTTTGCATAGGTCCTGCCTAGAACACTGCTCCCTGCTGCCTCCCCTGCCTGCCCCCTGACTTCACCCGCCCTCAGGTGTCCTTCACGTCTCAGCCTGAAAGCCCTTCCTTCTGAGACACCTCCCCTGACTCCTCAGCCAACCTGGGCTCCCTTCTCACACTCCCACGACGCCTGCGTCCATCTAAGGCCTTGCTTCACACTTTCTCTGCCATGACATCGACTCCTTGAGGGCAGGGCCATGTCCAGTTACTGCTCTGTCCCTGGGCTCATGGCTCAGGGTCTAGCACAGAGTAGGTGCTTCATGGATGTTTCTTGAACAAGGAACATTACCTCTGCCAGGGCCCGCAGGCCCTCGTAGTCCTGCCTCACGCGGTCCTGTGTCTGGAGTATGGTGTTGGGGTTAAGGTCAGGGTCAGGCTCAGCCGGGAGGACCATCTTCTGGGTGCTGGAGTGGCAGGGAACCTCATGCCAGGCTCCCGGGCTCCTTGGGCCTTCCTTTGGGGAGCTCAGGGCAGACACCACCTGCGCTGACAGGACAGAGGGCGGTGTGTCTGGAGGGGGCTCCCCCGCAGGCAGTAGAGGGCTTGGCAGGGTCGGGCCGGCGGTTGTACCTGGGGGTCCTGCTCCTTGATGCGGCTGATGGGCTCCCTGGCCGGGCAGCCGCTCCCATCCTTTTGCTCCCAGGTGCCAGGGCCTGTCAGGGGCACTGGCTGCAGGGCCTCCCCCAGGAGCCAGGTGAGGTGTGGCCCTGCAGAAGCACGAGTTCTAAGGGTTGCTGGCCCTCCCCATGGGGGGTGGGCGAGCATCCTGTCTCTGTCCCTCCGCGCCTCCCGCCCTGGCCAAGGGTCGGATGGAGCAGCAGATGCCAGGCTGGCTGCCCAGGACTGGGTAGGAGACTGAAGAAGAGGAATAGGTATGGGCTGGGCAGAAGGGGAAACAAAGAGAAGTGGGAAGCCGGAGAAGGAAAAGTCAGAAGTTTGGGCAGCTTCACGCACCTCTCTTTCTGTTGAGTCCCAAATAGCCTCCCCTTAACTTCCCCCCTTCAGTAGCTGGATGCCCCAGAGTGCTACACAGAATAAATTTATGGTGGTTTGACAAAGCTCCCATGTGGGGTCTTGGCCTTGTACCTCTGTAGGTGAAGCGCACCTGGGCCGAGGGGCGCGGGTGCTGGCTGCCTGGCGGTGCTAAGAGTTGGGTCCCATCCTGGGGTCTCCTAGTTGCATCGCCATCAACGCTGCTCCAGCCTTCTGGGGGACCTCTCTGTGTGGGGAGGGAAGGCCATGCTTAGCTGCCGAGGTGGTTCCCGCCCCCAGCACAGGAGGTACCTCTGTATGCTGCCCCTCCCCAGGGCATTATGGGGCAAGGCAAAGGTGTCAAAATGCCAGAGACCAGGCCTAAACCCCCTGTGGATGCCAGGGCTGGCTGGGTAGTAGAGGACACGAAAGAAGATTCATTCATTTGAACAATTAACTCAGGCCGGAGGAGAAGCCCACATGGAACACAAAGGCAACGGCAGGAACGGTGTGTGCTCCACGGTGCCAGTGTGAGGGCACAACGCCCCCACCTCACAGTGAGGGGCGGGGAGAAACAGCCCTGGGCCGCACAGGGGGGCCTCCCCTGCAGGGATAACCGCATGCCCTTGGGCACTAATTTGGCCTCTCTGAGCCTTGATTACCTCATCTGCAAAGTGAGGGGGTTGGACCAGACGACTGCTAACATACTGTGGATCTACTTTCAGAAAGGTTAGTTACGCGGTCCAGTGAATAAATGAACAGGAGAAGGGAAAGACCAACCTCAGCTAAGTCAGAAGCATGGGCCTTTCAGACCTGGGGGTCAGGTGCTGCGTAAATGACTGGTGCAGGCTGCACCGGAACCCCGGTCGGCTGCCGACTACTCGGCCAGGCCACCTCTGGTAGGGGGTCCCGAGCTGCAGCTCAAAGGGTGCGAGGGACACGGCTGGGCGGGGTGGGGAGGTCCTGCACATGGAATTTCCTTAGGAATTAGGATAGAGGGAGGGGCCAAACATGCGTGCAGGGTCCGAGAGCCCATGCTCCCCACATCTCGAGCTGCACCCACAGCTTTTTGAAAGAGGGCTGTAAACCCTGCTGGGACCTGGGCCAACCTGCCCGCCATGCACGTGTTTTAAAAACTGGGGGCTCAGGAACGGAGGGAGGGCTTTTCAGAATGCAGTCTGGTGCAGTGATTAGGCAGTGACCCCAAACCTACAAAGACCAAGGCAGGAGGGAGGAAGCCCAACAGGGCTTAAGGGTGAAGGGTCACCTTAGGCCTGGCTGTGAAAGTGAAGGGGACATTCGTGGGGGAACCTGATTATTGCCTGGAAACTGCTGGGCAAAGTGAGCAGAGCCAAACTGTAGTTGGATGACCTCCGTAGGCGTGGGCAGACAGGGTTTCACTAACTCTGGGTTGGGGCAGCAGGGGAGGTGCACACCGTGAGCCACGCGCGGGCCGCTGCTGCCCACGCCTGCTGCTCCAACTGCTGCAGCTCAGCTCCGAAGGCGCGCACCGCCCGCTCCACCCGCAGGTGGCGCAGCAGCAGGGCCTCGGCGCTTGCCGGGTCTAGCCCACAGGATGCTATCTCCAGCGCAGACCGCTGCTCCTGCAGCCACGAGGCCGCCTCCTCGGCGTCTGCGAAGTACTGCAGAGAGGAAGGCGGGCTGGGCACTGGACGACCCTGCACAGCCCACCCGGCTGCCTGCAGCCCGCGCTTCCTCTACCTGTTGGACGAGCAGCGTTGCCTGTAGCCGCGCGCCTTGCCGCGCCGCCAGGGCCCGGAGCTGCCGCCACGCGTCCTGCACTGTTTCAGCCTGTTCCTGGGGATCAGGCCACGTTGGAGGCCAGCGAGCGCCTAGGTCCCGTCCCCTCTGTTGGAGGTCAGCGCACACAGCTTGGTGACCTCGGAGCTCGGCTTCCAGGGCCTGGAGGAAGGTAGCGAAGGGAGGTAGGTGAGGGCAGGGAAGGGGTGGCAGGGAGGTGGGACAAGCAGGACACCGGGCAGCAGGCACCTTGTGTTTCTGCAATGAGACTGTGATCTGGCCAAGATCCTGGCCCAGGGCCACATCTTCCACCAGCCGTCTGTGCTCCCTCAACCAGGCTTCCTCCTCCTCACAGTCCTGCAGGAACTCCGCTCTCTGCAGGGCCTGCTCCAGCAAGGCCCGTCTGAGGGGCAGCAAGGATCACTGAAGGGCTGGGAGTGGGCTGGGACTGAGGGGTGTGGGGCGGGGGTTCCACCCTAGGCCCAGACACTCCCCCTCAGGGAGACGGGAGTTTTGTTTTCTCAGGATCACCGAACAGGGGAGACAGAGGCCTTGGGGGTGAGGGTCAGTGCCGGGGAAGTTGCCAGGCCAGCCTATTTTAACCTGGGAAGGAGGTGATTTGGGTGACAGGAAGGTTCTAGAGAAGGTAGAGGAGTCAGGGCAAGCTCTTACCGAGCTCTGGCAAGAGACCCCAGGCTCTGGTGGAGCTGCGTTAGCTCCTGGGCTTTGACCTGTAGCACCTCCGCACCAGCGACCAGAGAGGAGCTCTGCTCTGTGGTCTGGTGGGCCAGATGGCTCACGTGGGCTCCGTGGGCCGCGACCTGAGCCTCCAGCAGGTCCTGCCTCTGCAGCAGCTCCACGACCTCTGCCAGCTGCTCCCCACAGGCTGTGGAGCTGGCCAGCACCTGGCCAGGGACGAGTGGTCATTGCAGTCCTGAGTGCTGGGTCCCTACAAGTGCTGGAGCTGGCACACCTGCTGTGCTCCCCAGGGGTCTACTGGCCCAGGGCCCACCTGCAGCTCCTTGAGCTGGCTGGAGGCAGTCTCCACCGCCTGCAGCAGGCTCAGCACAGCCTGCACGCTGGCCATCCACTTCCTCTGCCCTTGGAGACGCTGAAGGAGCCTCTCCCAGCGCCGAGTGATCTCCAACTGCCTGAAGGACACGAAAATAAGGGTGGTCTCCACCGGGCTGGGGCAGGAAAGCTGCCTTGGGGTGCACAGCTGGTTGGGGGCTTGGCTGCCCTGGGGGATCCTGTGCCCCATGGATGGGGGCTGTGAGCATCCTGGCCCGGGGCAGTAGGAGCAGTGCATCCTTGCCTCTTCCATACAGGCAGAGAAGCCAGGAGGTGCCTGGGAGGTTCAGGCCTTCATGCCTCCCTTTCCCCCAAGCCTTTCCAGTCTCCATCTCAGCTGATAGCAAGTCTGTCCTTCCAGATACGGGGCTGAGACCTCGATGACTCACTTTCTCACACCGCACATCTGATCTGTCTTCAGACCCTCTGGGATTGAAAATGTATCCAGAGTCCTGCATTGCTCATCGCCTCCACTCTTTCTTGGACTGGATCATTTCCATCGCTTCCTAACTGCTCTCTCTGCTTCTGCCTTTGCCCTTTCTGTCTGTTCCGGCACCCGGAATGGTATGTAAAACAAAAGTTAGATTGTGTCCCTCCTCTGCTCAAGCCCTCCCGTGATTTCCCGTCTTTCTCAGGGGAAAACCACGTCCTCGCTGTGCCCTGCAGAGCCCAGTGTGGTCTCTGCCCCACCCCTGGCCCCTGCACCTCCCCGACCCCAACTCCTACTTGTTCACTTCGCCCAACACTGGCCTCTGTGCCACTTTTCAAACAGGCCAGGCACACGCTGCACCTTTTCCTCTGCCCAGTAGAGTCTCTCCCCTAGTACGGCTGGCCCCTCGCTTCTTTCTGGTCTTTGCTCAAAAGCGAACCTCCTCTGGCTACCCGATCGAACTCCCCCCACCCTTGGCACCCATATTCCGCTCTCCTGCTTTATTATTTTTATCGTCATCCCACATACTATATATTTTTCTTATTTGCCTGCTCCATGTTAGCTCCATGAGGGGAGGAAGTTTCTGTACGCCATTTTCACTGCTAACTTTCCAGCACCTAGAACAGTGCATGGGAGGAGTGGACATTCAGTAAGGACTTGTTTAGTGACTGGATTCAATAGGATGCTGTCTAGAGAGGACGGTGCCTTACCAATAAGGATGAATTATAAGTGGTGGGACTTCAGGCATCAGTGGGAGCTAGATCTTTTTAAAGGGAACCCTGAATCATAAATCCCTCCTCTGTGGCTGGGCATAGGTACATGTAATGATAGAGGTGGGGTAGGAAGACCTGGACTGTTTTGAGGATGGTTTATGTGCCTGGTGCTCACCTGGCAGCCACATCTGCCCAGCTGTGGTACTGCTCCTGCTGGAGGATGTCCGTGATCTCGGCCAGGGCCTGGAAGCGCCCTTCCTGGGACAGCATGCTGGCCTCCAGCATGGCCAGCCTCTGGGCAGCCACCTCCGTCGCGGCCAGACTGGAGGGTGGGGCTGCAGCCTGGTCCATCACCTGCTCTGTGTCTGTCAGAAAGCTCTCCCGGAGGGCTGCCTTGTGCTGGAAGCGCCAGGCCAGGGTTTCTAGCCGCTTTAGCTGCAGGACTCTCTGCTGTAGGGCCTGGCTCTGCGAGGCCTCTGCCTGCTCCAGGCTGGCCCATTGCTGGGACAGCTCCGCAGGGCCCAGGCCCTTGCGAGGCAAGAAGGGCCTGCGGTTCTGGGCTTGGAGTGCTGTCTGCAGCTGGAAAAGCAGGGCCTCTGTGGCCCCTCGCTGCTGCAGCCGAGGTGGCTTCTCCTGGGTGCGGAAGGAGGCAAAGGCCACCAGGAGCTGGCGCATGGCAGGCAGGGAGTCTGGGAAATCCCGCGCCTTCAGCTGCACCTGCTTCTCTGCAATCCAGCGTAGCAGGTCGGCCACCAGCCTCTCATACTGGGTCTGCAGTGCCTCTGTCTGCTGGAGTTGAAGCAGGACCTGGTGGAGGGCATGGGATGGGGTCAAGATGACACTTTGGGGCGGGCCCTGGCATAGAGGTTCTCCCATTTTGGACACCAAGTGCCAGCCAGGGTCGCCCAGGTGGGTGGTAGCTCCTTCCCTCAGCTGAGGAAGCACTGAAGTGGGGTCGTCCCAGCGTCCAGAGAAGCAGGTGTGCCCACATTGCACACTCAGAGCTGGGAGTGTGGGGCCCCTGGCCTACCTTCTTCCATCTTATTGTACCCCATTTGGCCTCACCTCTGGGGGTGCTATCCTTTTTCTAAGCCTTTGGTCCCTTCTCTGAGGCCCTCTACCCTCGGACTGGATCCCCTCACCCACGCCCAGCTGAGATACAACCCAGAGAACAGCCCTCCCAGGCCTCGGCCTCTGCCATCGTGCCCAGAGAGTGAGAGAGCCCCCCATCCCCTGCCGAAACATGGACTCCGCCCAGCAGGGCTGCTTCTGTGCTTGTCCTTGCAGAGTCCGGGAGTCCTGCTGAACCTTTTAATTCCATTAGGAGTTTAGCAGCCTAAGAGGAGAGGGCAGGAGATGGGAGGGGGCATCACCCACCAGGCTTTCCCTGAGTGCCAGGCACCACATGGGTACTCTGCTCGTGCTCCCTGAACCCCCCAACAGCCATCTATCTCCCAGGCATTATTGCCCCCACTTTACAGGTGGAGTGCAATAAAGTTAGGTGACGTGGCTAAGGCCATACAACTAGGAAGTGGCAGAGGCAGGCCTGAAACTCAGGTGTGTCAGACTCCAGGGTCCTGGCTCACCCTCACCTCTCCTCGGTCCCACCTTCCCTTTGTCACCAACCTTCGCGAGCCTCCTCTGGACAGTCTGCCCCTGGCGCAGGCGGGAGAAGTGGTGGTAGTAGAGGGAGACGTAGGTCATGATGGAGCGCTCATCAGGCTGCAGGGCTGCCACGTCCTCGGGGTCCAGCAGCTGAGCAATGCCCAGCTCCTGCTCAGCCACGCGGAAAGCAAGGCCGAGGTTGTGCAGTGGGCGGTCAGGACGCAGGGAGCCGTAATCCAGCAGGTCTGGCCTGGACAGAGAGCAGACAGGGCTCTTCGCCAGAGCCATTTGCTGCTTGGGTTTACGTGGACTTGTTAAAAAGGCAAACAAGCTCCTATTGGTCGTGACCCTGATGGTCTCCTGAGAGCCTGGCTGAAGCAATAGGGCTCTGACGGAGAGGGGAGGGTTAATCTGGCTCAGTGTCCAGGCTCCTGGGAAGGGAGAGCTTCAAAAGGACAGGTCTGTCCCAGGGGAGGACTGAGAATAGAACCAGGGACACAAAGTGGAGACAGGAAGGGTTCAAAAGCAACCCTGGCCAGTTCCATGAAATTTCCTAGGAGAGGGACAGAGGGTAATCCCAGACCAGGGCCTTGGCTAGCTGCCCTCTCTACCTCTGTGTCCAGGTTGCAGGGGCCAGAGGGACATGGGAGAATGGGCAGGTTGAGGACCTGAGCCTGGTGCAGTTGGCTCGGTGGGTGGAAGCCTCCGGGGAGAAGGCTGAGGCCTGTCTCAGGCCAGGTTAGTGCAGCGAGGGCGCTGGGCCCCTCTTCCTCACACACACCTGTGGGCGTGGATGAGGGCGCTGAATCCCAGCCCGTCACTCCAGCTACGGGAGAAGTCGGTGATGTCGACGTTGGCGTAGCAGGCCGTCTTCCGCTGGCACCAGAGCAGCAGAGCTTCCTTGGCAGACAGCAGGGCTGCACTGGCCCCAAGCTCCTCCTGGAAGCACAGGGCAGCGGGGCACCATGCAGGGACAGATGGGGAGGCAGCAGAGCCTGGAGCTGTGGGGGAGGCGGGCTGGCGTGGCTGTGATCCTGCTTCTCTGCCCCCATGAGAGCTGACTGTCCGTCCAAAGAATCAGGGTGTCTGAATCTGTCACCTCCCAGCAGCTGGCTTTGAATTGCAACTGGTAACAACCATAGTAGTAGCTTCTATTTCTCCAGCCCTTTTAATGGGCCTGGCACTGTGCTAACCAACCCTAAGCCGCATGGACCGAGGTCGGCTTCATCGGACCCACTCCTGGGCACTGTGGGCTGCCAGCCAGGCTTCGGGCCCATACACACAGCTCTCTACCCCTCACAGCCCTACGAGGTAGGCACCATCAGTGTTCACATTCTAAGGATGTTACAACAAGTGCAGTAAGAAGCCGCCCAGGGTCCCAGCAGATGGAGAGGGAGGGTTTCACTGGACCCAGGAACATCACTGGGGAGCCCAACTCTGCTGTGCGAGCCCGCCTGTCTCCCACCTCAGTGCCTCCTGAGGGCAGGTTGGGCGCTGCTTTTTCTGGCTGGGAAGTGACCGGCTACACCTGGTTTCAGTCCCCTCCCACCTGCGTGTTCCTCTTATTGACAACGTCCTTTGTTTTGCCACTCACTAGTGAAAAGACTTGTCCCAGGTCAGGTCTGAAGCCCACGGATCTAGTTCTCACTTCAGCATATTACAATCTCTCTGCCGTTCTGAGTGTTTTGCCCGGGGCTGAAGAGTGACTATTAATTGTGTGGATGCCGAGGGTCCGCTGGGGGGTTATGACAGTTGGGAGGAATTGCACAGTGGATGGGCCTGAAGTGCCAGAGGTGAAGCCAGAGCTGGGCTGCGTGACTAGGCACTTGGGGCGGACACGTACCCTGTCCAGGGAGATGTGGGAAATCTGGAAACGCAGGATGATGACCCAGATGAGTCCCAGGATGAACGTCTGGTCTCCGTCTACAATGTTCTCCGGCCCAATGAGGGGGATCGGCACCTGCGGGTGCAGTTGGCCAGGCTCAGCGCGAAGCCTGTGCGCTGGGGAAGATCCAGTGTGATTGCTGGTCCAGGAAGCTGCCGCCCACTGGGAGCATCCTGGGGTCTGTCCTGCCCCTCAGGGCCTCCAAGGGAGAACCAGGCAGGGTACAAGGCCAGGCAAGCAAAGGCTTTCTAATTGGTTGGGACTTTGGCCCCAACCTGAGGAACTGGGCTGGACTGCTGGAGGGGTGTGCTCCCAATACAAAAGCTATAGGTATACCTGGGTCAAGGTCATTGGTTCAGCTATGGGGGTTGGAAATGAGGGGTCATAACAATCAATGTATGAGCTCAAAAGACAGCAGCTGTCTGCCTCCATCTTTGGTGGCATCTCGGAGTCTCCAGGGAGGGCTCGGGCCCCTGGCTCACACGTGACTCTCGGACAGTGTTCCAGTCCCTGTTGGGAATTCAGATTCCCAAACTCCACCAGCCACACTCTCTTGGGCCAGGACCCAGGAACTTGCATTTGGACAAACACCCCAGGTGCTTCTCATTAAAGCTGGGAACCCGCTGCCCTAGGTCTCTCACTCGGACAGGGAGGAGGAGTCAAGGGGAGAAAGGAGCAGAATAAACATCAAAGCTGCACGTGACCTGGACCCTTTCACCCTCTGGCCCCTCCCCTCTCTCCTGGATCCTAAGGCCAAGGCTCCTGGGATTCTTGCATTGCCTCGAGACTGTAAGCACAGACCTTGGGGCCTTTGAACTTACTGGCTGTCCCTGCTGCCTGAGAACGTGATTCCCCCAACAGCCACGCGGTTACCTCCCTTTCTTCCTTTACGCAAACGCTGCTTTCTCCACGAGGCCCACCTTATTTAAAATAAAAGGCCGAGGACTATTCCTCCTGCCCAAACACACGTCTTGACCCCTTCACTCCGCTTGGGTGGGGATCTTGGTTTTGTTCCCCGATGTCTCACAAGCCCCCCGCAGAGTGTCTGGCACAGAGTGGGTATTAGGCGATGGGCACAGTTGGGGGGGGGGCGCATTCCAGGCACTCCCGATGGGAACACTTCATTGTAGCCACCTGGTGTCTAAGGGTGCACCCCACCCTGTGCCCTCTTCTCCTGGCATACCTGAGGCCTTCGGCATGCCCCTCAGCTTAGAGTAAGCATGTCTGATTGTTGGGGTGTTGGTCAGCTCATACCAGCTCTTGAGGGCCAATCTTCCTAACTTCGTGCTTCATGACGTCAGCCGTGGTGGGGGTATCAACAACTCAAAATCAGCACCTGCTGCACACCAGGGCCTCAGTCTCCCCCAGGGAGCTGGTGGTTAAACATTGACCAGCACGACACCCATCTGGGTTTAACTAAGCTGTCTCCCCTGAACTAGGTCCCTGTGGTCAGGCCTGGTCCCCAGCGCCTGGCATGGAGTGCCTGGCACGTCTAATTCTCCAGAAATGGGTGCACCCCACATTCTGCCACTTATTACCCATGATTTGGGGCAACTCCCTTGTTTTTGCTTGACCATGGCTGCCTCGAACGTACGGTAGGGATGGGACTGTCACCCTCACAGGCTGCGTTTCAGTGACGTGACGCGTATTGAAGCTGGAGGGGAGCTACAGGGCCTGACATGGGGCTTGCACCCTCCCGAGCTTCCCAAGGGGAGGTGGCTGGCTCACAGGCCATTGTCCCTGGGGCCAAGAAGGACCTGGCATTCTGTGCTGGCAACTTTCTGCTCTTCCATGTGCTCGGGGACCACAGTGCTCCTGTCCCTTGCCTTGGTTTCTTACCTCCCTGACCTCCTCCCAGCACGCCAGGCTCCCAGGGGGCTGACTATAACCTCCAATCCAGGACAAGAGTGACAGGCAGACACACTCAGGCTCTGCCCAGCCAGTTCCAGTTTGGTGACCTCACAGCCACTCCAACAGCCACCTCTCAGCTTCAGTACCTGAGGCCAGAGGCCCTCCTAATTTCGGCTTCTCAGTAGGAATGGTCCCTGTACGGCCCCCTGACACTGGCCGCGAGAGCCCTGCTGTCTCCCTGGAGCGCCTGTCTCCCTTTCGTGAGTTTCTTTACTTCTGTCAGGGCCCATCCCGTCTGCCAAGGCCCTTGCTGCCATCCAGTGCATCTTCTCCCAGGCAGACCCTGAACCTCTCCCTTCCACTGCGCAGCTTGGTGTCTGGGCCCCTCAGCCTGCCTCCCATGGCCCCACCTATGGGCTCGGCTGGTCAGCGGGCCATGGACCCTGCTGGCGGACAGTTTCCTCATTTGTGAACAGAGAAGGTTGAGAGCATGCTGAGTCTCTCAGCTTAGAACCCTGTGACCCTCCCATCACAGTCAGCAGCGAGGCTCGGTCCTTCCCACTAGGGATGATGGCTGTTTCTGCGCCTGCTAGTTAGTTGGGTGCTCTCTTTTCCTCGAACGCTGTGCCAGGAAGGACTTTGCTTCCTGGCCCTCTACGCCAGCTGCGCCTTCTGGATTCAGGCTCCTGTGGCCACCCCAGGAGAGATGGCCTGGGAGTCTAGCCTGTCCCTGCTGCCCCCCAGCACCACGCCCAGGAGCCCCTCCCCAGTACCCACCTTGGCCCTGAGGAAGGCCAGAGCCCGGCTGCTGTTCTCCAGGAAGTGCACCCGCAGGCGGCCCCGGCTGGGGGGTGGCAGGGCCTCACCCGAGATGAGCTCGAGCAGCCGCAGTAGGTGGGTGCCGTCGGCCAGCTCTGTGTACAGGTGCTGGATCTTAAGGCCCACCTGGGAGGGAATGGGGGCAGGCACGGGATCAGCCCAGACTCACCTGTTTGCCCGCCCCGCCCCCCCCCCCACCCCCCGCCCCCGGGCCCAGAGCAGCTGCCTCGAGGAAGGAGCACTGACTGGCCTCAGCTGTGCTTTGGGGCAAGAGACGCCTCAGCCGGATGACCACCTCACCAGCCCCTGGGGGGATGGTAGAGGCGGTTGGTGGGCACCCCGCCTACACTGACCCGGCCTTGCTGGAAGATGTTGTTGATCCAGTTGGTGAAAGTCTTCTCCTGCATCCGCAGGTGCCGTGCCTGCAGCTTGCGAATGTGGCCCATCTCGTAAGCAGAGTCCATGGCAGCCCTGGGCTGGGAGAGCCGCCCCGGGGCGCTGTGGCTGGCCTGGTTCCAGTGTCCTGTGGCTAAGGCGCTGCTGGGGACTGTGGGGCTGATGAGCCATCAGGCCTGGAGCCCTCTGGGGGCACGGGGCCCTGAGCCGGACATGCTGGGGGAAGAGTGTGGATGTGATAACTGCTCTGTGGGGCAGGCTTGCCTCTGCCAGGGGTCAGGGGGCCCTCCCTGTCAGACTGTCCCACACTGGATGGGGAAGGGGCTAGGGGAAGCTGCAGCGTGGAGCCTAGCCAGGTAAGGCTCCGGTGCTCCTGGTTGGTGCTCTGCACTTGAGTGGCCCAGGGCCCCTTTCGCCCACTCTACTTTCCAGATTCTTCTTCCAGACCAGTGGTCCCCCTTGGGTCACAGGGATAAAAGGGTGGTGGAAGGAAAACAGAAAACTGCTCACCTTGGTGGCATCTGGGCCTGGGGAGGAGACCTGGCCGGCTGGCTGGAGGCAGAAGATAGCAGGGACTGTGTGGGGCGGGAGAGAGCCGTCGGGAGAGGCCACGGCTGGAGCTGGGGCTACGCCATGGCCTCTTTGGAGCCAGCAGGACAGTGGGGACAGCACACAGCCAGCATTATCCTCCCACCTGCTCCTGGGCGTGGCCCAGACTGGAGGGGGTGGCTCAAGAATGCTCCAGACCATTGGCCCTGGATCCCCTCCTCTATCATGCCCCAAATGTCAGGTCGGGGTCCTGGCTCCCAAGACATGGACACCCACGCGGGATGGCCCGCAGTCGGTCCGGGTTGGGAGCCCCATGGAGGAGCGCCAGCCTGGGTAGAGGAACTGGGGGCAGAACCTCTGGTCAGAAGCTTCTGTATCCACTTCCCAGTCAGGGGCTGCCTTTTTGCAGTCCACTGGGTCTCTTTGGGAGCACCCGCAGGGGAGGGATGAGAGGAACATGCTAGCTGGCCAGAGCCCCCTCCTGCCCCCTCCTGGGGAGTCATCAGACCCTGGGCTTGGATTTCCAGCCCCGACAGGACAGAACGGCTCTCTGCAGAGCCCAGGGCTGACTGGCAGTGCTCCCTCACGCGGGGACTATTTTCTGAAAGGGGCTCCCCCCGGAAGGGATAACATGGACCTGCAAAGGCTGTGGAGACAACAGTGGCCCCTCCAAAGCCAGAGCATTCACTGTTTGGGCCGCAGCGCCTGAGCGCCCATGGAGTTGGCCGGGCGGGGCTCCAAGGCAGGGGCTGCCCAGCGAGCAGGTGGTTCCTCTTGCCCTCTCTGAGCACCCGTGGGCAGCAGGCCAGAGGGAGAGCGAGTTCTGACTCAGGTGGTTCACGGAACAGTCTGGCTAAGCTTGGGGCGTCAGCCTCCGAGCTGGGGTGTGTGTCTGTGGTTCATCCACCCAGCAGCCCTGGGAGGCTTGGAAGGGGACACAGCACTCCTCAGGGAGGTGTCCCTGACAGGGAAGCCAGTGAGGGGCCTGTGGCCTGTGGCCTGATCCTGGGGGCTGGCGGGGATGAAGCATACCTTGGGTCTTGGGGTGGGGCAGCTTCCCCACATCTGAGAGGAGCTTCCTTCCCTGTTGTCCTCCCCTATGATGTCCCTCCTGCCCCTGGCTGGCTTCCAAGTACTTGGGATGAGCCCCAGCTGTTTCCTCATGGTGGCCCAGATCCAGCCAGTTATTAGTGGCTGCTGCTGTGTGTCCCCCCACCCCTACTGTGCTCCATGGTCCCCCCCCCACTCTCACTGCCCCTTCACCATGGGTCCCCAACCCTTCATCCTGCCTGTATGTCAGCCTGCTCATGGCCCCATTACCTCCCAGAGCTCAACTCTGTTCACACCTACGAAGACTCCCCATTGCCTGTGCAGGAACAGAGCTTTCCTGCCCTATCTGGGCCTGTTCTCTCAGCTTAGAATGTCCCTTCTGTTCCCCATTCTCCTATCTCATCAGCCCCAGCTAAAATCCTGCTCCTTCCAGGAAGTACCCCTCTCTCCAAGCTTGTTTCTCCCGCTGATAAGACCCTTGGTCCCAGGCACCTGCTGTAACGTGACCACCAGAGGACTCGAGGCAGCTGCATGATGCTTTGCATGCAGATCTCAGCAGAGGTCCTTTTATTTGAGGTTGTTGAGTGGGGCTGGGGCACTGCTCTCCTCCCGCCTTAGCTCAGTTGCAATAAAACCACTGCACTTGAGGGCCAAGCCGTGACGTTGCGGTCCCTGCCGAAATGGAATCCCTATCGGCTGTGGATTATTTACCTTGCAAGTAGTGAAATCTCAAGTCAAACGCGTGTAAACAATATGAAGGAAATGTGCTGGCCCACACGACTAAGAAGTGCGGCAGGGGGGCTTCAGGGGACACTGGATCCAGCAGCTCAAACGATGCCCCTCAGGCCTGGGCTCCCAGCACCTCTGGGCGCCCTTTCAGTGCCATCCACACCGTTGCACCAACAGCTGCTTCTGTCCCTTGCACGGTTCAGAGAAGAGAACGTGTCCCCTAAGAGTGGAAACAGAAGGCTGAGGGGCCTGGCTTTCGCTGGCTTGGATGGAACTACACCTTCATTCCTGAACCAATTTCTGTGACCAGGGGGATGAAATACTTGAATTGGCTCAAGCCAATCAGGACCCACCCTGGAAGGAGGGGTAGGGACCTACCTCATGGCTCAGGCTGAGGTAGGGGAACGTGGAGGTTGCTCTGCAAAGGAAATTCTAGGTCTGGGTCACGGAAAGGCAGGTGGGTGCCAGGGGGGGAAACCCAGGTGTCTGCTATGGGTGGGCCACACCTGTGAGGTACGGCAAGAGGCAGAAGCAGTGCAGCCAGCCAGGGCTCCACCCCGGCACCCTCTCATGTGCGGGAGAGGGCCCCGCGGCGGCGAGGCTCTTTGAGTGCTCAGTGACATCCTGGCCCGTCCTTGGGAGGGCCGGCCCCCAGGGTCCCCTCCAGTCTTGTTGGGGCCTCCCTCAGGGCCTGCTCCCACACCTGGCCCCTGCCCCCAGTGGGTGGAGCTGCTTTCTCTCTAAAGAAGCCCCATGTTGGGAGTCTCCCACCCAGAGAGGACATACGAAGTCAGGGGTCACAGGGATGGTGTGCAGAGGGCACCCTGCCGCTAACTCCTCTGCCTGGTGTCAGGATGGATGACAGGGATTCCGCTTTACCCCAGAGCCAGCTGCACGCAGTCCCTGGGCCCCCAGAGCCAGTGGAGAGAAAGGGAGTGATTTTTTCACAAGTTTATTGATCAGTAGACCTTCTTTTTTGTTTGACACTTCCAAATAAGATTACAGGACGAATAGAAGCATTGTGTATTAACTGCATTGGCTAGCTGACATGTGACCTGACAGTCGTAAATTGGGCCCGTGTTTACCTGAATAAACTCAGTGGTTATCTGTCCTAAAAACGTCATTCTTCTGCCACATTCCATGGTGGAAATAAACAGTGCTTGTTAAACGCTCCTTGTATTATCAAGGCAGTTCATCCGGGTACTGGATGTGAGGCATGACTCTGGTGCAAGGCCTTCCCAGCGTGGTGCGCAAGCAGCTCTGTGGGAGAGCTGGCAGGCCCCTGGGAAGGCCTGAAGGTGGGGGCAGTGGGGCTGGGGCCCTGCCAAGGCCTCCCTTGTGAGCTGCTGAGGAGGGCCAGCACTGGGGGGGAAACAGGAGGCATTTTGCTTCTTCTCTCCTGCTCTCTGACTCACCTGGACACCCAGTCCCATGATAATAGAGTAAGAAGTCAATTCTTCAAGGCCCGCCACCCTGTGGGGGGAACCAAAGCCCGAGTCCAAAGACGTTATTGCTGCAAAATGACAAGGGTTTGAAAGAGAACCCAGTCTAGCCCTGGAGAAGCAAAGGCCAAATGAATGAATGACTATCACACAGGGAGTGACCCACCTCGGGCCATCCAAGTGCACTGGGAGAAAGGAACGATTTTCTTCACTGCTGGGTGGTCGAAGGCTGAATGAAGCAGGTGGAACGCCTGCCCTTCGCTGCAGAGCTGGGATGTTAGGGCAGGTCCTAGTGCCTGTTTCTTTGCAGTGGGGTTCAGCGGGGCCTCATTAGCAGGCTTACGATTGGGAACTCAACTTTGGGATGGGTAGCTGAAGTTTCCATTTCTCCCCCTGAACTCTAGAGGCTGTGGTACGTGATAGCACATGCTGTGTAGAAAGTAGATTTTCCTCCGTGGCATCACGGAGGGCGTGAGGAGACCTTTCAGAGCCAGAGTCCCTACTTCCACCCTCCCAATATGTGCTAGCGCTGTGGGGAGGGTACTTTGAAAATTGGGGTGGCGTGGGAAGGGCAGATCTTGCTGCCCCCTGACCTGCGGCGTGGGGGTGGGGAAAATGTGTGTCTTGGACACAGACTAAAGGAACTTTGTGTGGGTCTTGGGAGGGTATGGGTCCTCACTTGGGTGCCATCCCTAGTATTTTCCAGTGTTTTTCTTTGCAATCAGTTCCAATGGCTTTCTGTCGCAAGAGAAGATATTAAGAAAAGTGGGCATGCAATTTTCTTTTTCCTCAGCAGGGAAAGGATGCAGCTGCCCATTCTCCCCCTGAGGTCAGGGGCGAGGGGTTGGACCCCAATGCCGTGTTTCCTTCCACACCAAATCCAGAGACCTCTCAGCCCACTGCCTCTCTAAAACAGTTTTCTCATGTGTCTCTCCTTGGCCATGTCTACATATGTGCATGTTGACAAGTGTCAAAAATACGTATTCATGTGACACACGTGCATATATTTATCTTTATATATGACAATTCGGTAGAGTTAAAGCAGCAAGACAATTCTGAATGGAAAATCAGCTAAGCTCGGCATCTCTGAGCCCATGGACAGTCGAAGGCTCTCCTCTTCCTCAGTTTCGCCCTTTGGTGGGCTCCCCCGCGCTTCACGCTTGGGTAGGCCTCCCGTGTTCCCAGAACTACCTGCTTGCGTTAGAGCTCTGGACTGCAAATGTCTCCTTTCTCCATGTCAAATTAATTTAAAGTTGCTCAGTAAGGATAAAAAACATTCTATGCATTTATTTCCCTTAAAACAAAATTATTTAGAAAGCAAGCTAGGGAATGTGAGGGCTGGCATCTGGGTACACGCTTCTCTAAAGTAAACAATTTTTCTGGAGCCTGCAATTCTGACCCTGATGTCACAGGTAACAGCAGGAAAAAAAGTGTGGTTTTGGAAGGCTCAGGTGGGACAGCTCTGATTTCATTCACTTCTGCTGCCGGCAGGGCCCGGGCCGCGGCCGTCACTGCACTAGCAGGGGTGCGAGGCCCCCTTGGGGGGCAGTGAGCATGAGCCACCTGGGGTGATGCAGGCATCAAAGTGAATGGTCCCGAGGGGCTGACAGGGGGACTTGGGAGAGCTCCCTCGGGAGCAGTGTGGAGGGGCATTCATGATGCGGACCACACAGCTTTTTGAAGGAAAAGTTTTATATGAAAGATTCCATCCTATTTCTGTATAAAGGCTTTTATACTATAAGAAAAAAAACTAGACATCATAAAAATGCCTTTTTAAAAAATACAAAGTGCTAACGCGAGTGGGCTGACTTCCCCGCGACAGCGCAGGGCAGGCTGGGCCTTCACCCCCTGTGCCCACAGGCCCAGGACACTGCGCCCAGCAGGTTGGCCGAGACCCCCTGGGGACGTGTCACAGGTCCAAGTCTCAGCTGGGAACTACCTCGTTCCCTCACTGTAGTTTCAGTACAATCAATGGACTTTGCCAAACTATTGGACAGACCAGTGAGAAAAGCTAATCTTCAGACTTCAACATGACTTGAAATGAACGCTAGAAATCTTGCTAGGGCTAATAAAATTATTAATGAATTCCCAATTCCTAACCAAATACAACTTTGCTGGGAAGTGCCTGGGGTGGTGGTGGGGGCAGGGCTGGGAGGGATGGCGCCCTCTGTGGCCTGGCCCCCACTCTGCAGGGCCTGCAGGAGGCCCGGGCGTACACTGTGCAGCTCCTTCAAACCTGGGGCAGAATCGCCTTCTCTTTGGTAGACAGTTTGGAGAGAACAGAAACCCTCTCCACTGTATTTTTTTCACTCAATATAGCAGGAAACAAAATAAATAACATCATCTCTGCTCCCTCAGGTTGCCCTGAGGGACAAACAGGTTCGTGATGGTGCGCCGTCCAGGGAAGCCCAGCAGCCTCCTGCTGCAGCGGCTCCCCCAGTCTCACCCGGAGCTGCTGGGACTCCAGCCAGCCCAGCCCCACACTTGCAACTCTCCAAGCTTCTGAGTACTCTTTGGTCAATTTCTCTTACTTCTCCACCCTATGATCTCCTTATCTGCCTTCCCCCAATATTTTAATAAAAACTCAGGGAATTTTAGAGGTGAAAGGACCTCATCTAATGTCCATTCTACAGATGGGGAAAATGAGGCACAGAGAGGGCGGTGCCTTGCCCAGGGTCACTCAGTGAGTCAGTGACAGCAAGGGACTCGGGCCCAAGTCCCAGGATTCGCACCCCACCCTGCCTGCCCTGTGGGTGGCCGGCCCCTCAGTCAGCCTTCTGAAAGGACTTCCTGTGAGAGGGGGGCACGAGGTGGGGGGGCAGGCTGTTGGGCAGCTCATAGCCGTCCAGCTTGATCCTGATGAGGTGCTTGGCCAGCGCGAACTCCTCCTCGTCCAGCATGCCGTCGCAGTCGCAGTCGGCCAGCTTCCAGATCTTGCCCAGGACGCTGTTGGGCAGCTTGGAGGTCACCATCTCCTTCTTGGCGTTGACGCCCGATATCTTGCCATTGATGGGTGACAGTGTGTAGAAGAGCTCATCGTAGACGGGCTTGTCTTTGGCCACAACCCACTCCTCCTCATCGGCGCCCTCCTTGGCGCCCTCCCCATAGCCCTGGTTGAAGGGGCCCTCGGCGGTGCCGTCGAAGGCGCCGCCCTGCACGAGCTGGGTGGGCATGTTCAGCTCCTCCTGGCTGATGAGGCTCATCAGAGACGAGATCTTATTGGTCAGCATGTTGTCCACAGCCTCGATCAGCTTGGGCTTCAGCGAGTGGAATTTGGTGAAGTCATAGTTCTCGAGCTGCTCCTGCAAAAGGAGAAACCACAGACGTAGTTACGCGCCCTTCCTTCAGGAAGCCAACAGGGACAGGGGAGCTGAGGGACAGCATTTCCCCTTGAAGCAGACACTCCACTCCATACCCTGGCTGTTCCAGAGCTCTCCCTCCCGGAACTCGCCAGACACAGGAGTGGCTTTTGGAACAAGAAACGGATACATGGGACACTACAGGAGCTCATCTCTGCTGGTGGCTGTATGACCGACAGCAATCGCTTAGTACTTGCCCTCGCCCAGCCACCTTCTTTTTTTCAGTCCTCTAGAGAGTCAGTATTTTATCCTTCATCAATCTACCCATCCTTCATCCATCCATCCAACAGTTACTGGCCGTTGCCATGTGCCAGGCCCTGTTTTAGGACCCAGGGACATAAATGGGAACAGCCACAGCCTATCCCTCTGGGAGCCCATGTTGCAATAGAGGAAAGACACAAGTATTTTTGTTCCTGTCTCCTTTCAGAAAGGGTTGCCTTGGCTTATAGTGAAAATGTTAGCATGAAATAGATGTCATTAGAAAAGGAAAAGCTAAGTAATTGTAAGGGAGAGGATGGGAATGAGCACATCAGACAACCAAGGAAAGAAGAGCCGCTATTGCTCAGCTGCCTGGCCGGGGCTGGGGGAGGGGTCACACCCTCCGGTGTCCGAGGTCAGACACCCGCTGTTCATCACGGTTGTGGCCTTGCCCTGCAGTGTGAGTTACCCAGGGCTTTTTATGAAGGGCCTCAAGATCTAGTGAAAAATGTCTTCAACAGCAGTTTTGTCAAATAAATGTAGAAAATTCCAGGCACGGGAGTTGGGACAAGTCTGGAGGGCCTGGGGTGTAATTTTCGGGAGGTGAGGCAGGGAGACTGTCAAGGGAGAGAGGGTTCAGGTACCCCGCAGACCTGACTCTCACGGTGGGCAGTTAGAACGAAAGGAAGCTTTGTGCTATCATAAATACCACACTTCTACTTTAAAAATTTTGGGGGAAAAAAAACCAGTGAACAAAAATATAAAATTAAAATCACTTATAATCCCATCACCCAGCAATAACCTGCTAATATTTTTGGGCATACCTTTCTAGCCATTTTTAGAGACACACACACACTTTAACTGAAAGAAGACCACACTGCTTAACAACCTGTATTTAAAAGAAATAATGTGTTATATCTTTCCATATTAATTTTTATACAAGCTTATTCTTTTTTTAGTGACTTTCCCAAACTATTTTTTGCAAAGACTGTATCCACTGGAATCTGTTCCTTAGTCTGTGTTCAACTAGTGTTTTGACAGACATTTCCTTGAATGTCAGGAGCTAGACCAAAAGACAAAAACAAAACTCCAAAACCAACCAACCAACGAGGACGACAAAACCCCACCGCTCCACCTCTGCAGAACCGCCCCGCACTGGGGCAGCCCTTCGAGCTCCGCCAGGCCTGCACCGAACCTGCGAACCAGCCTGGTGTGTAGTGTTATTCTCGACGGCCACATAGTACCGAATGTGTAGACACGCCACTGTCATTTACCTCACCCCACGTAGTGGGACGTTCAGGTTGTTTCTCGCGGAGAAGGCGGAGTCTGGGGCACAGCGGCAGGGCAGACATTCTGTGCTGTGCACCTAGAAGTGGGGCCTTCAGATTTCAGTGGCAGCGGGGACACAACTGAAAGCTAAACAGCCTGACATCGTGCCTAGAGAGGCACCTCCAATACTCTTCTTAGCTGCCACCTCTGCCGCTGTCAGATCTCGCTGGGCTGGCTGATCTCAGTGTGTGGCCACGCTCGGCCTGGAGCAGCAGGGCGGTGCAGGGTGGTTTCTAAAATGCGTTCCTTCATCCTTACGGGGGAGGGGGGGGGCTCTGGACACCTGCGTGACACCCCAACAGCAGCACCGAACAATCACAGTCAGTCAAGGGGACCGAGAAAGCCTGGGAGGGAAGCAGGCGGCCTACACAAAAACTCGAGTGCTGCTGGGGCAACAAGGCCGGACCCCCAGCTCGCAGGTGCCCACCCGATTTCCTCGCCAACGAGCCTGAGCGCTGGGCGTGCACCAGGCCCATGTCTGGCCAGGTGGACTAACGAGGGTGGTGTCCTCCCACACTTTCCACCCTCCCGCAGGGGACGTGGATCCGGACTGCCACCCTCTGGAACGCTGGCAAGGGAAGTGGCCACATGTTTGCAGGGGTGGACAGGAAGCAGCAGTCACAGTCATTCCTGCCCTGGAGGGCACAGAGGAAATGAACCCTGCACACCCATGCCCGCACCACCCCACGCCCCAGGCCTGAGCAGGGAGTGGGGGGCACAAAGTAAACCACTGCCACCCCGCCCTCCACCAGGGTGGCTCCAAAACAGACATCTTTTTAATAGGATGAATGTACACGGGAGAATTTAAAGATTTACCCATCAACAATTGCAGCCGTCAGAGCCACCAACCTGGGATCCCAAGACTCAAAGGTCAGTTCCCAGCCCAGTCTCCAGGGGCTGTCCCTTGCCCACTCCCAACATTGACCAGAAGCGGTTTTCAAGTCCAGGGAGGGTCTGAGCAGATGGGGGTGGCTCTGCTGCCCTCTGCTGTTGAAACGCTGCCAACTCCTCAGCTATGGGGGCCAAATTCTCCTTGGCTGACTACTGAGTCAGCAATAAAGGAGGCCTTGCCAGTGTTCTTGTTTTCCAGTAGGGACACATCACAGTGGCAAATAAGACTCCACCCCAGAAGGGCAGGGTGGACGCAGGGATTCTTACCAGCAGGTCACAGGTATCTCCCAGCACCAGGCAAAAGCCTTTAAAATACCCTTGACTCACCATGGCCAGGAGTCAGCCAGACCAGCGTGGTCTGAGAGCGCAGGGAGAACAGAGACTTAGAGCTGGCATTGGTGAGCTCCCTGAGTGGCCCTGAGAGGTGCAAAGGTCATGACAAATCATTGCCACGCTTAAGCCCCACCCCGTCCCAGATGCAGGTGGAGTAGGTCCAATGCCTGTGTTATAGAGGGTGTCAGATGCTCAGCAGACTCAGTGAGGACAGAGGTCCTGACCCACACCATAACCCCCCCCCCCCAAAGCTTCCTGGGTGACAGCAAACTAGCCTTAAGTGTCAGGTGATTGAAGGCTCACCTTACAGGCTCCAGGCCTGCCTTATTCCCTGGGGAGTCTCTGCAGGGACTGGGGCGGTGTGATCAGGACCCTGCTAGTTCCCCAAGGAGGAAGCCTCTTCCAGCTTCCAGGCTTTGCTCTGCAAGCTGCTGGTCTACAAGCCCTGTGAGAGTCAGGACCAGGGCTGGACCAGGGCTGGACCAGGGCCGCTGCCCCAGAGCCTGCTGTGGTAATGTGTGAATGCAAAGGAGGGGCTATGTGGCAACCCGGTCAGCTCAGTGGCCAGGAGGACCCACACAAGATGCCTAGTGCATAGTCACATTCCTGGCCTGCAGATTCCTTAAAAAAGGTTAATTTTGTGCCTTAGGAGAGGCTTGTCCGTTGTTTTTATGCACAGGGACAACATACCCTTAGAATGCCAGTAACTGTCTTTTCTAGGCCCCTGGGAGGAGCCGAACCACCCGCACCAGGGAGGGGCTGCCGGGAAACTCCCTGCTCTCGTGCTGCGGCTGACGGTCCACGTGCTGTGAACGTTCCGTACCGTACCTGCCCATGTAAGACTGCGTCTATTTTACTTTCTATCCAGTCCTAGAGATTGCCTGCTTTGCTTTCTCCTGTCTCCTTAACCTACCAGAAGGGTTTCATGTAGCCTTCTTCACATTCTTCTCCTTTGATTCCAAACGCATTAAAAGAATTGTAAAACCGCCATTCTTTGGAGCATTTTCTCAATCCTTTGAGATTTTGCTTCTGGCTGGTCCTCAGTTTTTTGGCTCATATGAACACTTAAAATTTCTTTTTCTATAGGCTTGGACTTTCTTCCATGGACAGAAACATACACTAGCGTCACAACGAACTCATTCGAAACACATTCATTGAGGTGCCAGGGATATGGCAGCAACAGGGCACGGGCTGCTGGCCTCACAGAGTCACAGCTTTATGAGGAAGAGAGCCCCTTCATCACAGGCAATGGATACAGTAATTAATGACACTGGAGCACAATGGCACTTGTGTGGTAACAAGGAGCACATGACCCAACAATAAGCTTTGCTGCCAAAGCTTCACTGCCAACCACCGTCACAGTGGCAAAGACCATAATCCGCCACGTACACTCCATAGGGCAGGGGTGTCAAACTATTTTCACTGGGGGCCACATCAGCCTCGCGGTTGCCTTCAAAGGGCCGAATGTAATTTTAGGACTGGATAAATGTAACGACTCCTTAACAGTTCGGCGAGAGCTCAGTGCTGCCACCAGGTAGAAACAAGGTGCCGGGCCGGATAAAACAAGGTGGAGGGACGGATTCGGCCCGTGTGCCTTGTGTTTGCCACCTGTGCCCTACTGGCAAAGATTTTTGTTATTAGTTCCTTTCTGTTCAGTGATTTGTCCTGGGCTCAAATCAGTGCCTGATTTGAACAGTGCCTGGCCACCGTAGGCTTAATTAATGTTTTTTGGGTGAATGAATAAATGAACACAGGTGAATGGGGCACCTGTCATGTGGGACTCCTGAATCCCACTCCTAGGGCATTCAGGTGCCCACTGAAGGTGCTAGGTCACCTGGTGTGGGGCCTGACCCACTGGGTTCTCGGTGAAGGTTCAGGCCTTTCCAGTATCATCCAGCAAGTGGGGCTGTGCCTGCTCCTGAGACCCGCAGTGAGGGGCACATGGCTTCCTTGTCTTCTCCTCCAGGGACTGTCCTTCTGCCCCAGCTCTGGCGTCCTCTGACCCGGCCAGGCCCCAGCAAACGTGGTCATCAGCAGCTCTGGTCACGCCACGCTCCTATGTTAAGGGAGTGCACTGGGGGATGGGTGGGGAGGCCCTGGGGGGGAGGCTTGCAGCAGCCCCCCGATGAGCGCAGCAGAGCCGCAGGCCTCAGCAGGTTAGCGAGCCACAGAGGCCCGTTAGGCCGTAGTGTGCACAGTTTTCAGTTCCGTCAAGAAACCGATTTCCCTTTGACAATTTCTGAAGGGAGCCAGGAAACAACTGTCCCTCACTTTGGCTGTGGAATGCAGGGCATAAACCAAGGGCATGAAAGTGGAACCCGCCCAGGAAGATGGTCCAAGAGGCCCCTCAAATTAGCCATCTTGTGACCAGAAAAAAAAAAGCAATTCATCTTCGGAGTGCAGGGATACTTATTTCATTTATGGAAGAACAGATGTTTCTGTACTTACTCTGAAGCCGGCTAAGTCATTTCAACCAGATGTACGCACCCTGGGCCCCGCCCCGCAACACTGAGTGTGACCCACTCCTCTTTCACTGTATATGAAGTTTACGTCTAAAAAGAGCCTCAGGATTGACACTTCCCCTCCTGCTGCCTGTTGGTACCTGCCTCCTGTCTACCTCCCCCTCTGAGGCTGGCAGGCAGCTCACAGGCCTGTCCTGCCGGCTGCGTTATTTTAAACGGTCTTCTCGCGTCGGCGCTGTCTCTCTCTATGGCTCAGGGCGCAGCCAGTATATGGGTGTCCTCTGTTTGGCCTACGTAGTATTCTCTGGAAGTCTGAGGCAAAATGTGAAAACCAGGGGACTTTACAGATTTCCAGGCCCACATGCCTGCAGGGCAGTGACCCCCAGGCAGGACAAGGCCTTCCCACCGGGGTGGGGCTCGAAGCTCCAGTCTGCCCCGCTGTGGGCCCCCCACGGTTCTTATCTCGCTTGTGGAGTTGGTTTCTTCCTGGTGGAGACCCGTTTCTAGGAGCCCCCATCTCTATCAAATGTGAGGAAACAGGAGCCACTCCGGACATGGGGTCCCTCCACCCGGCCTGCCTCCCCCGTCCGCCGATTGGCTGCAGCCATCGCAGGGCGCGTTGCTTGCCTTCCAAAGGACTGTGGCTCCAGTGTAGACGGGGCCTGCATTGGACAAGCAGATGGTCAGGCCGGCTCTGGGAGGGCCATTTTCTCGTGCAATGTGAGGACCTGTCCGCCTCGCTCGGAAGGATACAGTCTGCGCTGATGTGTTCATCCCACACCGCCAAGGGGTGGTGGACACACTGGTCAGGCCGGGGCGGCTGACAGAAGCACCCACTCGGGTTCATCTGGGTTGCCCGCACATAACTCAGGAAGACCCTGAAATCTGGCTGCAGGCTGCCCAACATGGACATTTAAGCAAAGTGCTCCTTGGGCACATCTCGCAGAGTCTAGTGAAGTCTAGCTGTGCCCAGAGACTGTGGCCTCCGCCTGGCCCAAGCCTGCAGCAGCGCTGCCTGAGCACACGACCGATCCCACAGCACAGGGCAGCCCCAGGCAGGGCCGGCCTGGGGAGGCAGCCGGGGTGACCTCCTGGGCAGTCAGCCCTAGTTCCCCTAAGGCTCTGGGATTCCAAAACACAGATGCCACCTCAACAGCAACACAATCGTGAATAGAGCCTGAGAGGATGGCTCATATAATTTTTTTCATGTGAGCTTAATTAACCATGTGAAATGTGTCCCTTTCATTTACATGTTACAGGAGGCAGGCGACTTCGGCATCAGCCCATTCTCACGGGTCACCATCAGGAAGACGAATCCATTGCACTCCCCTCCATCCTAAACCAGGAAACCAGGTGTGCCCAGCGACCAGCTGGATGAGGTGGCTGTGCCTGTCTGCCCCCCTCCACGCCGCCGGGACTGGCTCAGTACCTGCATCGCCTTGACCTCCGGGAAGTCCCCTGCAGAAATCTGGTACTCTCGCTGCAGCTGAATGTAGATTTCTGGCAACCGGCCGATCAGCTCTCTTTTCTTGTTCTCCTTTCCAAAAACGCTCGGCATCTCCTTCTTCAGGTGGCTGATGATGTAGGCATGAACCTGAGGGGGCATGTCAGTGAGGACGTGCCGTTTACAAGTGCACCAGACAAGATGGCATCTTACATGCATTGAACACACAACAGGTGCCCCTGCAGAGCCGTGGTCCTGGGGACAGGAGGGGGCCAGGCCTGGGGAGGGGGTGGGGGGAAACAACCCTGGCCCTGGGCATGCAGAATGTGGAGTGTGTGAGGTGTTGAGGGGGAGTAGGCTCAGGGTGGCTGGAAGGGAGGACCAGAGCTTGGGAGAGAGCTGGGCTGGGGGCAGGTGTGAGGGCTAGAGTAGAGGTGGAGCCAGAGCCACAGGCTGGGTGAAACCACTAAGGAAAAGTGAGCAGAGAAAAGCCCGCCATTAAGGGTCAGGAGGGGAAAGAGCTGGGAGAAGACCTTGGGGTGTGGAATGTGGCAGATGAGGGCTGCGGGAGGACAGAGACAGGGAAGAGGCCAGGTCTGAGTGGGACCTTAAAGAACAGGTAGCATGTGGGGGGAGGGGAGGGAAGAGCACGGATGGAGGTGCAGAGGGAGGAAGCTGGGCCACCCTTGGGGTGGTGCCAAGTATGAGGCTGCAACACAGCCTTGGTGGGAGGAGGTGGGGTGTGTTTAGACTCTGCTCGCAGAGCTAGGAGCTGATGGAGGCTTTCAAACAACTCCGCCATCCTAATGCTGTGCTGACGGTGATTCTGGAAGAGCAGAAAGGCAGGAATAACGCTGCTGTGGGCTCCCTGCTCTCCAGGCGGGCTGATGATGCCTGGCTGGGTTGGGGTGGGGGTGAGGCGGGGTTGCACAGATTTCCCTGGGAACCCCGTCCTGAACAGCATCCTTCAGGAAGGGTGACGGACTTGGGGAAGTCCACTGTGTCTGTAGGGAGTGAGTGGGATGGGTGGGGCCTGGGTGGGAAAGATCTTAGTTCTGGTGATTAACCGGAAGACCCCACAAGGAGAGTTTCATGGGGGGGTGGGCAGCATCCCGGAGCAGCAGGAAAGGAAGCTGGAGCGGGTGTGGACGGCCAACTGTGCGGAAACGGTACCCAATGAGCGGTGACATGAGGATTCCCGCAACCTTCCTGTGGACAGTGTAGAGCCCGAGGTCTCCACCGGTGGCACCAAAGTCACTTCTGCACAGGACCAGTGGCCTGGGCCCAGGCTGGACAGCAGAAGCTCTCGCGGGGAGAGGGACCCCCAGGACATGCGGGGGAAGCCCCAGAAACCCGGATCACAAGGGGGCAGCAGACCCAACCAGAACCCGAGGAGGGGTGAGTCCTGCTTGGCCCGTGTCCCCACCTTCCTTAACGTTCCACCCTTCCACTGATTTTCAACGTTAGGATGTTAGGAAATGCTCATTACAGAGGTTCTCTTTGTGAATCGAGACTTCTACAGAGTGATTTAGAAGTCGAGAAAATAGCAAATAAGAAGGGATTAGAAACAGAGCTGTGATTACAAAATGAAGATGACTATGTAGCTATGGACAACCCTATTAAAACAGACTTCTCCTGTAACCTTGCGGAAGAGTGGAAGTTAAATAAAGGGATTACGCAGGCACAGCCCGAGGTGCCCGCAGAGGGCCAGTGGGCAGGGACGCATGTGGGGCACAGCCAGGCCGCTCCGCCCGCAGTGAGTGCGGAGTGTGGCGCGGGTGTCGGCCGGAGGGTGCCGGCTCTTTGCCGTCAAGGTCCTTTTTCCGCCAGCACACAGGGTGCTGCCTATGCTCCCAGCATAGGCTGGGAGTTGATTCTACACCTTCTGTCACCAGTAAACTTGTTTATTTACTTATTTTTCCAATTAAAACAACTTACAATATTTACACGATTCTCTGAGATAGAGACCAAAAGTTTGGGAATCCTTTAGAGTAATGGGCTTTAACTACATTCCTGAGGATGTGATGACTGAGTGGGAAGACTAGCCATTTCCTTGCCTTGGGTAGTGCTGCCTGGCTGGGTTTGGATGGGGCTGGGGAGGGCCCCGAAGGACTTGGAGGGGCTGCCGTATTTAATCAGGGAGAACCAGCTCCCCACCAGGGGTCCTTGCATCATTCCTTGGCCTCCTGGAACGTCTGGGCTGAACCTGTGAATACAGCTCCCTCCCATGCCCAGACTGGACCCGCTCCGGAGCCAGCCCCAGCTGAAGTAGGAAGTTCCATAGCTGCTCAGTCTCCCATCTACCAGGGCTTCTTTCCAACACCTAATCCACACTGCCCCCCGCATTAGCTCAGGCCTGGGGCAGCTGCCAGGCCCCTGTAGGGATCCTTAAGGCCCCCTCACCATCTGCTGCTTCCAGGGAAGCAACAGAGCTTCCAGGCCCCTGCTCAGGGAAGGCTGATGCCCCACCCAGCCCCTGGCCCCCTAGGGTTGGCACCCTGTTCCTGAACACTTTCTGGTACCCAGCGGCCTGCTCTACCGGGGCCGAACTATATATGATATGTGCCTAACACAGTGCTCCACCCACCGCCTGGCACCTGCTCCCTGACCTCAGCTCCCGTAGTGTTCAGTGGCTGATGGCCGAAGCTGCGGAATAATGAGCCACCTTTGGACACCAGGCCTCCAGGGTCCTGTCATAACTGGGCAGTTTTCCTGTCAGTCCTTCACTCCTTCCTCCTCCCCCCACCTGCCCGGTGCTGCCTGAGTCATGACCTTCAGGTGACCTACTCATGCTCTCAGCCTCCGCCTCCACCTCCAGGAAGCTCCACTGGCCTGTTTTGTGGAAGTTTCCAATTGTGCCGTCTCTGCATGGCCACCCCCCCTCCTGCCCTCCCTTGGGCATCCTGAGACAATAATGTAGGGCCCCACCTCCACAAAGCTTATCAGCCCTGGCTGGTGTGGCTCAGTGGATTGAGAGCCAGCCTGTGAACCAAAGGGTCACCAGTTCAATTCCCAGTCAGGGCACATGCCTGGGTTGTGGGCAAGGTCCCCAGTAGGGGGTGCTCGAGAGGCAACCACACATTGATGTTTCTCCCCCTCTCTTTCCCCCTCCCTTCTCCTCTAAAAATAAATAATAAAATAAAATCTTAAAAAAAAAAAAGCAGCAGCTTATCGACAGGACCCCTTCCAGAAAATTCATACAACTTACTCAAGGTCACATGGTGAGTTAGGGGGTGTGGACAGTACATTCAACTGCCTCAGCCCTGTCCTCACAGAACTGCTTTCTGTGGGAATGAATAAAACCTCACTGAAGCTGTGAGGAATCTGAATTTGAAAATGAACTGCATCCTGTAGAGCACTGTGGGAAACTTTGAGGGTTGGCTTCTGATTGTTCCTACAGCCAGGGAAGCTTTGGAAGGCCGCTTAATCTGCGCCGCACCCCCCCCCCCTCCCCCGCCGACACTCAACACTTGTGAACACGATGTGGGTGAAGACTGCACCTTGTCATTTTCAAAGAACTCCTGGGAAACAGATGGCACAGCTGGGCTGCCTGAAATCCCCAGTCCTTGTCAGCAAAAGCCCTATGGGTCAAAGGTGTCTTTCCAAATAAAGTGGGATGGAGGGCCAGACAGGTGATGGTCCTGTGGAAGGGGGTGGGAACAGTCTGACACCTTTTGTTCTTCATAGTGAGGGAAAACTCACTGAGGAGAAGAGAAATGGGAAAGAGAAGAGGGGGGAGAGGGAGAAGAGGGGGAAGCAGGAGGAGGCCAGGCACTGGAAGGCCAGGGTCAGGTCAGCCACCTCTGCCGCTCACTGAGCAACTGGGGGAAGGCCTTTGAATCCCAGCCTCAGCTTGCTCACTTGCAATTTGGAAAGTACAACCCTTACCTCACAGGAAAGGTTACTGTCAGGAGGACATGGATTTGAATGCGGTATATCCACCAGACAGAGGAGTAAAAATGTCACATTTTATTGACTAGTGGTCAAAGACCAACAGCTGGAGGAATGATGCCAGCGAGGACTTGTGGCTATTTAGTCCTCACTGAACAGTTAATAACCTCCCCAGATTTGAACAGCAATGTGATGAATTTGAGTCCCAAGTGCTTCATTCACAAGTGAAGGGCCTTGCACCTTGGGGGCTTTTTAGACATTCCTCTCTTGGCCAATTTGCCTGCTCCACGTGTAAAAGTGGAAAGGCCCCAAGTGTCAGTTTTTCTCCGGGCTACGAACTCAATGAGCAGAAAGAGATGTCCTTCCTTTGGATGGACATGAGTTGACAGTTCACATGTAGGCTCTGCCACCACCTCTTTCACGGTGTCCTGTGGCAAGTGTTTGTATATATCCAGGACCAAGAAGCAGGTGCTCAGAGTGACACTGGATAGATCCGCCCGCGGCTTGGAGGGTGGCCCCGGCAGGGAGTGCTACAAGCACCCAGTGCTCATGGAATTTGGATGCTGGGGATCAGTCTGGGGGAAGTCAGTCTGGGAAAACATGGTTCCACACTCTGCCATCTTGGTTAACACAGCCTGGTTAACATACCTGCGTCTTTGTACGCCCAGCAGGAACCTAGCAAAGAGCACTAACTGTCAGGGGGTCGGCGCATTCTAAAGTGGGTTTATGATAACACAGAAATTTGGTTCATAAGGAGCCAAAAGACGCACGCACGGGGTTGTAGTGTGTGAGATGCGAGAGGCAGAGAGAAGCAGCACTTGGGAGAGTTTGTTGTTCTGTTAAAGTCACAGCTGGCGCTGACAGCCGTGTGATTCTGAACAGCTTAAAGGGGACTTGAGGGGACCCACCCAGTCATCTGAGGTCGACCTTCGAAGAGACAGGCTTCCCTACATGGGCTCAAGCAGACACACACATCCACAGCAGCTCTGGGCTGCCGACTGAGCTATTTTTAAAAGCCCCAGGGTGGACTAGCCCTCACCCCCTACTGCAGAAGGGTTCTCACACCGTAGCCTAATTTCTGCGCAGACGGAGGTGACGGCGCGCACAACCAGAAAGCTGGGCTCTGCGTGTTACGTGTGACCAAGAAGAGAACGTTTTGCAGATGAAACTAAATGCCACAGGAGGACAGTGAGCCCTCCAAATCACTGACCTCTCCTTTTCCTTCTCAGTTTGAGTTGTTCCTTCCTCAAATGGTGACTCATTTTTTGTTGAGCAAAGATCTCCAAATGGGTGGGAACCTTTCCTATTCTTGGGCAATGCGCTTATAAAGGGTGAGCTCTGATAGTGAACTGGCCTCAATGTTTACTTTTGTGCATTTGTCCCATAAAATACTACCAATTCTTTAATTTGGCTATTTTAATTATAGCCAAGTACAACTAAATTACATTTTCCTTCTATAAAAGACCAGTTCTTGGGTCTTTCCCCAAATAGCTTACTTGAAAGAATCAAGAAATGAACCCTGACTGGCATCCAACTGTGAGTGTTCTTCGAAGACTGGTGCCTGCGGACACCGTAAGACGCGCCCTTCGGGGCTAATGGAGGGCCCACTCCACAGGCCTCCTGTTGTCTGAAATGGGCAGCCATGAGCCAACACGTACATAGACAGGGTCGTGAAACCATTACATTGTAAGAGCTCTTTGGTAAGAGCGGCACTTGTCATGTTGTTAAAGTGTCGTCTTTATGACACCAAGAGTCAGGCTAACGCAGCGCTGGCCCAGGGCCGACCCACTGGTTTTGTTTCTGGATGGGCCATGGGCTCTGCCCGATTATGGAGTCCTACAAATACACTCAGTCCATGCCCCAACTTGGATCTGACACCTCCTATGACATCTGCAAACATAATAGCCTTTCCGGGTTTTGAAACTGTCAGCTCGAGAAATCTCTAAACTTTTGCAGGGTTTCTGTGGACAGAGAATGCTGTAGAATAAAAAGAACAGCAGATTGATGCACAGCGCAGAGGCACAAGTAGGAAGGGCAATAGAGGCTGTCCACTCGGGACTGCAGGAGCTGGACTGACTGAGGTTCGAATCCATATTTTGCGACTTACAGGCTGTGAAGCCTTGGGCAGGTTGCTTCACCTTTCTGAGCTCCAGCTCCCTCGTGCGAGCAATGGAGACAGTGCCCAGCTCTGGGAGTCATTGACTGGTTCAGACAAAATAACGTGTACCGCCAGCCATAACGCCTCGGGAATACTGCAGACCCTCGGAAAGGGTTGACTTGCAAAAGGAAAACTGGATCAAGAGAAGTAAAGATTAATACACCAAAATCAAAGAGCATTTTTAAGAAATAAATACAGCAAAGAGAAAAACTCAGGTGACTCCGTATCCATCTAAGCAACAGTGAGTTCACTGCAGACGGTGTGAAGTGATGGCGTCGAAGGGCACTGTGCTGGGCTCCTGTCCGCCGGAGACCGTCTCCCGGCCCCACGCAGCGCAGCACTTCCCCAGGAGCACACAGGCCCTGAGAAGCCAGGCTGGAACTTTTGTCCTTCAAGCATGTTTGTGAAAAGGAACAAGCCAGCACTATTCTCAGGAATTAAAAAAAGGCAAGCTTTTTTCCTAGAAGTAAGCTCAGCAAGTTGACCGCCCCCTGCCCCCATCCACACAAGGGCCTCCATTATTCCTGTGTCTGTCAGGAGCGGCCTTCTGTCCACTCCCCACAGACACGGGCCATGCCGGCCCATTCAGAGGGCCCAGCATGCAAGGGTGGCAGGAAGTCCCATGCCCTTGGCACTCCCAGTGGGTGAGTCCTCGGCTCTGTAGTTCTTTATATGCCTGAATACAGCTGCGTCTTCAGTCACTGGGCTCTCAACAGTAACAGGTAAATTAAATACGTCCATGTGCATTTAAAAGTAGTTCCAGAAGATCTTGAAATCTACAAAGGCTGTGACACGATTCGCCAGCCTTGGTTATAAGATAATGTGGGGTATTGTGAACCCTGAAGGTTAAGTTCAGCTGTATCAGCTGGAGAAAAGAAATGCCACATGCCACCGGGTCACTAAATGGGCAAAATCAGACTTCCTGCCACCGAGCACTAGGCCCAGGACAAACAGGAGAGACAAATCATTTTGGGAGAGCTGCAAGTAAGTGAGCTGACAAGCTGATTAGCACACCGCCTTGCAGAGCTGGGATAAAAGCGGCTGTGGTTCCAGAAAGGAAGCGGCTTGTAGCAGGAAGAAAGGGTGCGCAGCAGCGACTCGCAGGGGCGCCAGTGACTGCGGACTTGCTGAGCTGTACGGGAGGAGTGTGTAAGCACGCATGGACATGGACATGGGCATGGGGTTGGGGAGCGAGGGAGGACAAGAGCTGATGGAGGTGCTGGTGTACTTAGAGCGCGGCAGCCAGGGAGGCCTTTCTTGGACCCCGGAGAGGTGCTGCTGTGCGAGCACATGGGCATGAAGAGAGGCTGCTGAGGAGCGATGTGGTGGAGTCGCAAGGCTGGCTGCCCTCAGTGAAGCCCACCTGCCTTCCCTGGCAGGACCCTCCTCAGAGCACTGTGTCCTCGCCCCGAGGGCACACAGCTCGCCATCTGTCACGGGTTTGGCGCCACCCTCCCCCACCTGACTGGGCTCTCCAGCCCTGGCCCAGGGGTGCTGAGCGAGTGTTGGCCAAATGAGGTGGTAGTGGGGGCATGCTGGGCCCCAGAGCCAGACCAGAAGCCACTCAGTCCAGAAGGCAAAGGGAAGTGAGCCGACCTTGCCTCCTGACCAGGGTGCCAGTGGGTTGAGAGACAGGCCTGTGGACTGTTTTTAGCTGAAGTGACGAGGCCAAAGCAGAAGGCTAGAGTAAGAGCCAGGAGGGCTGTCTGTTTGTCCTGGCTTTGTCCCTCATGGATTAGGTGACCCTGGAGAGACCACTTACCCGGCCTTGCCCTTGTAAAATTAGGGAGATTAGGGAATCAGGATAGACCTCCGGTTCCTAAACCCAGCTGCCCATCAGAATCACCTGGGGAGCTTTACACACAACGCCCCCGCCCCCGCCCCCACCCCCACCAGAAGCTCTGGCGTAGGGTCTGGGAGTTTACATTGGGTAACGCTCCGGGGTGCTTCTGATGATCACCGGACTGAAACTCTGGAGGCACTTTCAGCGCTAGGGGACAATGATGTTATGAAACGTGCACATATTTTTAAAAGAATTTTTCCTATAGTTTTTCTTAGAGAGGATGCATGCTTTTCTCTCCTCAGAGACATGACAGAAGTGACTCTACTTACTACTTGAGGGCCGTCAGCAGACTGCCACTCACCCGACAGGCACACCTTCCTGGGGCTGCGGAGAGTCTCTACGACTGCCGACTGCGCTGGGGCGGCTGGAGCCGCCACCGTTCACCTGCCCACAGGCCACAGCCAAGGATGGGACAGCTAGGTTAGGCTGAGCCAGCCTTCCTTCTGGGTTCCTCTGGGTCCCGACAGTGACATCAGGTTCTGTGTCACAGGCGCAGGGTGACTAGTGCTGGCCTCTCAGGACGGCACGAGCCCCTCCCAAACCACCTCTCCCTAGTTCCCTTGCTTAGGTTCCCATTGTCCTAACTCAGCGATTTTCAACAGGTGTGCCGCAAGAATTTTTAAAACATGTGATACCTGAATTTTTAGTCAGGGCCACTGACCTCTTTTCCTTTGGATTGTCAAAATAAAAATATAACAACAGCGAACACAACAATAGTCAACTGGTGTGAATGAATCAAAATCACACCAATTTTTTTTTGTCAAATTGGCAAAAAATATATTTTTGGTGTGCCGCAGGGCTTCAGTAATTAGTTTCTGTGTTGCCACGAGGTGGAAAAGGTTGAAAATCTCTGTCCTAACTCAACAGTAGCTTCCAGGTAGAAAGTGCACCGATCCCTTCCTTGCGCTGGTGCTACCCCGAGTGCTCTGCCAGCCCTGCATCCTGACCCCTCACAAGCACCCTGTGAGGTGCTCCTCTTAGCTGCATTTTACAGATTAGAAACAGGGTTTGGGAAGGTTCAGCCATTTGCCCGAGGTCAGAGAGCTAGCAGCCAGAACCTAAACCGGGACACTGATCTCGAGGACACGGGCTCTCTTCCAACCCATGACAAGTTCTGTTCCTTAAGTCTCCTGGGATGGGGTGCCCCACCCCTTTCTCTTAGAGGGGAGAGTGTGGGAGGTGCCCCTGCCTGAGTCTGCCACCCGGGGGTATGTGCTGGCTTACCTTGGCCAGCCTCGCTCGCTTGATGAGGTCGTTGAGTTTGCGCACAGCTGCCTTCTGGGGGAGGCTCTGTATGTCTCGGAAGAGGTCCTGGGCCTCAGCCTCGAAGAGCCTGCGGTTGTCAGTGTTCTGCAGGGGCTGCGCCCAGAAGGAGCCGATGTAGACGCGCAGCACCTCGGGCGTGTTGATGACCTTGCCCAGGGACCACATGAGGGCCCCGTAGACGCGCATCAGCTGCTGCGTGTCCACTTGGTCGGCCTTGTTCAGCACCACGCGGATCTTGTCGTCCTGGCCCCGGAAGGCCTTGATGGCCTCCGAGAACTCGTCCGAGATGTCCAGTTTGTGAGCATCAAAGAGCAGGATGATCCTGTCGACGCGCTCAGCGAACCACTGCAGGACCTGGCAGAAGTCGTACCCTAGGTGGAGAGAGGGGCATGTCAGCACAGCCACTGCTGAGTGTGGGAGGCACGTTTAACCAGCCCGGGAGTCGCTGGTTCTCCAGCAGCAGCAGCCAGGGAGAGAGCCTGTCTCCACGCTGGAGGCTGTGGGGGCCTTGTGACCTGAAAAAGCACTTTAAATGGGGTCCCCTGGGTTGGATGCATCTAGTTAATGCTGGGTTCCTGGGAGTCCCTCTATGGGAAGAAACAGAGAATAGAAAGGGGCTCACGGTCACTTTGGACATTGCTTACTCCCATATCTGTAATCTCATCTGGTCCTCACGGGTCTCTTATTCCACCTAGAACTGTTCTTTGGGTCGAGGGACAAGTTAATCGGCGGCTCTATAAAACCACGGGCCATGGGTCAAAAGCCCTTACTTCTATTGGAGTCTTGCTTTTCTGAAAGTGTCAGAGATGGAGAAGGAAGGAAACCCGGAGGCCACTTGGAATCCCACTGGGTGTCCAGTGAGCCCAACAAAAGCAGAACTGCCTTCTCCAAACCCAAGTTTTTAAGAGTGTTGAGGTCAAAGGTTGGGCTGGCTGCAAATGTGACTGATATTTATCATTTGGACTATTTATATCTTAAGGATGTTGTAAATATTTTTAAAAATTTGGTCTCACAGCCATTCTGTGAAATGGTCTCTTGCCAATTTCTTTTTTAAAACGCCTAGGCCCACCACAAATTGTTTAGTTTGTTTTGGCCACATACCAATACGCTTCAAATCATGCAGTTAAATCAACACTCCTCTCAGCCTGCGGTGGAGACTTCAGGCATTTCCCTAGGGAGCAGAGCCCCGAAAAGCAAACAAGAGGGGGCCAGTCGCACAAGCCTCGCTGTTAATCTCAGCCTGATTGCGGCAGCCGCGGAAGCAGAGTCTCAAGGCAGCCCCGTCGGAGCTCGAGGGCACCTTTCCTGACTCCTGTTTTAGTGCTTGTGGGTATTTTTTAGATTTTGAAAACTTCCAAACACCTGAAAGTCTAGAGAATCATAACATGAATGTTGATATACTCACCAGGTAACTTTAATAAATTTTGACACTTGGCCTTGTTTGCTTCAGATTCTTTAAAAGGTTTAAGTCTGGTTTATTTATATATAACAAAGTACCACACAGCACTGAGGATGAACTAGATTTTCATTTGTCAAAACAGGCCAATCTGCAAAAAATTGCTGAGTAAAAAAGTCAGCTTTAAAAGGGTATGTTCAGTGTGGTAACTAACGAACGTTCAGGTAAAATGCTGAACGGCACCCAACGGCGACAAGTTGCAGCACGGACACAAAAATGTCGACCCCACAAAGGGCGTCCGTGCGCTCAGGTCTCTGTGAGATTTGAAGGGCGGGTGTAAGGGGAGCAGCTGAACACGCAGACCGGACACAGACACGTTTTTAATTGAAAAATCCACAACGTTCAACCACGCTGGAGCCCCCGGTGCACGTCCCCACACGAGCGGGCTGCGCTCGGCCCTCACTGCTCCATTCTGCCGCACGCCCTGATTCCCTGGGGGCGGGAGGACCCCGCGGGTCTCGGAAGGGGCCGTGCACTTTCACTGCTGTCAGCTGCAGTTTAGAACAGAGGAAAAGCAAAGGCCCATCGAAGGGGCCACACGGTGGCATGTACAGATTCAGAGTCCAGATTTCACTAGCAGTTCTGTCCCTGTGAGGCCAGAACAAACTGTCTCCTGAGGAAAGAGAAAGCGGTTCTGTCATTTGAGACCAACTTGTGGGCCAGAGCCCAGGTCCCGGTAGATCCTCAGCAACTGAACGAGGCTTCCCTGGGAAGACACCCCGGCCACCCAACGTCCAGCAGGACCTGCCTGGGAGCTTGCTTTTCCTGTGGTGATGACTGACTTCTCTCTGACCCAAACATTCTCTCACTTGGTGTCTTTTGTGACAAAAATCAGGTAACTGAAGGTTCAGAAACAGGTTAAAGAAAACCGTGTCGGGTGCACAGTGGAATAGATGCGAGTTGCCTTTTGCTGAACACCCTTCCTGTTGGGGTGGGGGGTTCCTCATGGGCCCAAGAAGCTACAGGTTGGGGTACAGGTGATCTAGAATCAGACAATCAGCACCTTCCACCACAGTGGGCTAGAGACTCTTGAGGGAGTGAGCAGACACAGGGGGAATGAGACTTTATTCATAGTGGTGGCTTCCTAACCTACTTTTTCAGCCTACTTCTCCACCTTTTTCATGAATTCTGTGAGTGACCTTATCTTCTGGAATATTCCTTTGCTGCTTAAGTCAGCCAGAATCAGCCTCTTTGGTTTGCTATCAAGAACCATGATTGGTAAATAACGTTTTCCCACATTTAAATATTTCTGGGTGCTGGAGGCTTCTTACAGTCAGAGCCGAAGGCAACTTGTCACTCCCGTAACTGCCGCCACCGGGCCGCACGCACATGTGGCTGTGTAGACTCGCATCTCTTCCTCCGAGGGCCACCTGGGTTCCGGGGATGGCCCGACAGCATCACATGTGTTGAAGCTTTACCTTAAATTTGGGTTCCTAATACTCATATATTTTAAATATCTTTTAAAAATACTTCATTCCAATGCTTTGGTGCAATAAGAAGTCACTGGGCACTGAGCTGCCGGATTAAGTTTACTGTAAGTGAGCCCATTACTCGTCTCTGGAGGAACGGCTGCACACACACATTGTCTCGTGCTACAGTAACAGTGAGAGCTTACTAGCGCTTAAGCAGCACAGGTAGGCAGAGCAGTGTTCGCCACGGGCAGGAGTAAAAGGCTCACTGGCCAGACATCGGGCAATGCAATCAAGGGTGAAGAGATCACCGGTGTTTCAGAATACAGACGACTTATCAAAGCTGGGAAGGCTGGTTTCCTCAAAGCCCCTCCCCTCCCCACCCCACAGTTTTTAGTATCATTCACGCGGTTGTGAGACCGTCCTCACCGGCCGTCCCCACCGGCCGTCCCCAGAACCCCTTTCATCTTCCCAGACTGGAACTCTGTGCAGTGTTTGCCACATCAGCGTAATGTCCTCGGTGCATCCACGTGCTCAGGTGCTGTAGCATGTGCCAGAACTTCCTTCTTTTAAAGCCGAATAGTTCTGCTCAATTCTTCCATCTTTGTGATATGAGACAGACACCACCAAATACTTATCTACCAAAAAGTTCTGGCTGATTTTTAAGAAAAGATTTAATTATGATATTTAGTCTGCCTGAATAAATGCAGAAGGAAGACAGTGATTCACAAGGACTTAGAGGCTGCCGATTCTCAAAGTGTGGTCTTATCAGAATCAAGGAAGGAGCTTGCTAAAACTTAGCCTCCCAGCCCCTCCCTAGAACCACAGAACTGAAATCCTGGGGTCGGGCCTGGTGAGTGTTTTACAAGCCCCCCAGCTGACTCTGACGCCTGGTGCAGCCTGAGGACCACTGCCGGAGACTGACCACTAAGGATGGATGGCAGCTGTGTCTGCGTTGTTGTTGGTCGCAAGACAAAGCACATTTAAAGTAGTTTCTTTTTATTATTAAAAAAGTTACCCATCGATGGTAAGATAGTACATCATGGAATTGAAGAAAACTGGAATTTGAATCTGCTAATTTGAAGACGGATTTTAAAATTCAGGAAAGCTCCCCTGTCGTTGCTTGTGCGGGGCCTTAGCCCGGGCTAGCCCTGGCCCTCAGGGTTAGGACCTGGAAACCCAACCCACTCCGCCTCAGTCTTCAAAACACATGGGCAACCCTTGATTCAGTTACATGCTACTTAACTTTAAGCCCCAATTTTCTCATCTGTAAAATCAGGTTATTGAGTGTACAGTATTGATACTTAGTAAACTTTCAATCAGAATGAGCTGTTGTTATTATTTCTACTTTCTCCTCTGCTGTAGGAGGACTCTCATGTTCCCTCTTCTGAGCCCCCAGAGCCCTGTGCTTGCGCCCCCATCACGCTGCCCACACAGTGTGTTACCATCGGACAGACACACGGGGCTCTCTCATTCGGGGACATTCTTTACTTGCGAGGACCATGTTTCCTCACAGCTGCACTGGACAGTGGCTATCAGTGTGGGCGTCGGACTCGGGTTGCCTGGGATTTGACCCTGGATCCATGGCTTACTTACTAGTTCTGTGGCTCCAGCAAGTTACTCAGCCTCTCCGTGCCTCCTTTCCTTATCTGGAAAATGGAGTTAATAATAGTATCCACATACCTCATGGGGCTGCAAACTTAATATTTGTGGAGCATTTTGAATCATCTTGGCACCTAGAAAGCTCTCCAAAATGTTATCTACTAGTTATTTTTAAAGTCTTTGTATCCAGTGCCCAGTGCGTGGTGGGAGGTGCAATAAACATTTGATGAAGGATGCCTGGCTGGGTGAAGCATAGTCTGCAGCCATGGAAAGAAATGAAATGGGTTGGCATAAAGGTGACAGTGCAATGATGCAGGAGCCAAGGGAGAGGACCGGTGCTCAGAAAACAGCTAATAGAAGACAGCTACTGAGCGGGGAGCCACTCGTAGTTTATGAATAGAGCTGGTGCACTCCCAAGGGCCCACTGGCCTTCCTTTTCTTGCTTGTGAAATGGACAGACTTCTACCCATTGGTCTTAAAGACCCCAGGTTGCAACTAAAATAGATCTCTGATTCTATCACAGACACTTCCTGGCTTAAGAAAGTCCAGTGCATCCCCGTGCTGGCTGGGATAACTCAGGGCAATACTGTACTCAGCAGGAGGAGAGCAGTGAGTTCTCCCAAAGGTCCTGTTACAGAAGATGGTCAGGTCTCCGTTAACACGAGGTAGGTCTGTGGTGGAACTACCACTTCAAACGAGATCGAAAGCCAGTGGTCCTCAGACTGAACGTGGCCCCTGGCTGCTGGTGTGCTGGGCCGACACAGCGTCTCTGCACTTTGAGTCGAGTGTCTTTGCTGCAGACATGCACTGTTTGCCGGGCCCTCCTCTGAGTGGACACCACAGCTCTGACTCCACCTTAGAGACAGACTGTGCCCTCTGAGAAGCCACCCTGGTGCTCTCGGGCTTCCACAGGGGTCTCGTAACCCCCCAGAGAGCTGTGCCATGTAAGTTCACAGGCGTCTTCCCAACTGGGCCGTGAGAACCTGAGGGCAGGTCCCCGTCTTCCCCTGTCCTCTCCAGCGTCAGACGGCGCTCACCCAAGCAGGTCTCAGCAAACTCTTCCTGAAGGACTGAGTTTGCTGGGGAAATGTATGAAAAATTCCCAGAACTGGCTTTAAACAACTTTTTGGAACACATCTCTCTGGAAATTAGAAGTACACTAAACATCTTGGAATTTAAGAGGACATGTTAAATACAAAAATAAAAAAATGGATCAATAATTACCAAGTGCCTAGGATGTGCTTGAAACTACTGCTGAGGGACATACAAAACTGAGGCTGCGAGCTCTCCCCATAATAACCCCAAGTAGAAACAACCCAAATGTCCCTAAGCCGGCGAACGGGTAAACCGTGGTGCATCTACACAGGGGAATACTACTCAGTAATTAAAGAAACAAGCAGACACATGCAACGACTCGGGCGAATCTCAGAAACATCATGCTCAGTGAGAGAAGCCAGACACTACGGAGCACATACTGTGTGATTCCATTTAATCTGAATTCCGGGACAGGTGGCGCTAAGTGGCAGAGAACAGATCAGCAGTTGCCTGTGGCGGACAGTGAGGCTGGGGCTGACTGCCAAGTGGCACAAATGAAGAAGGAACTCCTCAGGGTGACAGAAAGTTTCCATTTCTTGATGATGTTGGTTACACGAGCATGCAAATTTATCAAAACACGAATACAATGAAAATGAGTGCATTATTATATGCCACACTTCAATAAAATTGACTTAAATAGTAAAAACAAAACAAAACAACAACTAAGAAAAAAAAAGAAAAAGGAAAAAAGAAAGTGGAGAAAAGAAAGAACCCAAAGCTGCTAAACTTGTTTAGAGATATACATCTCTAGCCCTGACTGGTATGGTTCAGTGGGTTGGACATCGTCCCGCAAAGCAAAAGGTCGTGGGTTTGCTTCCTGGTCATGGCGCCTGCCTGGGTTGTGGGCTCAGTCCCGTCAGGGTGTGTACGAGAGGAAACTGATTAATCACATCGATGTTTCTCTCTCTCTCTTTCTCCCTCCCTTCCCCTCTCTCTAAAATAAATAAATAAAATCTTTTTTTAAAAAAAGATATATATCTCCACAAACTGCTGACTGGATCGGAAGTCGAAATCTATTAATCAAGGGGACCCTGCAACTAATCTGGCTGATATGAAGTTGAATTTAGCTTCAATTGAAATCAGACTTAACCAAAAAAATTAATGTTCACATTTGGCTAGTCCATTGGAATTTTGAGTTATGTAACTTCACATGTCCTGCCTTTTGGCCTAGGTGTAAAAAGAGCCTCTCCCGGTGCTGGATTAGGGATGAGAATGCTTTGAATGTGTGTGTGCACATGTGTACATGTGAGCATGCATGCCGGTGTGTTGTATGTGTCTGTGAGGTCTGTCCAGAAGGTGTCCAGCCATGCACTATGAAAAAGAGACATTTACTGTAGAAAATACAAGATACAAGAAACATTGTACATAGGACCATGATGTCTTAGTCCCCTTCAAAGTAGGCCCCTTGGGACCTCACACAGTTCTCCCAATCACCATCAGCTGTTGCGTTGTAGTTTCCTGAATTTCTTCAATGGTCTGGAATCTCTTCCCTTTCAAAGGTGATTTAGTTTTGGGAAAATCCAGAAGTCGCAGGGTGCCCAATCTAGGCTGTAGGGGGACTGAGTCACCTGGGTCATTTGATGTTTTCCCAAAAAACTCTGCAGGAGACGTGATGTGTGAACAGGCACTCTGTCTTGATGAAGCTGCCATCGCCGGTTGCCAGTGGCTGCGGCCTTCTGAATCACCTGAATACTTTCTGCAGAGGAATGTTCAGGCTTAACACAAAATTAAATGCAGATTCGTTGCTCTACTCGCTCAGTCATTTTGAATGTGGCACCACACAGTACACATGCTCACTCAATGGCATCTACCGCGCCCACTGACTAGCACAGTGAAGTCATTGTTCACACATGCACATTCCAGTCCACTCTCCTTGGCTGCCAGGTCACATCGATGTCATGCAAACCGTTCTTGTTATATTAACAATGGCTGGACTTTTTCTGGACAGACCTCATATGTATGTAAGTATCAGCGTGGTGGGTGGGGGGGTGTAAGAAATCAACATAATAGACCTGTCCCCATGGTGCTCAACATAGTTTAAAAATTTATTCATTCAATTATAGACATTTAAGTTCTATAAGACCTTCTAATGGAACTTTTATTAGCCTGGAACAAAACAGAGATATAATCAGTCCAATGCTTAAAAATATAATTTCTATCTTTGCAAAAGGGCCCGAAAGCTCTATAGCTTTGGGAGCTGGGAAAGAGAATTTGTTCTGCGGAAGATCCCAGCTTGGCATTCTTGGCTCCATGTTCTGGGAACAAAAGGGAGAGGGCAGGAAGGAAAGGGGGCCCCTTCCACCCAATCAGGAGCTTCCCGTCACAGTCCCCATGGAAATTGGTCTCCATCCCAGCCAAAGGGACCCACTGGGAAATGGCATCTGAGGTTAGAACAGTGGGAGCCTGGCTCAGGTAAATACAGGGCAGGGGCCAGGAGGAAGCAAAATTGGCGGAATATTTTTAATAGAAAAACAGGAAAAAAGAACTTCAATTTATTCCCAGAGCCAAGTTTCTAATTACATGGAGTAATTAGAAACAAGGAGTGTGTCAATAGAAGGATGCAAGATAATGAAGACAGCCAGACGGAGGCCAGGTTCCCCCGCCATTCCCCTAGCCACATTCTTGGGGCGGCGAGGCCACTTGCCCAGCTGGACTCGGCTCAAGACTCTGCTCAGACCGCTCCTCTTTGGTGGAGCCCGGGCCTGCCCCTCCCGGAGCTGCAGCTACACTGGACGGCAGGGTGTCTGTGCCCTGCCCCAGCACGGACGGCGTAGATTTGCTGTGTACCACTGGCCTCTCTCCCTGGGCCCCCAGGTGTCAGGTCTATCTCTGTGTCCCTGCCGCACCCAGTCATTATCCAGCACAGCCTGTCCAGTTCAGAGGGGCACTGAGGGGGACCGTGCTGGCAGTGCCGCCCGACGGCCTCTCTCACCCCTGGCTCCTTCCTCTTCTGTCCGGCCCTTTGATCCCCGCCCCTTTGTAGGACTCGGGCTCTCCCGAACTGTGAGTGTCCTGATTACTTCTAGAGCAAACGTTCACAGAACAAACCCTCCACCACTACCCCCTGCCTGACCTCTCCACCTTTCTCAGGGTCTCTCACTAAACCCAAACGACACCGCGCCCTTTGCTGTCCCCCGAACGTCCTGCACTCTCCTGCCTCTGCGCCTTTGCCCAGGCTTTTCCTTCTGCCTGGGATGTCCGCCCCTCTTCTCTGTCTCCAATACAGATATACTCTTGATCTTTAACTTTATTTTTTATTGTAGTTTCCCACTTCCATTTGTCCCCTTATACCTTCCCACACATATATTCTTACTGCATGAAGAATTTTCCTGTCATAACACTTACACCCTATGATGATACATTTATTTGGTGATTACGAGGCAGAAATTTTATGAGGGCAGACACTCTGCCTCTCCTTTTGTTCACTGCTGTACACCCAGCATCTGCTACTGAACGTAATAGGTTTTTGGTAAATTTTCTTCATTCCTTGAAAAATTAAAAATAGAACTACCATGTGATCCAGCAATCCCATGTCTGGGTATTTATCCAAAAGAATTTAAGCCAGGATCTTGAAGAGATATCAGCGTTCTCACGTTCACTGCGGCACTACTCCCAATAGCCAAGATGTGGAAACAGCCTCGACGTCCACCGGCAGAGCAATGAAAACGAGAACGGGGCGTATGCACACAACGGGGTATTGTTCAACCTTAAAAAAGGACACTCTGTGATATGCCACAACCCAGATGAAGCTGGAAGACGTGATGTCACGAGAAATAAGCCAGGTACAGACACCACACGCTTCCGCTTGCACAAGGCACCTGAAACAGGCAAACTCAGACTCAGCGGGACAGTGGTGGCCTGGAAAACAGGGCGTCACGCTGGACAGGCCTGGAGTCCAGTTAAGCAGGAGACCTGCTGTGTGACAGTGTGTCTATAATTGGCAATGCTCTACGGTACCCTAAAAAGTTTAAGAGGGTAGATTCTCATGTTAATAAAATAAAATAAAATAAAATAAAAAATAAAATAGAATTTGTTTAAAGAAGTGAATTGACTTGAACAGAAGTGTAATTGATTTTGCTTTAGTAAGTTAGAGGGTTTAGTTGCTTAAATAGTACTGTAAGTTTCTTTTTTAAAAAGGCGGTTACTAAATATAGGAAGTACAACTCTGCTAAAATAAACATCAAATATCTGGGATCAGTCAGGTATTAAATACATGTTTTCAAAAACAGCTGCTTCAGTTAAACTCGCGCAAGGAGTCCTGGTACCGTCTCCAGGCCGAGTTTACTTTGCAACTGGAAAAGGCTGTTTCTGAGAAGGTTACTGGGGGCGGTATGGAATAAAAGCTAAAGTAAGTGCTGGCAGCAAACATTTACTGGGCTCTGTCAGCGTCCCAGGCTGCTCCGAGGGCTTTCTGTCAGCAGAATCGCCTGCAGTCCTCACAATGACCCCACGAGTCAGGTACTATTATTATCCCTGTTTCGCAGGCAAGGATACAGAGACTCAGAGAGGTTAAAGAACTTACCCAAGGGCACACGGCGACCTCCCAGGGGAGCCAGGATTCAAAGCCAGGGACCCTCCTCCCAGAGCCTGCGGTTTATTCACTGACTGTGCCTTACGTGCACCAGAACGGTTGGGGCTGGAGATCACTTTTATTTTTGTCTTTTTTGATCTTTATTTATTTATTTATTTTTAAAATTTATTTTTTTTTAAAGATTTTATTTATTTTTAGAGAGAGGGGAAAGGAGGGAGAAAGAGAGGGAGAGAAACATCAGTGTGTGGTTGCCTCTAACGTGGCCCCTGGGGACCTGGCCCACAACCCAGGCCTGTGCCCCGACTGGGGATCAAACCAGCGACCCTTTGGTTCTCAGCCTGTGCCCAATCCACTGAGCCACACCAGCCAGGGCTCGATCTGTTTTTTAAAAGTAGTTTTCCTCAGTGTTCCAAATGAATACGTACTATTTTTGTAATAAGGAACAATGAGCATATTGTAAAAATCGTTGGTCCATATGCGGCTGGGCTAACAGTACTGAGGCGGTGTTCACAGGGGTAAGGGCTGGGATTCTGGCGCTTTTCAGCCTGGGGCCACCTCAAGAAACCCCGAGTGTGAAGTAGAGTCTTTGCCACCACACAACCCCCGGGGGGGGGGGCAGGGGCAGCCCCTGGCAGCTGTGCTTGTCGGAACAACGGGAATAAGCTGTGTGAAAACCAGTCACAGACACTTAGCTCCTGTGGACCCTCGCTTCTCTAGCTGCCACCCTCTTCCTCCCAGCTGACCAGACACGGCCGGGCAGGCTGGGAGGGGGCTGATACTACACCCACCCACCCAGACCACAAGGCTGCCCAGAGAGGACACGCACCGTGGCCTCCACCTCTGCACAGGTGGCCTGAGCTCATTCCTTTTTGCAGAGGTTCAGTGTCTGCTCGCCCAAGGCAATGGCCAGTTTGTGGAGAATGTAATTGGGTACAAATAATCCTTGCTGTTATAGAGTTCCCTGCCTCACTGTGCCTGGCCTGAAGGGGGTTTGCCCGCTGAGCACACCACAATGTAAACAGAAGCTAGGACCAAACCTGTCCTGGGAGGGGCTCGGAGTTTATCCTCCATCTCCTCTCCTCACTCCTCCTCCCTTTGGAATTTAGTCTGAGAATTAGTTTTTCTGTGCCTGTTTGCTCCTAAAATAAACAAGCTGGCCTCACAGCCTGGCTCTCCTTCCTCTGGAGGATGTTGTGAAGATAAGGACGAGGCAGGTGGGGCCGTGGGACCCTGAAGGCCCCACGTGTCCCCGCTTCGCACCACGCCACAGACAGGGACCAGAGAAAGGCTCTCCTCGAGCATTTAGGCCGATGAACGCTGTTGCCTCTGCTTACGTGATTCAGTAAAAGGGGAAACTGGGTTTCATGTCTCATTTTCCATCTCAGATTAAAAATTAGGTTAAGAAGCAGATCCATGTAAAGAGAACTGAGCCCTAGAAACAGACAGCAACACCACAAGGCATTTTAGGCTCTCTGCTGGAGACAGAAGCTGGGGAAAGTCTACCAAGAAAAACCCCCACGTCCTGGCTCAGCCACTTCACTGCGCTGGGCCTTAGTTTCCACATCTATCCGACAGGCCAGACGGGCAGTAGGATGCTTTCCAGACCTTAAATGAAAGCTACACATGGTGGTTCTGAACATTAAGCTTTTCTAAAATAAAAAGTCATTTTTTCAGGAAGCTCAATTTTATGTCTGTATAGTAGGTATCGACCAGTTATAGTACCAGAGTAAGAATGCAAAACCGTTTAAGTGGCCGCAGAAACACTCAATGACTGAATCTAAATGATAAAATTATCCAGTAGCAAGTTTCTTTTTATTACGTTCATTCCACTGGACTCACGTGCTATGACACTCTGGGCTGGTCGGAAGGTCCTTCAGTTTCCATGGGGACAGTTATTTGCCCTGAGGTTTAATTTACTTGTCATTCAATTCTAAACAACTCTGTGCTGAAAGAAATGACCAGATGAAAAGTCGGAATTTGAGACTTTCAAGGATGCTTAAGAGGTCATTAGAGCCAACCTTCTATTACTATAATTAACAGAATCCAGGAATCAAGTGTCACGCACACGGAAATTTCCCATTCCTCATTTTCAAGTGGGCTTTGTGTACCGCAGGCAAGAGAGGTTCAGACAATATGTCTATAAATCAGTCAGTTTGTACTTGCTGTGGATTTTCTTGAGGCAAAATGCCAAAGGTATACGGACTCCACCCGGGTGCAACGAGGCCAAATATTTACAAACAGGACCTCAATGCATCTTGTCATTTTGTGGTTCAGAAGGGCAAAAAGACAATGTTTATTCAAGCCACAATTTTCTAAGGAGAAACGTTAAACCAAGAGGATGACAACTTTGGGATCAACAGAGGCATGGAAGTGCCCCTGACCTTGACCACCCCCCCACCCTGCCCCGGCCCTGTTCCTCCTTTTTTAACCGTCTGCAGGGTTGCAGGAGTGTTGTGTGGACATCTGGACAGCAGCCAGCCATGAAGTCCAGCTCCGGCAACTAACTGACCAGCTAACTTGCTCCTAAAGCCAAACCATTACTCAGAGACAGTTATTTCTGGGTTCATGTCATGGATGGAAAGACAGATCAAGTCAGCGGGGACCATGGAGTCCATACTGGGTTCCTTATTAAAAAGAAATGACTCACTTATTTTACTAAATAAAAGTCCACGTAGTTACCAACAGTATTTCAACATGGCCAAATACCTCCAGAAAGGAAATACTTTGAGAAGATTTGTCAGTATCAAAAGATGCTCAACCACACAAATAATGAGAAATGAAAATTAGAATGATAATGAGATGCCATTCACCCAGCAGATAAAGCAAATATAACGCAAAGACAAAGGGGACAAAATTGGCAATGCCCTGAGTGGGGACGGACGTGTGGGGGGAGTGTAAATGCACGCGTCTTTCAGAGAGGGCACGTTGGCATCCGCTGCACAGGAAAAGATCACAGTTCCTTTGATCCAGCAATTCCACTACGAGGAGTGTATCTTATAGTAACATTTGCACGTTACTGTGCAAAACTGTCTACATGCACTGTGGCAGTGTTTGTGACAGCAGAAGATTAGAAACAGCCAGAATGTCACCCATCCAAAGGGCAGCAGATATAAATGTTGGCACACCCACATGATGGGATAAGAAGCGGGGAGCTCTGCAGTCCTGACATGGACGTGCTCCGAGATTCACTGCTCCGTGGAGACATCTCGGTGCAGGGACGGGTGCAGAGGGTCGCCCCACTCTGGGAGGGAGCCTGGGGGCTGCTGACTGACAGATTTACTCTGGGAGGGAGCCCGAGGGGCATGGGCGGGACAGATGCTCTTCACCGTCTAACACTGTGTAACTTGGATATTTCTGTCCCAAGCGCACACACACACTCACGCAAAGCAGTGGTACTCCGGAGGAACTCCCGAGAAAGGTGAAATGCCGAATCAGTGGTCTGACTTGTGCTTTGCATCGTGATTTGGATTCAAACAGGAGGTGGGTTTGAGAAAGAGACTAAAAGAATCCAGGCGAACTGGATGTTTCTTGAGGAAACTGTCATGGCACATGTGAGAAATATCCCCCAAAACAAGAAAGAGGATGTTGGCAAAAAGGACTGGAAACGTGACAGGAGCCGGGGCCCCGGCCACAGGGAACGCCGCCTCTGGGCCACTCTCTTCAGCGGGCTCCCCCAACTCCAGCCCGTGCCTGCGCTCTCCTGGCCGTCTTTGCACAGCTCTGCTGTCAGGTCCGAGTTGTCCCTTTACCCCCGCCCTCATTTTGGGGGTCCCTGGAAGAGCCAAATCGCCGTCTGCCTGACCCTCAGCACTCGGCCTCCATCTGCCTTCCCGGGGAAACTCTGAAAACTTGGCTGATCCTGGTCAGTCTACGCCAGGACCACCCCCGATCCATCCCATGAACAAAGACCATCATCACCGCCAGGAATTCACAGGACTCTGTGCTCAACGGTTTATACACACTGTTTCTCTTCTAACAACTCTGGGAAGGAGCATTTCCTCACTTTATAAAAGTATAAACCAGGGGTCCCACAGTGAAGTGGGGGCTAGTGGGGGCATCTGAAGTAGGAATGCCTGCCCTGGCCGGGTGGCTGGGTTCGTTGGAGCGCCGTCCATTACACCACAAGGCTGCGGGCTTCGATGGCGGTCAGGGCGCATGCCTGGGCTGCGGCTGTCATCCCCGGTGGGGGCGTGTACAGGGAGCAGCTGATCGACGTTTCTCTGTCACACTGATGTTTCCCCCACTCTCTCTAAAATCAATAAACATATCCCTGGGTAAGGGCTAAAAAATAATAATAATAAAGTAGTCACGCCCCTGATGTGGGACTGAACTATTGCTGCCTTCAAGTCTGTTTCAACTTGCATTCGGGCCCACCCACTGGCCCCCAGTGTACACCCAGGAGGCAGAGGCAGGGCCTGTTTGGCTGCTGTTAAAACTAAAGCACCTGGTACCTGACACAGTATGTGCTGAAGAAATGGACTGGGAGGCACCTGGCAGAGTGTGGTGTATGGCAGACACTCAATGTAAGCAGCCTCTTCCCCTCCCTTCCCACGCCCCTTTGAACGAGAATGCAGGACAGCAAGTACTGTCTTTCCCAAAGATTACCATAAAAAACTGCTAAAGAACCCCTCTCCCCCAAAGTTTTGGGATTCGTAGGGGAAAAGCATCAATTATATGGAAACTTGCCCCACACAGTAGTACCCTTCCCCAGTGCTGCCTTCTGTGTGAGTGTGTGCGTGCGTGTGTGTGTCTGGGGGGGGTGTGGAGGGCTGGTGGGGTGCAGCCCTGGCGTGTGTCTCTTGTGGTTAACAGCACGTGCTCTGGAACCAGGATGTTTGGTTTGAATCCCACTCAGCTGCTTACTAGTTGCCTTGGTTATCAGCCACCTTAAAACTTAGTGGCTTAAACAACTTACTGTCTTCTCTGGTCTGAGGGCTGACTGGGCTGGTGGGGTGGTTCTCGACTAGGGTCTGTCATGAGGTGATAGGTGGACGGTGGTGGGGGCTGGAGCCACCCAAGGCTCTGCAGAGCTGGGCATCCACAATGACTTCTTCCCTCCCGTCTCAGCTCGGTTACCTGGACCAGGTGGAGGCTGCCCGAGCCTTGTGCCTCTCCGTGAGACTAGCGTGGGCTTCCCTCGCAGTATGGTGGCCTCAGGGCAGCTGGACTTTTTAGATGGCGGTTGGCTTCCCCAGAACAAACATGCCGAGAGATCCAGGGGGAACCTTCAGGGCTTCTTACGATTTAAGCTTGGGGAGTTGTAAAGACTCACTTCTGCTGAATTCTACTGATCAAATAATGAGTCAGGAGGCCAGCCCAGATTCAAGGGGAGGAGGCTACGCCAGGGCACGACTACTGGGAGGCGTGGTTCACAGTGGTGGCTACGTTGGGAGCAGCGGGCAGCTTTTGAGACCAGCTGCCGCACTGGCTGTAGGACTGGGGGCGCATTACTTACCCTTTGTGTCTCAGTCTTCTCTCCCATAAAATGGGATAATAGTTCCTATCTCAAAAAGCCTTGGTGAAGAGCAAATGAGCTAAAACATATGGAACGCACTCAACAATGCACTAAGTATTAGCTATCATTACTCCAAAGAGTAAGGAGCGAACCTTTTTCTGATTAATCTCTGTATCCCAATGTCTGTGAAATGTTTTTAAAAGATTTTACTTATTTACTTTTAGACAGAGGGGAAGGGAGGAGGAGAGGGAGAGAAACATCAATGTATGGTTGCCTCTTGCACACCTAGCCTGCACCCCAGACATATACCCTGACTGGGAATCAAACCTGAGTACCTTTGGTTCGAAGGCCGGCACTCAGTCCACTGAGCCACACAGCCAGGACTGCCTGTGAAATGTTTTGTGATCATGAGCTGGTCTATATGGAAAGTAAGAGAAGGGACCTTCTCTCAGCTTCCCCCAAATTTCATTTTTCATTTAAGAGTCTAGGTAGGTTTAGAGTTTGGGCCGAAGAGATCATTCATTTCTCATGATTGAGTATACATTTAAAAATATTACCAGTAATGAGAAACAGCTGCTGGGGCTTGGCAAATGCCATTCTGAGTCACGGTAATGACATGCTCACATTAGGGGCAGAAGCAGCAACACTTGTGTGTGGAATTTCCCGGGCACCGGCGGAAAAGGAGCCTGAACGTGTTTGTCAGCAAACTTCCCCCAAACAAAAAGAAGCCAGGATTTCCTGCTGGCAGCCAAGGAAGCGAGTGATGGCCAGGACCTCACAGCCCAACTTCAGACTGGCCTTGGAGGTGGCCAGAAACAGGATCTGACCACGAATCATCAGCGGTCGGCCCCAGCCCCTATGACGGACACTCTTCTATTGCTGCCAACTTCAAACAAAGCTCAGAGACAAGTCATTCAGCTCAAGCTCTAAATATAAAAATGGCTTCATAATCCACCAAGCCTGCAGACGTATGTTTTATTCTGCAGACTTCTCTACCATGTCATCTGCTCCCTCGCACCCCTCAGTGCCCCTTCCAGCCTTTAGGACAAAAGCCAGTCTCCTGACATGTGCGCTCACCTGCCACACACCCAAGCGCCAGCCTCAAGCGCGATTCGGCCTCCTCCGAAGAGCCCTGACCTTGCAGTGTCCCTGGTTCTCGCACCTGTTTCTGCCTCTGGGACAGGATGACGGCCGCAAGGGCAGCCACAGTCGTCTTTCCCTGACATGCAGCAGGCAGGGGCTGTGGGACTTTCACTTCATCATTGCACTGTCTGAATGCCCACATTTACCTGGAGGCTCTGACCAGAAGATGCGCTTCATCAGGTCAGACATATAGATCAATGACACAGAGCTCAGAGTCTAGAAATAGACCTCCGTGTGTATAGCTGATTGATTTTTAGCAAAGGGGCCGAGATGATTCAATGGTGAAAGTTGAAGTGACCCTTGAATGACATGGGCTCGAACTGTGGGGGTCCAGGTACATGGAGGTTGTTTTCAATAGACACACAGTACTGGGACTGTGATTTTCTTTCCTCTAGTTGCTGTATTGCAAAAATACAGCATATAAGGCATAATAACATACGAAATGAGTGCTAATTGACTGTTATGTTATTGGTAAGGCTTCCGGTCAATAGTAGGCTATTAGTAGTTAAGTTTTTGAAAAGTCAAAGGTTCACGCAGAGTTTTGACTGCCCACAGAGTCAGGGCCCCGCCTCCCATGTTGTTTGGGGGCCACCTGGATTGTCTTTTCAACAAGCAGTGCGGGGCAGCTGGACTCACACACGAAAAGGATCGAGTTGGACCCTAACCTCACACCACCTAAAACAATTATGTAAGTGCTAACACTATAAACGTCTTAGAAAAAATACAGGACTAAATTTTCATGAGCTTGGTTTAGGCCAAAAGCACAAGTGACAAAAATTAAAGTAGATAAATTAGACATCATTTAAACTAAAACTTTTAGTGCTTCAGACAACACTATAAAGAAAGTGAAAGGCCACCTAGAAAATAAGACAAAATATTTGCAAATCATATATTTGACTAGTATATGGTATAAAGAATGTTAAAATTCAACCATTAAAAGACAAATAATCCAATTAAAAATGGGCAAAAGATCTGCAAACACATTTATCCAAAGAAGTTACACATGGCCAATGAAGTCCTTGAAAAGAGGTTGGTCATCAGTTGCCAGAGAAATGCCAACCCAAACCCTGACAAAAATCCCGCTGCGCACCTGCTCACGTGGCCCTCATCAAACGGCAGTGCTGGTGAGGGTGGGGAGAAGCTGCACCCCCACGCACTTTTCGTGGAAAGGTAGAACAATGGAGTCGCTTTGGAAAACAGTCTGGCAGTTCCTTAAAATATTAAATATTGAGTTACCATGTGATCCAGCAATTCTGCTCTTATATTTATATCCAAGAGCATTAAAACCATAGGTTTTTACAAAAACTTGTACATGAATGATTACAGCAGCATTATTCAGAATAGCCCAAGGGGTGGAAACAAACAAAATATCCATCAACTAATGAAGAAGTAAAATGCGGGAGAGCCATACGATGGCTATTCAACCATAAAGTGGAGTGAAATACTGACACACACTCCTCCGTGGAGGAAGCTGGACACAAAGGCCACGTGTTGAATGATTCCGCTTGCATGAAGTGTCCAGAAGAGTCAACCCACAGAGACAGAAAGTACAAGAGTAGTTGCCAGGGTCTCGGGGGAGACAGAGAATGGGTAGTGATCGCTGATGAATACAAATTTTCTTTTTGGAGTGATGAAAATGTTCTAAAATTGTGGCAAGGGCTGCATAACTCTGTAAATACCGCCCCGCCCCCAATTCACTGAATTGTTTAAAAAAAAGAGAGAGAGAAAATGCAAATAAAAAAAATAGGGAAAGAACAGCCCTTTCTCTTAGTAGCTTTGCTGACTCTGCCCACCTCCTACCCCGTCCCGTCCCCCCCCCCCCCCCCCCCCCCCCCCCCGTCCTGCCTGGAGGCTGGTGAAGTCGCTTTGTTCGCTGTGCTTCTTGATCAGAACTTCTACTAACACACAGGGTCAGAGGGCTTGTTTGCAGGTCCAACCGCACCGGCAGCACGTGACCACCCTGGCCAGGGCCTGTGTCTCACTCCTTCTGAATCCTGGCACTCAGGACAGCGCTTGGCACTTGGCAGATAATCAGCATATCTGTGTGTTGAGCGAATAGCCCCTAGCACGCCGCTAACATTCCCCACTGCTCTTTATACCATCACTTCTAACATAAAGAAGTGCCCAAAAGATGGCACATACGTGCTCACAAGCACCACACTGCTATTTTAAAATTATTTTTCAGAAATATTTTTTAAACTGAATAATCAAGTAGATGTTATCTCTTTTCTACTTCCTGTGAGATGATTTCAAAATTGAAAAGCAAATCATCAATAAAACGACCAAGATAATGTGGAAAAAAGGTAGAAACACATCCAAAAATAGCATTTTCAGTCCCTGAACAACAAACTTCACATTTTAAATAACCTCACAAAAATTTCCCCAACTCTATGAGACAGAGACTCTATGAGACAGCAACCAATGTAAGCCAATATAAAGGCTAATTAAATTCAGCCTTTGAAAATGCTCTGGGCTTCTACAATAACACCACCAATATAAGGAGATAATGAAGATAATCACAGCTAATATTTACTGAGCACTTCCTATGTGCTAGGCTGGGCATTATTTTCTGTGTCCTATGTTTAGCTCAGTTATAACAACATTATGTGGTAGGTACTATTACCCTCATTTTATAGAGAAGACTAACAACTTTTTCAAGGCCACATGGTTGGTAAGTGGCTGGAACCCAGGAAGTTCAAACTCTATTGTCCACGCACTCCCCGTACTACATGGCACAGCGTTCAGGGACTGCAGCCCCTGACTGGACCGAGGAAAGCAGTTTGTGTGATTCGGGGTTCACAGGCTGATTAGTGCAGATGAGAGAAAAGCTCTGGGGTGCTGCTGAAAAGCTGGGACTGTCCAGAGCCGTATCTGTAACTGCACGGTGCTGGAACGAGGGAGAGGACAGTGCTGCCGCACCACACCCCCCTTTACCTAACTGTTACTCCTTCCCTTATCTATAATACCTCCCAGGTAAGGCCTGAGCTTCCTTGTTCCGCGGGTACTCGGCAGGCATCTCAGGCCTCTCTCAGGAGCTCTTGCTAAAGTCCAGCACTTACACCTGTTTTCGAAAAGTCAAAAGTTCACACAGATTTTTGTTTTTACTAGCCATGCGTTTTCTGCCCTTTTATTTTTCACTATCTTCTCGGTTCTATTCATTGACTTATAATGAAAAGGGCCTATAGGGAGAAGAGCTTAAGCAGTGAAGACACCTCTACCTTTTATCCGACAAGCTGTTGGTCCTGGGAAGTGTTTCTTCTTGTCACCTGTAACTTTGGCCTGGAGAAGGGTAATGTCTGTGAAACACCACGTCCTCCTTGAAATCACATGGCCCCCTCTACTCAGCACAGAATATAAAGGAACCAGCCTTATGTCATGAGAGAGAAGCCTGAACAGGAAAAATGAGCCACAGGTGAGGTGAGGCACGTGACTGAGCCCAGGTTCAGTCTCATTTTTGCTTTCCCTACTTAGGCATCAGCACTCCTTCCTGGACATACACCCTCACTAGGCCACCTGGTCCTCAGAGCTCTGGGACACCTGGGCAATGCCCTGGAGGTTCCTGAGGGCTGCCTGTGATGATGTAATGCCAGCTCCCATCCAGTTCAGGTCTCTCTTTCCCCACTTGACCCCCAGCAAAGCAGCACAATGCTCCACCACTCCCCCTGCCACCTGTCTTGTCCCACACCAATGGGGAGAACTGTGGGTGTGGAGCAGACAGCAAGTCCTCCTGGGCCCTGCTCAGCAGTCACCACGCCCCCGCACCCCTCCTGCAGCTGCGCCATGCACCAGCATGCCCTGAGCCCCAGCTGCACGGCTCTAGGGATATAGGGTGGGCTGGGCCCGCACTGCAGCTCAGCCTTCAGCAACTGCCTGAAGCACTCATCCTCTGAGCCTGTTCTCCGAAAGTGGCACCTTGTCAACAGATGTCCCCTCCCCAGATGTCAAGTTCTGTCACCCATCTGCTCAGCAGCTGGGGAAAGAATTCTCATGATCCTTGGAAGGCTCTGCTTTCCAGGGGGAGTGAAGGCGAAGGGCGTTGCCTTGGCCAGGGCTCAGCTCCTGTCTTACCATGATTGTGTGTAACTTAGACACAAATCCTAAATGATGAGCACAGTGTAGACACACAGCAAAGGCTTAGTACACGGTGGCTGTTCTCACACCAACCACCACGGGACCATGCTGGACACGCAGTCCAAGGAGAGGCCTTGGATGTGTAGGGGACCACGTGGTGAGACTGCCCATTGAGGGTTAACTCGTCGACTGCATGAAGGGACAAGAGGAAGGCACAGCAGCTGCATCCTTCCTCTTTCACAGACTAAGCACCCGGAAGGGAGGCGCAGCTTTGCTGATTAAGTCAATACAGGTGTTTCAAATGTTTTGCACCTCCTCCCTCGTCCCATGTGGACATAAACGCCTGACAAAGGTGGTGCAGTGATTCAGGAAGCCGAGGGACGCAAGGAGATCGAGCGTGTGTGAAAATGTGCACTGTTTGAAATAGCTCAAAGCAAATAGTTTGCTTTAAAACAGCGCATATTCTTCGGGGCGAATGTGTTGGAACTGCCGGCAGAGTACCTCCAACCACCAACCGCACCCAAACACGGGAGAGCACTTCGGAGTGGCGGCCCTGGCGCCCTGCGCAGCGCTGTCACTGCTTGCAGCCTCAGTCCTGCCTCACCAGCTGCTACGTCTGTCAGGGCGGCGGGGACCAGCCGACTGGCTGGAACCATACGGGCTATTTCTGTGCATAGGATGTGAGTAAGTACACGCCACAGTAAGTCTGACCAGGACATGAGTCAGATTATTATAAAGTGTTGAAAGGAACTGATCTCCAAGGCATCCTGACGGCATCATCCATGCTACACCCTGGAAAGGAGCTACAATTTGAAAGACACTTATAATTACTAAGCAAAGGAGAACCCCTGGAGGATAAGGGTGACTAGAGCTGGCCAAAGGCCAACCAATGAAAAGAAATGGATACGGGAGAAGCTGCAATCTAGAGGTCTTAAAACATAGAGGTAAAAGACAGATTTATTACCAGGGCCACACATTTCTCCAGCATTCTTTGGTCAGACGTGTACAAGTGGTAGAACATGGCAGCTCGGAAAAGCTGTGGAACATGGGCTTGCTTATTTTCCTTTTAAAAGAAAACATCTTACCTGTAGAGTAACTTTCATTGGGACAAGTTAATGGTCCTAGGCTGGCTCTTTAAAAACAATCTATTGGAGCCCTGGCTGGCGTGGCTCAGTGGATTGAGCATGGGCTGCGAACCAAAGAGTCGCCGGTTAGATTCCCAGTCAAGGCACGTGCCTGGGTTGTGGGCCAGGTCCCCAGTGGGGCATGTGCGAGAGGCAACCACACATTGATGTTTCTCCCCCTCTTTCTCCTTCCCTTTCCCTCTCTAAAAAAAAAATAAAATAAAAAATCTATTGGCACAGAGGTGGAAAGCTACGAAAAAAGACGTCTGTAGCACTATTTACAGAAAAGATATTGACCATCACAATATCCACAAATTAGTTAAATAAACTATGTTATGTTCCTTTGATGGAGCCTAAGCAGCTGTTAAATGGAATAAAATAATTTAAATATGCTGGCATGAAACGATGTCTGTGATAGACTGCTGGGCAAAAACCGAGTTGCAGAAAACGTGCATAGCGCTCACACGTCTATTAAAGATGATGCGCGTACAAGAGGTCTAAGGGGCCAGAGAAAACCGTTAATTGCTATTTGTGACACAGGGAGATTTTTGTGCAGCCTACTCATTGTTTGAGTCCCTTACAATAAACATTACTTTTATAACAGAAAATAAAGTAAACAAAGGTATTTATGAGAACAGAATAGTATTGACTTGACTTTCTCGGTAAGTGCAATGTTCTCGGCGGCCCCCGGGCAGCCGAATGGCCGCGAGTCCCTGACCGAGCTGGTGCGGGCCTGCAGTCAGCATCTCTGAAACGCTCTGAGGGTGCACAGACCAAGGAGGCCCTTTATTTGCCCTGTCATGGGGCCCTTGCCTTCTAGCTCTTGTGGCCTCTGTAACTACACTTCTGTTCCAGGAGCACTGAGGGAGTTCATTGCGTGACCACAGCTCATGGCCGTGACCCCAGACAGCTCACTGCTCAACCTTGGCACGCCAGCACTCTCAACATAGTGCTGTTCTTGCTGTTCAGGGGTGATGAAGAGCTGTCAGTGAAAAGTGACGGCAGCGATTCATCTGCTCCACCCTCTCCCTCTCAGCAAAGCCTGGGGGAACTCTCTTTTGTTTCAAGGGCCAGGGTGAAGGGACTTGACCTGTCTCTGACCACACGAATCCATCACGGTGCCCTCCGGCCAGGAATTTCCTTTCTCCAAGTAAACTGTGTCCTCTGGTTTGTCCCAGATGTCCCTTTTCTCCAAGGGGGTGAGAGCGAGAGCAAACCCATCTGTTTCACCACAGAGCAAGGGTCTGGAAACAGTTACCGCCTAAGCCAGCTACTATTTCCTGAAGGCTAAAGACACGCAGAGTCACTGTTCCTCACAAGAATTTCATAACCTTCAGTCCCCCCTGAATACCTTACAGTCAATCAACCTCTCCTTCCTGCCTGGGCTGCCCCTAGGTAGTTCCTGGTCATCCTGCGGGTTCTGGCTCAAGTGGACATCCTCTGGGGAGCCTTTCCCGACACCCCACAGCCAGGCCAGGTCCCTTGTACCGTAGATACGGCCCCCTTCTTAGAGTGCTTATGCCAACTCTCATTTCCCATTTATTTCCATGAAAACTTGACTAATGTCTGTCAATGTCTGTCTTCTTCCCTCACAGAACAGAAGCTCCTCAAGGGCAGAAGCTGCACCTGTTTTTGCTGCACCGTCAGTGCCCATGTGGTTCAGCGTCTGGTGCCAAGTAAGTAAACGCTTACTTGATGGAAGGATGCTGAGGAGGCAACTGGGTGGATTATGTGCCATCACGGGAGGGAGGAAGACCAGCTGGGAAGCCCCTCTCCCTTGTTGTCATTAGTTTGCCTCCTTTATTTTTTTGGCATATGTGTCCAAGTGAATGGTTAGCTAGACTTCTTGGTTATTTCTTGGGGCCCCTTCAGCTCTGGACCCTGGCCCTGCCCAGGGGTGCCGGGGGTGTCCTGGAGCCCAGAGAGAACCTGACAGGGACAGAAATCTGCTGCCAGCAGCAGAGAGCGCCTTGGCCAACACAGGGTGAGGGGTGAGGCGAGGTGGGCACTGACCTCGGCTGATGCGCTGCTTCTCCCCTGACAGGATGCCAGGGCTGTCGATGATGCTGATGCTCTTCAGGACCTGATTAGGCAGCTGGGAGCACATGAATCTGGAAGAAAGGGATCACAGTGGGGTCAGAAGCTGCATTGTAGAGTGTTTTAATGACGAAGCTCCTTGCCTTTCCGGGCTACCGATGTGGTCTGCTGTACAGCGGGGGCTTGCAGGGGATCAGTGGGATCTCCACTGGTGCTGACGTGCATGGGGCAGGTATGAGAGGGGCCCTGGCACCTGCTGCTAACTGCCACCAGCTCCTTACTGTTCATTGTGGTTTTTGCTAACATTTACTGAACACTCAGGTATTTTACATCATCTCATTTGCTCCTCACGTTAACCTCATACGAAGAAACTATTGTTAACCTCTGAGAGGTTAAGTAACCTGCTCAGGGTCACTCAGAGCTGGGCCTTAAACCCAGGTCAGCCTGACCCCAGAGCCTGCCAGCCTTACCTGCACCTCCTTTATGCTGCTCCTGGGCCAAGTGACCCGGACTTCTCCACCCGGGGGCTCCCATGCCTCCTTCAGGGTCAATACCCCATTGGACTGGAGCATCTCGAGCTCCCTGCCAGCCCCTGCCCAATCCCTAAAGTGACCTCGGAGGTACAGGGGCCTGTTTTCACTGTGGGATGCCCTAAGAACTCAGCATCCAGCCTGGCACTTGCTATGGCTTCAGGCTCAGGGTACAGCAGGCACCACTGGGCAACCCCCCAAATCCTCCAGGTGCTTCTGAGTCCTAGGGGTGCTCTATAACTGGATAAAGGGGCAGGGTCGGGGAGGGCCCTGGCCAAGCTTCTCCAAGCCTCCTTCCATGTCCATGGCTTCCCCTCCTTCTCCTTCTGCTCTCCCTCCTGTGGTTCTGGTCCACTGCCCCGGTGTGGGCCTCACAGAGGTAGAGGGGAGAGGAACAAAGCTGTGGCCTGCTGATCGGCAGATGGGTCAGATTCAGTTCAGCCTTTGCCAGCAAATTGTTGTGGGACCCTGGACAAGGACCTCCCCACTCCAGGCCTCAGTTTCCTTACAGGTAAATGCAGACACCTGGGCCAGGAGCTGGTGAGTCTTTTTAGCTCTACTACTGTCTAACTCTAGAGGAACAGAGGGAAAGGCTTTCCCTCTGGCAGCAGAGCCTGAGGTGGGTCTTTTTTAGGCACTGTGTATGTTTTAAGGTGGAAACCGTATAGGAAAAGGAAGCCCCTCCTTTTCCTATATTGTCAACGCTAACTTCTCTATCTGTGTGGGCAGAAAGCTTGAAAACCCTTGGTGAAAGCTCAATTCTTCCATTCAGTGGAACTGGTGGGATAACTCAGAAGGTAAATATGCTGGGAATGCAGGACAGGGCGGCCAGCCCCGCCTTCGTGGCGCACTGCGTACAGCCCAGCGGGCAGGGCAGGGGCTGGGGGGCAGCCCTGAGCTTTTGCTCTAACCACTGACCTTTCAAGACAACCTTTTTTGAAGGTGCTCAGGACAAGTTTCTCATACCCTAGATTTTCAAGTCAGCTCAGGATGATGTAGAAAAGACATTACGATCGTTTTATAGCTAGAAAAGTTGAAGCACAAAGCAGTTATGACATCTTGACTAACACATGGCTGGCCTGAGGACGCAGCCTAATAGTTCCGATGTCAGCTGCGTAGAACTCAACTGATAAAGTTAAAAACATCATAACGTGAAAATAAAGGGACAAGTTAATTTAAGAGAAGCCCCTCCTGTCCCCTCCACATTTTCGTACATCCCACTGCCCACCACTTGGAGAGACCTGTGAGAGCGAAGTGCTCCCACAGGGACCACCGAGCACTCTCTGTGAGCTCACAGAATAAAACCACACCACGTTCAAGTCCCCAGAATTGGGGCTGGAGTGGAGTTCTGAGCACATCTGCAGCAGACGACCATTCTAGTCAATGTGATTTGGGCTCTTATCACAGTCCCGTCCGTTCTATCAGATGCCTGGAGACACTTGGCAATCTGAAAAAACTGCACATATATAAAAAGCGTTCCTGGGAGAGGCTGACCTTTTTGCAAAACCACTTAATATCAACATTTTCGAAACACAAAACCCCTGGATTCTATTGTAAAGTTAACAAAGGGATTTAAAAAAATCTATAAACTGTCCACTCCCTCTTGTGCAAAGTGACAACGTTTCACCACTCCTATGGCTCCTGACACATTGGCAGGGCTAAGCGTCCGAGCCAGGAAACCAGATGCAGCCAGATGTGGTGAGGTTACCACACGATAAACAAGGGAGCAGGCGGGGGCACAGGAAGGTGGGCAGGGGTTGGGGGTGGGGACTGCCGATAAAAGGAGGAGAAGAAAGACTAGCGAGAGGGGAGACAGGGATGAGGAGGAGACTAACATTCTAATTCAAGGAGGGAGGGGAAGAGGAGGAAGGGGGGAGAGGGGGAAGGGGAAGCAAAGGGAGCTCTGCAGTGGCTGGGACTGTGTGCAGAGAAGAACGCATAAGCTGACAGGGCTGGGGTGGGGAACACAGAGCACAAGGCGGCTGTCAGACCCCTTGGGGTTAGAGCTACACACATTTTCTTAAATAACTGTAATCAGAAAAAAGCCCCAATGCAATGCTGTTGAAGCTGTCTTAGTTTTAGGCTCTAAGAAAGGAAGATAAAAAGCAAGGTTATTGGTTGGGTAGGTCAGCCAGCCGTGGTCAGGCTTTTGTGTGTCTGCTGACACATTTCCAAGCCGACTCGCCGTCCCAGGATGGATTTCCTCCTCCTTCCTGGAGTGACTAACAGAAGTATGTCCGCGCCTTGCCTCCTACATTTCACATGCAATATGCAGCCTCGTGCTAGTCAAGCCCGGGAGTCTCAGATAAGCTTTTATAAAGGGTCTCCCTCACCCAGGGCTGACCCCATACATTTTATTTTCTGATGAAAGGAGGGCAGGAGAGGGCCAAGCCCTACTTTGGACCCCCGTTACCTGAGGCCCCACAACAAAGGCAGGCTCAGAGGTGGCAGGGAGCCAGTAGGTAAAGGAATGGTCTGGGTTGTAAGGCCTGAGGCCAGCGGCTGGGGGCCCAGAGGCTGGGGGCCCAATGGAACAGAACAACAGGGGGTGAGAGGGTTAGGGTTCCTAAAACTGCCTCTAAACACTGACACCCCAATTCACAGATCAACATTTTAAAAGAACCAGGCGTCACCTTAACCCTGCTTTTGATTCCCAAACAATGTAGTGATATCTAGTTAGCTAACTCACTCAGTCCTCACCACAGCCTCAAAAGTAAGGGCTTGGTATTATTTTGCAGAGACTGGGCCACAGAGGAATCACAGGCCACTGCTTGCTGTGTCCCAAGGCTGGTAAGTGACGAGCTGCTGGGATGCTAACCTAACCGTTCTGACTCCAAAGCCCAGGTTCTCAATGACTAGGCTGCTCCTACCATTCCATGCGTTTGAACCACAGCTGTGTACCTGTGCCACACCGAAGGCAGCATCCTGGAAGAAAAGAGTGACATGCCGCAGTCCTGAACTCCCCGCCCAGAGGCCTGCAGGTGACTTCTCAGCCCCGTTGGGGTGGGAGGGCAGCAAACGGGAGGGAGAAGACCCAGGCTCTGGCCATCTTCCTTGCTCACCCACCCTGTGACCTCCTGTCGGTCTCTGGGCAATTCTGGGGACTCCCAGGTTGTCATCAGGTTCAAGTACCTAAGCCTCAATGGAGAGAGTATGGAGCTGTTTAAAAGCATCTCCTTTACCTGCTCACTTTACTGATAAGAGTTAGACCCCAGAGATCACACGATTTCCAATTTATATAGTAAATACTATACAACACACAAAAAGACTTTGACAACTAACCTATAATAATTTTATATGGCCCTACCACATATGGCAGATCTAACCTTCCACTGCCCAGGAGGTTATTTTAAATCCACACTATAGCCCTGGCTGGTGTGGCTCACTGGATTGAGCACTGGCCTGAGAACCAGAGGGTCGCGGGTTCGATTACCAGTCAGGACACATGCCTGGGTTGCAGGCCAGGTCCCCAGTGAAGGGTGAGTAGGAGGCAACCACACATTGATGTTTCTCTCCCTCTCTTTCTCTCTCCCTTCCCCTCTGTCTAAAAATAAATAAAATCTTAAAAAAGAATAAGTCTACACTATAAAAAGCCCAAGGTTACCGTCAGACCTACAGAATCACCACTTTCACAAGTAAAAGATGGGTGAGTACTGGCAATCTCATGTGGTTCAACCTCAACGTGTCCTTCTGTAAAGGAAGCCTCACTGTCCTGGGGGAAGCAGGAGGCCGGGCGCCATGTGCCCGTCAGCACCGGTGCTGGGAGGCCTGCCTGAGCCCTGGCGGGAAAGCTGGTCAGGACCAGCACTGGACAGGCAGCTGCCCAGAAAGAACAACGGTGTCATGACCCAGGGGCCACCACAATCCCGAGGTGACAGACTGAGGGGAAGAGCTTCAGAGTTTATTATGGATAAGCATAGCACACACACAAAACAATTAATGACTCAGATGAAAGATTTTGATGGTGAATCAAGAATGATTCTTGGCAGGAGCCCATTTCCCTTAGTCTCTGCAGCTGAAGTAGCTGACGGAGCCAGCATGTGTCTGGACTGATGCTGGATCCTTGGATTAAGTCAATTTTTAAAAAATTCCCAATGATACCAAATGACAATGTAATATTCATAACCTAAAAAACATCTATTTTATGAAGCCTCATTTAACTACAAACACAGAGGTAGCAGAGTGTAAGTCCAAAAACACACATATGTGTTCTATTATTGCTAAATTATTATACCAGGGTAAGACAGTATGTTTTTTATCATCACCTTCCTCAGGCCTGGCTAAGGTGACAGGCACACTAAGAGTACTGTTCAGATTCCTTCAGTTTAAAAGGAAGTCTCAGAATTTAATCCCTAAGGCCAATGGTTAAAGTCATTATTTTTTAAAGAAAGTGAGGCAATAAAGAAGTAAATGAAATCAAGAGTTTCTTTTGTGGAAGACTACAGTTTAACATTACACTTTATGCTAAGCTAAAAACAGTGTCTGTAGTTTTCTGAATTTGAAAAAAAGACTAACATTTTTGGAAAAGTAGATTAAGGGAAAAGCATCATATCCAATTCAAAAGCAGACTGGAGGGAGAGACGCCAGATGCCAATCCCTGACCCTGTCGAACTGCCCACAGCATACCGGCGTCTGCCTCCCAGGGCTCACGGCCTGGGGTGCTGTTGGGACGTCCGTTTCTTCCTCTGTGACGTGGAACTCTCTCCTGACGACAGACTTTGAAACCTCAACAACCACGTTCCCGTGGGGCGACTCCGACACAGGCCCGCCTGCAGAATTCCTCACGGACGTGCAGCAGCACGATGAAGCTGCAGAAGGCCGCGTTAAAGTCGTTCCCACGGAACTCTTTTTGTTCCAGACTCTACGCCTGCTTTTGTTGTTCCAGTATGGGATTTCTACGAGGTGAAGCTGCCTTTTGGGGAATTTATCTTCATTTCCCAAAAATGCACTGTAGCCCTGGCCTGTGTGGCTTGGTTGGTTGGAGCATCATTCTGTGACCAAGGGATCATGGGTTCGATTCCTCGTCAGAGCACACACCTGAGTTGTGGGTTCGATCCCCAGTTGGGGTACATCGGGGAGGCAGCCAATTGATGTTTCTGTTACTCTCTCAAATAAGAATACAATAAATCTTTTAAAAATGCACTGTAGACTCTGTTACTTTCTTAGGATTGAAACTCAGGATCCACTGGTTTGCTTAATGCTTTGGCACGGGTGGCACCCTCAAGGTGCCATCTGGTACCACCTTGGGAAGGGAGAAATGCTTTTAAAGAGGCTGCTCAGGCAGATGCCTGAGCCAACACCCTGTGAAGAGGGGTCAGGGCAGCGGAACCTACCCCATGGGTGACACAGGTGCTCAGTGGGGGATGGGAGTTCTCCACAGCAGGCACACAATTCTCTTTTCTATTAAGTATTGCATTTTGACCTCATTCCCAGAAAGTATGATATGTCAAAATAAGTTTGCCTGCCTTTGGAGGGAACCTGCTGATGTTCCCACAAGGATGCTAGAATTACACACACACATTTGAGTGCCCGACACTAACTGACGCTACATAAGTCCTGGGGTGAAACAACAGCATTTTCGTCATGGTGGGCTACAATAAGAACAGCGTTAGAAGTTAGATGGGGGGAAGGAAGCAATTGTTCTTAGTCTAAACATGATATCATTGGGCAGCTCAGGACAGTTGTCACTAGCAGGACGCTGGCCAGACGGCCTGGGTTCTAATCCCAGCGCTGCCACTTAGCTGAGTGATGCTGTGGAAGTTAAATCACCTCTCCACGCAGCTGTTCCTCCTCTCTGTATGGGGCATGATAGTACCGCCTAGTCACAGGTTTCTGTGAGGGTTTAGAGCTAATACACAGTTAGAACAGTATCTGATATAGTAAATGCCATATAATTATTTGCTATTATTTCTTTCTATGTATTCTGAATTCAGTTAACAACACTTGATTATATAATGCATGGACTTTCAGCAAGTTTTCAATCCTGAGATAATGAACTTTGCCATTCAAAATCTTTCCTAAATGCTTCGTTTTCATACTCATCTACTAAATGTTTGGGATTTGGAAAAAAAAAAAAAAAAGCCTGTTGGGAAAGTAAATCACCTGTCAAAATTAAACAAGCCAAAAGCCACTCTTCCTGGTTCGTCCCTTGTGAATATGGACTTCACAAAATGAGAACTTGAAAAAAGGCCCAGCTCATTTCTTCTTCAAGCCTCTGTCAGGCAAAAAGAGAGTAAGTCTAAGGGCCGTGGTAACGAAACCACAGGACTCCAGGCTGCCTTCCACAAAGAAGGGTGCTGTGCCCCGCACTTCCTTTCAGGGCCAGTCTGGGGACAGGAAGCCTGGCTCCTGCCTGTCCCGTGACCACGGCTTCCTGGGAGGGCCTACTGGGGGAGCTTCTTGTCCCACTTCCCCTCAAGTGTGGGCCACTCTTTCCCATTCCTTCCTGAGAGACCCTATGTGGTTCCCCTACCTGGGCTCAATCAACCCCTACTTCTCCCACCAGGAGATGCTCTGGTGCCAACCCATGATGCTCTGGAGTTGAGGAATGAACTGCAAATCACTGTCAGCAACAAGATGAAATTTCTCTGTGGCTCCATGTGCATCATCAGCACTGGTCTATTTACCCTACTGCCAAGCTCCCTCCCTGCCACTTGGATGATTTCTTTGATCTGCAATCGGAGCATAAAAAAGCCTTTAGAGGAGAGTATGGACCTTTATAGAGAGTTCAGGGTTTTCCAGAAGGCACCTGTGGAGGTTGCCTGGGCCACCGTGGGCAGAGCTGTGCACGCACCCAGGCACATCGTCCGTCCCACAGCCCTTGTGAACGGTGCCCCCTGGAGTTGTGCAATGACATGCCTCAGCCTTTGGGACGACAGCAGTCAGCTGGGAGGATACACTCATTTCTTTAAAAAAATCTAGAAAGGAGAAGTACAGTTCAAGTCTCTTGTCTGTCAGCTCTAGTCCCATCTCTCCTAATGGGGTTTAGATGACCCCACCCTGCCCCTGAACCTCCCACAGCCCTCGGCCTCAAACCAACCAGTCCACAGCAGCAGACTCAAAGGCTAGGAGGGGCAAAGAGGAGGACGGGGAGGGAGGTCAGAGCAGACCACACGTGAAAGCGCAGAGCGGCACACGGGAGGACCTGCTGGTGTGCTCTCTGCCCTCACCGCCCCCCGCCCCCGTGTCGTTGGGAGCCCTGGGGAAAGGTTACGGGACAGCACATGTGGAACGCATCTCCAAAGGAGACACGGCTTCAGCTATCCTACAACTTCACATCTATAAAATCATGCCTATGGTGAAAATTAACTTGTGTGTGTGTTGTTTTGGCTCTATTTCCCCTGCTCCACTGTAATAAAAAGGAAACAGCTGAAAGCATGGGGGCGAGAGGCATAAGGGGCAGCCAGGGAGGTGAGGTGACCTCTTCTGCAAAACTCAACAGACTAAACCTGGGGGTCTGGCAGACCTCAGGGGTCCTTTGGGCTAAGCTATGCACAGGAGGCCTTGGCACTCTAGGCCTGGGCGCTGGCATCCAGCCACAAGTAACATTGCCAGCGACCGGGAGCTCACACTCACAAGGCAACTTGAACCTTTTCTGTGCAGGTCAAACTTCTAGAAATTTATTCCTTGTACTGTGTAGCTTTATAATGTCCAATCAAGGCCTTAGCTCTGCCCTTTGAAGCCAGTGATCATTTCCTATGAAAATCTTTCAAATATTTGAATACCATAAGCACATTCTCTATAACGTCTCTCTTCTAGAACAGACATGCTGTGTTTTGCTGTTCCTGAGCCTTCACATGTAGTTGGAAAGAATTCAAAGAAAAGTTTTAAATGACCTGAGCAAAGACGGCAATCTGCTGGTCCTTACCGATTCAGGAAAGCATTTCCAAAGCGACTAAGTTTCCGAAATGGCTTTTTGGGGTCCACGACCAAAGCATTCCCTGGGGTGCTGCCCTCGGTCTCCCCGTACATCACGGCGATGAAGGAGTCAGTGGTGGGCTCCGGACCAATCCTCATGCCAGGGAAATCTTGCTCCAGTAAGTACCTGGGAGGGGGAGAGAGCAGCTTAGCGTGCCGTCCAACGAGTCTGAGATGTCGAGAAACAAAGCATGCCTCCTGGGCCTACCAATTCTTAACAAAATCGTGTCAAAATCTGGAAATATACCCCCCATAAAAGGAGAATGATTGACCCTTTTGCTAATAATGATTTTTTAAAAAGAGTTATTTTATTTTTTTAAGAGTTTATTTATTTATTTTAGACAGAGGGGAAGGGAGGGAGAAAGAGAAGGAGAGAAACATGGATTGGTTGCCTCTCGTGCGCCCCCAACTGGGGACTTAGCTCACAACCCAGGCACGTGCCCTAACTGGGAATCAAACTGGTGACCCTCTGGTTTGTAGGCTGGCACTGAGCCACACCAGCCAGGGCTGGTTTTTTAAAGCTTCAAATCTATAGACCTATTTTTTCCCCCCAGTGTAAGAAGCCTAGTGAACAAGGTCGGACATCTTGTAGACTGACTGGGCCTTCTTCTAAAAGTGGTCTTTGCTCAGCACAGCAATTCTTGTTTGCGGTTCCATTGGTGCAACCGACACCACCCCAGAGAAGCATTCCCAGCCAGCTCCTGTGTATCCTGCAAGACCCTGCTCAGGCCCACTTCCTTTAGGAGAGTGTTTCTGTCCCTCAAGTGTGTTAGGGCCACCTCCACTGTGGGACCCAGGACTCGTGCCTGTGACCACCCTGGTGCTCACATGGGTAAGATACTTCTTCGCTTTTGTTCCTCGCAGGCAGGCCCATGTCTGTGGCAGACGCGTATCCCCAGCACCCAGCACCGTGCCTGCCCACAGAGGACACTCCATGTACTGAATGAAATAATGAACCATCTCCTTCCTTGTCACCGACAGCATATCAGGCTGGCGCATCATACCTTGTGTACTTACAGTTCCCTCGGACTCCTGGAGGCTATAGCCATGGAAGACAATTTCCAAATAATTCAGTAGCAACAGAGGCTGCCATAAGGTTGGAGATGAAAGGGGGAACTCAGACTAGATATCACCAGGGCCCTTCGTGCAAAATGGAAAAAGATGCCCTTTCTTCTAGGCAGGCACAGCCCTGCGCCAGGATTCAGAGCTTAGCAAGGAGGACTCTAGCTGGATTTTATCCCCAACGTGTCCCTTTGCCCAGGGGTCCTCATGTGGTTTAACCTGCACAACTGTATACAGTGGCCCTAGAAAATGTCATTGAGGATTCTCATTCAGTGGGCTGAGGAGACCAACCGATGTGAGACAGGGCATAGGCCTGGTTCAGTGACATGTTGGGTGGGGCAAGTCTACTTTCCATGGGAACTGGTTGGGCCCTAACACAGCTCTCTTCACCCCCACCCGCACTTCATTCAGCTGAAGCCACTTAGAGTCCTTCCCTCCCTCCCTCCCAAGATTCCCTCCTTTCCATGATGTAAGGGCCTGGGCTGTATGGCTCAGTTGGTTGGAGAGTCGTCCCTTACACCAAAAAGGATGTGGGTTCGATCCTGGCCAGGCACGTGCCTGGGATGCGTGTTTGATTTCCCATCCGGGAGTGTTCGGAGGGCAACCCATCGATATTTCTCTCTCCTTTCCCCTCTCTCTAAGATAAAACATATCTTTGGGTGAGGAATTTTTTAAAAACCTTTAAAATGGGGGTAATTACACTTTTTGAAATCTACCCTTAGGAAAAATCCTAGATGCATGAAAAAGATTTCTGCATGAAGACGCCCCATTATCTATAACACAAAACATTAGAAAAAAATTGTGTTCTTTTTCCCATAGCTCTATTCCCTTTATCCTCATATGAAATGTACTTATTATTTTATGATTTATTCCCTGCCTCCCCTGGTAGAGTGTAAGCCACAGGAAAGTAGGGCCTTTTGTCTCCTGTTCACTAATGCTTCCCGTGTGCTTGGAACCAGCTCTGCACTTGGTTGAGGTGGTCGATAAGTACTCATTGACGAAGCGGCCTCTCCAACTGTCCGATGCCCCTGCCCCTCTCTCTCATTTCCCTACTCACAGCATGTGTCAGTATCTGAAATCCTCATGTTACTGTTCGCACGGGACTGTAGCAGGATGTTAGGGACATATTGAAAGAGAGGACCCTTGTCTGTGGCTCACCACGTTATCCCCACATCTAACAGTGTCCGGCACACAGTAGGTGCAGGACCAGTGTCTGTGCCCTCATCCAGTGGTCACCAGGCTCTGGCCTCCCTCCCTCACTGCTCTGCCTCCTCGTCATACCCGATTCAGGCTCTGGGCACTCCATGCTTCCTACCTCCCAGCCTCCCTCTCCCCCACCTGCCCTTGAAGATCAGATTCTTTTTCTAAAGCACCACTCCAACAGCCTGGTCCTCCCCAGATCACTTCCACGCAGGGACCCTCACAAGCCACCCCCTGCAGTCTGGGCTCTTGCTCCTCCCCTACAGTGGACCTTTCCTTGCTTTTTTTCTTTTTAAACTCTCACCTGAGGATAAGTTTATTGATTTTAGAGAGAGAGGAAGGGAGGAGGTAGAGAGAAAGATGGGAGAGAGAAACATCGATCAGGTGCCTCCTGTATGCGCCCCAACCAGAGACTGAACCCGCGGGTATGTGCCCTGACCAGGAATCGAACCCTCAACCTTTTGGTGTATGGGAAAACTGAGCAACCTGGCCAGGGCTCTTTCCTTTTTGATCAGCCTCTTCTAGGCCTGAAATTCCTGCCTCCATCTTCCCTCACTTCACTTCCTCCTTCTGGTGGGGAAACATGTCTCATGATTTCTACTACCTATCCTACCCACTCTTTAAGCCACTTTACTGCCTCCATCAGGGCAGCCCTCCCCGATCACTCCAGGGCCTTTTTTATCACCGCACCCCTCCCCCCTTGCTACCTCACCGTCTCTCGTGAAACCTTCATGGAACACTTAGTATTGGTGTTATGGGTGGGCCTATTTCCTCCCTTCTGATAGGCTGTCATTTCCTGCAGGGCACATTCCACACTCTCAGAACTTCGAGCCTCGAAGTCTGTTAGGAGTCATTTGGTTCGACCCCATGTCTGTACATGTGAAGAGACTGAGGACGGGGGCAGGAATGAGACCTGCTGCTGGTCAGCCTCGCTGCTGGCCCTGCAGGGCTGGAGCCTGGAGCTCTCCCCTCATGGGTTGAGTCTTTTGCTCTAGGCTCAGCCCCACAGCCTTTGGGTCCCCCACACCCCCGGCCTCTGGTCCCCTAGTTAGGACCTGTCAGATACATGAGTTAATATCTGGTATGCTACGCTGACTGCCCAGAAGAGTTTTTACAACACGTGACAGTGAAACTGAACTACGCTTACGTCACGCTGCTGGGCAGGCACACACGTCACACGCAGTGAGACAGAGGATCTGACGTCAGACGAGTGAGAATGAAGTGAAATGAGGTTCGAAACCAGCAACTTGAAAGAAGAGAGTGTGAGCAGATCCCGAGGTGTGAGGTGCAAAACTGGGCTTCCACACTGCCCCACGCATGAGGCTAATCGATTGTGTTTAAACTTTTCTCTTTTTTTGACACCTCAGAGGCTTTCTCAAAGCCCTGAGTTCCAAGGACTTTGTGGTGTTATCTGTGATAACAAGAATTCAAAGGCACAAGAGGCCACAGGAAGCCAACAGAAAAGAGCCCACCACGGTTCAGAGCTGCCGGCCCCTGCACAGGCATCCTGTGCATTAGACTGGGGTTTTTGTCCCTGGCTCCCCCTTGCTCTCCTTTTCCTGTGTTCTCAGAGAGACTGCCAGTTCCAGCGGTGATTGCTCCCAGAACTCGAGCCAAGCCATCAGTGTAAAAAGGGACAGACATTTGGATTCCAAGCGGCTGGGAGGAGTGGGTGGTGGGAGGACGGGAGTCCCGGCACCTCCTTGCCCTGTCTGCTGAAGGGCGTGGTTCAGCTTCATCCTCACGGCTCCTGGACCCACGGGCTGCCAGGTTCAGCTGAGGCCCAAGGAGCTGCTTTTGTGCAAGGGAGTATGTGGGCAGTGTCTTTTTTCTTCCACTGCTCAGGCTAGAATTGTTTTTTTTAACTTCATAGAAAAAAAGTGTCACTGTGACAAGAAGAAGGAATCTTCAGGAGCTGAAGAGCCCCTCAACACGCCCAAGCACCATCTTCTCAAAGGCAGGCTTCAGAATGACTAAAATACGGATGAACAATCAAACTGTAAGAGGCACATTATTCCCAACCTCTAGCTGCAGCTTTTGTCTCCCCTGAGCGTGCATTCTTAAACTTACTCCATCCTAAGCACCTGCTGTGGTAAGTACTATTTTTATCCCCACTTAAAAGTTGAGAAAACTACAGCTCAAGTAGATTAAGTGGTTAATTAGAACAGGGTTCCCCAACGCCCCCTCCTCCCCCTCTGGGGAGGGCACTCACATTACCACCTGAGCTCTACCCCCCGTCTGCCCCCACCCCACTCCAATCCGTGGAGAAGTTGTCTTCCACGAAACCGGTTCCTGGTGCCAAAAAGGTTGGGGACCACCGGGTTAGAACATAGGATTTCTCACTAGTCCTGTGAGAACACTACCGCCGCCCGGAATCAGAGCCTGAGAAGCCGAGTCGGTGTCCAACAGGAGTGTTTGCAGGCACGCGTTCTGTGAGTAATAAATATACAAACCTCAGGTTTGGTCGTGGTATTCAGTAATTAAGTGAGAACTCTAGAAAGTAATATGGCACCTATATTTGGGGTGTACTGTGAGCAAAATCCAGAGGACAGCTAGTGTAATGGTGAGTGAGATTTCACAAGTCTGTGCACCGAGGGCCCAGTCCACTGCCACGGCCTGGGGCAGCTTTTAAAGTGCATTAAACTGACCCCACTGATCATTTCATTCCTTTGGGTACTAACGAGGCTTCAAACCACATCGATGTGAAAGAAATAAAGTAGACTTTTGAGTTCAGCGATGAAGCAGTTTTATTTCCTTATTTTTATATATGTGGCTATAAGTTGAAATAACTTCAGTTTGTAGTAAGTGTTGGACAGTTTTACGTGTGTTTACTTATAATACTTGACCCACTGTTTCACTAGGAGAGAGAATGAAAAGGAAGGGTCACTCAATTCTGATTTTTCCGAAATGTGGAAATGATGCTTTGTTTTTTTTAATCCTCATCCAAGGATATATTTATTGATTTTAGAGAGAGAGGAAGGGAAAGTGGGGGTAGAGGGAGCGAGAGGAAGCGAGAGAGAAATATCGATCGGTTACCTCCCACGTGTGCCCCATCCAGGGATCAACTGGCAACATTTTGGTGTATGGGAAGACACTTAACCAACTGAGCCACCCAGCCAGGGCTGGAAATGATGTTTTTAAAGCAGTTTCCTTTGTTTATCCTCATGTTTAATACCAAGGAACGGAAGTAGGAGGAGAGTCAAACACCTACGATCACAGACGGCTTACAAAATGGTCCAGAATGTGTAAGTCAGCGCTACCACCACCACTACTTCTAGACCCCACCGAACCACAGATTATCAGGAAGCCACGCCCCCCAGTTTATAAGGCTTTCACCCTCACTGCCGCTGGAGCAGGCGTCCTGACCCCCAGCTTGCGGAAGCCGTGCTGATGGCAAGTCCAGCGGCCTGCACCAGACCACCTCGGTACAAGAGAATGGCCGCTTTTACCATTTTCAAATGTTCCTATCCGTTTTTCTGCAAATATATTTTTTAATGAATTGGGATCAAAGTGTTTAGAAATTTTGTATCTAGATTTTCATCATTAGTTTTTCCTTATACCGTTAAAAATTCTTTGTAAACAACTTTTTAATGGCTGCATACTGTTCTAAGGTGAATAGGCATCAATTTAGTTTACCATTTCCTAACTGTTGGGCATTTAACAGCTTCCCATTTGTCACTATTATAAACAAGGCTGAGGTAAATATCCTTGAGCAAATATTTCATCTACTTTAAAATGTTAATCTTCTTTGACTTATTGAAAAACTAAGTCAGAATGAGCTTCTCTTCCATTTTAAAACTATGTTTTCCTTGAGTGTGAAACCTTTAACTTTTGCGTTTCCCTTTGCTAAGTCATTGGCATATATGACCAGGAATGCTTATTCAGAACACATCACATCTGAAACTGCTGACCGACTACCGGAACATTATTAACCTGTTGGACCAGGGCACTGGAATTTGCGGGGTGGAGCCTTTTCACGTCTCTGTTTCTCCTGCTATGGATGGAATGTAAACCACACAGGGCTGGGATGTGCTTAAAGCTGTCTAACCTGCGCTGTTCGCTGTAGCTGCTCCCCTCCACCTTCCACGCTGTTCTGGAAGGAGGGTGGAAGAACGGGAAAGGAAGAAGAAAGGGAGAGGGAGTTTACTGGACTCGGAGGCAGCAGGCTTTCTAATTTCTTACAGCCTTGTTTATTTTTCTGGTCATCCACTCATTTCCTCATACAATGAAGATCTAGTAAGTGTCTTCTATGTTATGACTTGTAATTTGTGAATCTTAGAACAGACTCCAGGTTGATCTGGGAGTACTGTACGCTTCCTGAGAGGCTATAGAACACAGCATTTCCCTAAGTTACTTGACTAGAGAACACTTTTATTTAAACACCTGTTTACAATCTCCCAGAATTGTATTCGCAGAACACAGATTAAAGGAAAAAGTAAAAAAGCATTTAACAAAATTTAACATCCACCCTAATTTTTCAAATACAATTCTTTTAAAATTAGTAATAGAAAGATAATTTATTAATGTGATTAGTTTATAAAATATTAACCAATGGCCAACCTCACATTTTAAAGTGAAATAACAAAGGCATTATTATTAAAATTAGAAGCTTCATCTGAACACTGACTTCCCAATATGATAAAATATGAAACAGAAGAGGAAACACAGTAACCACGAATGTAATCGATATACTTGTCTGTCTAGAAAACCCAGGAGAATTGAATGAATAGCTGTCAGAATAATCTGAATCAAATGAACAGATACAAAATGAAAATGCAAAACTATCAGTAGCTATTTTAACACACCAGCAATCCCTATCTAGAAAACGTAAAGGAAAAGATCTGATTCAGAAAGCAATGGATACAAAATACCTACGGACATCCATGTGAGTATTTGTAACTAGTGTGAGTAAAGCAACCACTCCTCCGGGATACAAAGAGGTCTGAGTAAAAGCAGTGCTGAGTTCCTGCTTGGGAAGAGCGAGTGGCAAGTTGTAATGCAGTTCCAATCCAAAGGGGCCCCAGTGGGAATTTCTGGGAAGAATCTGATGAAGTAATTTTAAAGTTCCTCTGAGAGAATACCAGGAAATGATGATTGATAGTATTTGGAAAACAAAGAGAAACAAGATCAAAAGACTCTGTGCTACCATTTACTAAATATTTTAGAGTGACAATAAAGTTCTTTAAAACATTGAAAGTGACTTAAGACAGTATAGTGCGGGTATAAGAACCTACAAACAGAATAAGATGCAAGAGAAAGGTCCCCAAAGATTCCAATATTTTATAAACTGGCATTAGAAGAGACCTCATGTGACACTAGAAAAGTAGGATTATTCAATAAATATTGTTAAAATATATAAAAACCAAAAAAAATGAATACCTTTGAAACAGATTTTACTTCCAACAGGATTAAAAAGTTAAATATTTTTAAAAGCCTACAGGATAATCAAGGATTTTCTATGCATAAAAGCGATAAAAAACATTCATAAAGGAGGGGAAAAGTGGAGGGAGATTTGACTTGGGGTGGTGAACACACAATACAATATTCAGACGATGTATTAGAGAAATGTATACCTGAAACCTATGTAATTTTATTAACCTATGTCATCCAATAAATGCAATAAAAAAGTTTAAAAAAGAGCAAAAAGGTGTTAGACTTGACCATGAATATTAAATATAGTTGCATGTCAAAATTATAAAACATTAAAAAGGCAAGCTCAAACTAAAAATGTAATAATTACGACAATGGGTTCATAGCCATGTTTGAGCAGAATATTTAAACATCTACAAGATAAAGAATATGCAAATGAAAATCAGGCAAAGTTCACAGACTATTCACAAATAAATACAGATGAAGGATCATGTATTTTACCACTTTACTAGTAAGAAAAATCAAATTAGAAGAAATTTTTTTCCTATCATATTTATTTGTTTTATAAAAGTAATACTTACTTTTTATTAGATTCCCTAGTGGGAATCTAATTTGGAATAACTTTTCTGAAAAGAAATATGTATACATATGTATTATAAAATCATAAATATATTGATTTTGCCCTGGCTGGGTGGCTCAGTTAGTTGGAGCATCATCCAGTACACCGAAAGGTTGCAGGTTTGACCCCCGTCGGGCACATACCTAGGTTGCAGGTTCGATCCCCATTCAGGATGCATACGAAAGGCAACCGATCAATGTTTCTCACTCACATCAATGTTTCTCTCTCTCTCTCTCTCTCTTTCCTTCTTTCCTCTCTCTCTAAAATGGACAAGGATATATATTTTTTTTCTTGAAAAACACTTATACCTTTTGATGAAGTAATTCATGCCCAGACTGCTATTCCATAAAAACCTGGAAAAACAAAGATTTACAGCCAAGAATGTACATAACAGTGTAAAATAGAAATAATGTCCCAACCTGTGCAATAGAGTATGATGCAGTCACTGAAGTTATTTTTGACGATTACCTAATGACACAAGAAAAAGTTCATCATATCATATTAAGTGAAAAAAGCTGTTTATTAAATTGCATTTATTGCATAATCCCCAGTTTTGTAAGCACGGCTTCTACATCTTTATCTAGGTCGTTTGCTGAAAATGTGAACAGATGGAGTTTGGCCCACACTCCCTGGAAGGGCCACCAAAGTGAGTGAGCCTGTGAGGCTGACCCTGTCCAGGCTGGATGACTCAGTTGTCACGGTTCCATCAAGTGAACCCTCATCTATCAAAGGTTCCCAAATGTTGCCTGGGGGAGGCTAACTAAGAATCACTTTGAGAGGGGGTTTATAGAAAAACGAGAACAGAAACAGATTTCCGAGCCTCACCGCAGTGACATTCCCAGCTGGGAGGTCTGGGAGGAGGCCCCGGAATCTGTTCGGAAGATCTGGAGATTCTGGCCCACAGCCAGATCCAGGCTTTCTCGGTCACTATTTTCTAAGGTTTTGAAAAGTACATTGAATGTTTCTTAGAAGTAGGCTTCTAGATGTGAGTTACAGAAGAGAATTCTGTTATTAAAAACTACCTTTTCTCCCCCACATTCCCCCCTAACCCTTCGGCACCGCTGCCCTGTGGCCCGCAGCTGACGTAATGAGTGGACGGGAGGCCCATCTGCGGTGTCTCCCTGAGCCGACTGCTGCCACCAACGCCACACCGAACTGCGTGGAGCCCCCCAGCCCTCCTCAGAATCCTTGCTCCAAGTCCTGTCTCTTCTCAGGTTTCTGAAACACCAGCTGCTGCCCCTGTACGGCCCCCTTCCCTCAACTTGTAACTCATGCTCATCTTGAACCAACCCCCCGGAATGCCTGTGACCAGGGCACCATTCCTCCCCTTTGGCGCCCAGCTGCTGCGAGGCTTCTATATTTGGTGTCCACCTCCCACTCACGCCTCAACCCACCCCCGCCTGGGTCCCATCACCACCACTTACTGACTCGGCTTTTGCCAAGGTCACCCAGGCCCCTGATGGCTAATCTACAGGTTCCATTTTAATCCTTTCCTCAGAGGCAGCTGACATTGCTGACCACACCCCCTCCTCTCTCTTCCTGGCTTTTGTGGGGATGCGGGTGGTGTCTGCTGTCTCTCCTGTCCAGAATCAACCCCTCTTTTTGATAACGGCACCCTGAGGAGCCACCTCTCCCCACCTCCAGGCATGGGTTACATCCCCCCGACTCTAGGGGTTGGCTCCGGAATGGGCCTATGGCCAAAGCTGAACCACTGAGACTCAATCCTGGGGTTTCTGCTGAAACTTCTGAAGAAGAGATTCTCGTCTCTCCCCCTGGGGTTGCTGGGCTGACGGAACACGGGTGTGTGAGTCTGGAATTAGAGCCACCTGCCCACTCCGTGAGGGGAAACTCACTGAGCAGGGGCTGCCAGCATGAGGGAGGCGGCAGAGCTGAGAGACAGAGTCCTCGGCTGATTGTGCCACTTGGGCTCCCAGGCCGGGCCTGAAGCCAGCACACCTGCCAGTTTCATGAGAAAACCTGTACCTTTTTACTTAAGTTGCACCACAAAACATCACTTTTATGGAAGTCAAGAATAGAAACATTTGCTGCTGCTTCAGCATTCTCTCAGTATTTTCCAGAAAGTGATTAGATGATATATTTCAACAAAATAAAGAAGTAAATAAATACATTGGAAGATAAAGTCATCCAAGAAAGGGCAGATTCACTCTTTCCCTATGTCCCCTACCTGGGGAATTGAATTTTCCTGTTTTCATCTTGGCGAGGTGGAATTCATACACCTGGAAAGTCACTGCACACAGCAGGTATCTGAAGGTGCTGCGCTAGCGTCCAGAGACCCTCCGCATCCCTTGGTTCATGGTGCAGTCCACTCTTACGCCTTTTATAGTTGAGGTTCTGTCGACTGCACCCTCGGGATCCCTCAGATGGTTCAGAGCCACTCTCCTCTCCTGACATGACTCCACCTATCCGGTGACTTTTTCCCAGGTGTCTCCATGAGCCCCTCTTCCTCTCAGTCCAGACCCACATGTCTGATCCCTGTGGACTCTACCCCAGTTAAACAGAGGTTTGAGCCTGAACTCGCAACTATGCCCACACTCTTCCTCTTCTTAGGTCCCCATCTTGGTGGACGGCTCCTGGTTATCCCACAAACATGGCCTCATCATCGACACTTTCTCATCCTCACTCCTGGTCTCCTTTGCGCAGCTGATTCTGGCTCATTCCTCAGTGCTCACTCTCAGGCTGTATCCTCAGGGAAGACCTTGCCACCTCCGAGCCTGAATGAAGGGCCCTTCCTATGTCCTCACCCCACCCCGTGCTTCTAGTGCCACCACCCAGAACCCTAATGGCCTGTGGGTTCTTTTCCACATTCCCCATGAAACTCTAAGTTCTGTGACAGGTGGGCCCATTCCTGAAATCAATGTTATTTGAATAAATGAACACTAGGGTGTGTAAGTATGATCTTATATATTGTAAATATAGTCTATTCTATAAAAATGAAATATTTCACTATCTCAGATTGGCAAAATGGTATCTGGCACAGGAGACTATGATTTTCAGGGGCTCTGGCACCTGAGTGAGGGTGCGACCACCAAGCTGAGCCCGCGGCCCTCCTCTGCTGGGATCTTTTCTGTGGGTGAGTCAGGCTGCCTCCTGTGAGCTTTCGCTTCTCTTTAATAATTGACTCTAGAGTCTATCAAAAGGAATGAAGTAGAGCTGTGTTCTTAAACACAATCTCTTTCTCCCCTTTTTTGAAAACTGGGATGCTTGACTGTTTCCAATTTTTCAATACTTTTCATATTCTTCATAATTCCTTAAAAAAAAGCAAACCAACCACAGTCCTTTGGGCACAGATACAACTTTTACCTACACCACCCTCCCGCCCATCTGTCCCGGTGCTTACTGGGCCTGGCCTGCGCGGGCCCCTGAGAGCACCTCACCCTCGGGTTCGACTCCCTCCGCCATCTCTAGGCCATTTGCTCTGAGGGAAAAGGAGGAAGCAAAATAATAGCTGAGTAGTTCTGCTTTCTATTTGTGTTACAGCAAGAGTCCCTAGCAGAGGGTCTATCACTTCCTGACTCTTTTTCTTGTTCTAAACATGCCAAAAAAGGCTTTTTTAAATTGTGGGAGGCATTTCTGCCTTCTCAGCCCACTCACTCCGCTTCTTAATGCTTCATGCTATCCATTAACTTTGTTCCCACCCTTGCTTATAGAACCCGGGCCCCCCTTTTCCCTATTAACATTTAAATACTACCTAAAGGTTTAAAATACAACTAATTACTTCATCAAGCATTTAATAGGCAAGCATTGCACCTTGATTTTAGTAACCTGAGTGTTGTGGAGAATGAACGTGTTTACACACTGACAGGAATATACAGGGAAAAGCCATATGGGGGTTGTGTGGTGGAGACTCCCTTTTTTCTCATGCCTACTCCTTAGCTCCTTCATTCTTCTGTTCTTTGAGCTATTTCCATTTCTTTTTCTTTTTAATCGATATTTAGAGAAAGAGAGAAAGGGAGAGAGAGAGAGACATAGATTTGTTGTCCCACTTATTTACGCATTCATCGGCTGCTTCTTGCATGTGCCCTGACCGGGGATCATACCTGCAGCCTTGGCGTATCAGGACGATGCTCTGACCAACTGAGCTACCTGGCCAAGGCCTCCGCTTCTTCTTTTGTTTTGTTTCTTTCTGGAATCTATTTTTATTCTAGATTATTGCACAGAGATGCAGAAATTTCTTGACTGGCACATACTGCAGAATTATGAAAGTTAAAATAAATCACAGGATGCCTAGTATTGGAAAACTGAATTGTTTTGTATTTTTATTGAGATATAATTCATATATCACACAATTCACCATTTTAAAGGGTATAATTCTGTGGGTTTTAGCATATTCACAAAGTTATGCAATTAATACCACTATCTAATTTCAGAACATTTCCATCACCCCGAAAATCAACCCGGTCTCCATTAGCAGACAGTCTCTCTTCCTTTCACCACGGGGACACCCAATTGTCCCACCATCATTTGTTCAAAAGAATATTCTTTCCCCCATTGAACTGTCTTGGAACCCTTATAAAAACAAATTTGCCATAGATGTGTGAGTTTATTTTTAGACTCTCAACTCTCCTCAACCGATAGACATGTCTCTCCTTCTGCCAGCACGGCACCCCTGTTTATTGTAGCTTCAAGTCAATTTTGAAATCAGGACATAGGAGAACTCCAGCTTTGTTCTTTTTCAAGACCGTTTTGGCTATTCTGGATCTCATACATTTCTGAGTGAATTCTAGGCCCAGCCTGTCAGTCTCTGTAAAGGAGGCAGTTGGAAATTTGGTCAGGACTGCACCAAATCTATACATCACTCTGAGTACTATGCTATTCTAAGAATCTTAAGTCTTCCAAACCACGAACATAGGATATCTTTCCATGCATAGGATTTTCTTTAATTTCTTTCAACAAAGGCTTGTACTTTTTTTTTTTTTTTTTTACAGATTTCAATTATTTACTTTAGAGAGAGGGGAAGGGAGGGAGCAAGAGGGAGAGAAACATTGAAAGCACCCGAACCGGGGATGATCTACAATGCAGACATGTGCCCTGACTAGGAATCAAACTGGTGACCTTTCAGTGTGTGGTATGAAGCCCAACCAGGCCATACCAGTTAGGGCAGCCACATCAACCATTTCTTTTTTTAAATTAAAAAAATTATTTTTAGAGAGAGGGGAGGGAAGGGAGGGAGAAAGGAAGAGAAACATCAATATGTGGTTGCCTCTCATGCGTCCTGCACTGGGGAACCTGGTTCCTCAACCCAGGCATGTGCCCTGACTGGGAATAGAACCGGTGACCATTTGCTTCATAATCCGGTGCTCAATCCACCAAGCCACACAGGCCAGGGCAATTTTATTTCTTTCCTGTCTACATGGCTTCTATTTCTTTTTCTTGCCTTAGTCTCTGACCTTTTAAAACCTATACAGTTTCTTGAGTGACTTGCCTCTTCTTCCCTCATTAGAAAAAATTTTCTGGGGGAAGCAGGTGGGGTGTAGGAGGAAGAGAGTAAATGGGGCTTTTAAAAATCAGAAGTTGCAACTGTGTGGCTTGAATTGATTTTCAGTGAGCTTCATATACTCTCAGTGGAAAGGTCTTCCTTCATTGTACCTGAGCCCAGGGATTTTCTGCGGGAAATCTCTGGAATCTTTTTCTTGGGTTTTGGACACAAGCCTGCCTGAGCCCGACATCTACCCTTCCCGAGCTATTACAGAGCCTCCAATACGATGGCCATCTTTCCTGTGCTCATCTCTTTTTCTTCTCTGGCCAATTCTTTCTTGCTGGTCAGAAGCAGAACACCAACAGTTCAGCTTCTACCCCAAAGAGACTTCGACAAATATCTTCATCACATCTGAAGCCCCCTTCCGGGCCAGTGTTGTGACCCCTGTCAGTAGAGCCCACCAAGCCCCTCCTTCCAATTGTCCTCTTCCTTGCACTCGGGCCTCTCCTAGCGATCTCCCGTGCGGAAGCAAGCATATTTTACTGACACTCAGGCTCTTTTTCCACCCCAATCCTGGAGTCCTTTTCATTACAACAGGCCACACATGTAATTTCCACACTCTTACCATGTTTTAGTGGGGCTCCTAGTTTTCCCAGTTATGGGAAAAAAGGAAGAGTAAGGTTCCATTAAAAAGGTGTGGAGTGCACACCAAAGGCCTTGCTGAGTGGCTTTACGATGAGGTAAGTTTCCCTCAGGATCAGCACAGGCTCTGTTACCAGTAACTTCTTGGGATGTGCAGAAAGCCAGGTGGATAGAATCTGTAACTATGTAGACAGGTGCAGCCCACAGCCAAGTATGAGCTTCTAGTGATCAGTGGCTACAAGCATCCAACAGAGGCACTGACCAGACTCAGAGAGAAGACAGCCACGGATGCAGGCAGGATCCAGGATGGTCAGCACCCTAGGCCAACCCTTCTGCTCCCTAGTTACGGTGCGGATCTTGAGTGTAGCTGTCCTTTTGTTTTTGTTTTTAAATATATTTATTGATTCCAGAGAGAGAGATGAAGGGAGGGAGAGAGAGAGAAACATCATTTGGTTGCCTCTTGCACATGCGCCAACCAGGGACTGAACCCCCAACTTAGGCATGTGCCTTGAGTGGGAATCGAACCTGTGACCCTTTGGTAACACTTTAACCAGCTGACCTTTTGTTTGGAGCTTTCCTCCCAGGAGCCGGATCTCTTCCTCCTAGCTCTACTCTGAAATGAAACTCAGGTCCCTGGTGCCTCACCAAATTTCCTGTCTGCCCTGACTTCCTTCTAACTTCATGGGCCTACTTCGTGCCTGCTACCCACTATCAAAGTCACTGAGGCCAGGGTAGGTCTCGAGAGCAAGTGACTTTCTGACATGGTAACTCCTCCCTCACCCTTGGGTTGCACATGGCTCAGTGCCTACTGAGAAGTGGGCCACTTGGATGGAGTCTCCAGGAGTCAGATCGCAAAAGTCTTAAAACTATGCTTAGCTATACCACAAATCCTGCCAAACTATGAAGCAGAGAGAAGAGTGAGAAATAGTATAATGAAACAGTAAACTGAAAAAAAAAAAAAAAAAAGATCAATTCATGTCCCTGTGAATTGTGTCCTCCTGTCTCAGGCTTGCTTATTATCCAGGCTATGGGAGCAGAGCGCAAGCCACCCCACATCCAGGTTGGTACAGCATCAACAAGCTCTCCCTAATCACACAGGTGTAACAAAGCCCCTGTGGCAAAGACAGACGGGAGAACTGCCCGGGGTGCTGTGAATGCCACCACTAATGTCTGAGGTTACTATAATTGTAACCATGCTACCTCCTCATCTTTTATCTGTATATTTCAAAAGGTCTACCTCCCACTCTTGTACAAATTGGTCATAACGATTCATTATTCCCTATACTTAAAAACTTGCTAGTATTATTGAGGCCTTAAATGAATTGTCATCTTTCAAGATACCAGTTACTGTAATATTTCTATGATTCATTTTGGGTGTCTGAGGTGACATATTTAATATTATTTTCAACATATTAATAAGCATCCAAAAAGCAATTTTAAAATTATTTTCTTCAGTTTTCCTTCACATTTAAGTTACTGTCTAGAGCAGCGATTTTCAACCTTTGCTATCACATGGCACACATAAACTAATTACTAAACTTTTGCAGCATGCCAGAAAACATTATCTTTTTTTGCCAGCCTGACAAAGAAAAATAGGTATAATTTCGATTCATTCACATCAGACAGCTATTATTGGGTTGACGGTCATTATTTTTTAATTTGACAGTAAGGGAAAAGAGGTCAGTGCCCCTGACTAGTCAGGTATTGCCTGTTTTAAAAATTCTCGTGGCGCACCAGGGTGCCGCAGCACACCGGGTGAAAATCACTGGTCTGGAAATATATTTCAATACAGTGTATTTGCTTTGCTAAATTCATTCATAGAGTATATGAAGGCCTGGATTGAACATATTTCCTGTAGTGACAACTTGTAGGAACTATTTAGGTCACTGTAGTGGAAAAAAGAGGCCACTATTTAATAGAAATGGCACGTATCCAAATATAGATACAGTTTTCTGAACACGTGTTGAACACCAATGATGAAGAGATTGTTATAATTTCCAAAACCCTGGACCAAAACCTTAAATGACCAGTCACTTTGTTTTAACTGACAAAGGGGGTTAATCCAGGAAAACAAGTTTCCTAACCAAAGAATGGAAAGTCTTAATATGCCAGCAGCTTTAGAAGTAAAATAACCTCTTCAAAAACCTGTGTCTATTATTTCCCATCAAAAGTTACTTCTGAGGAAGTGATATTGTTTGAAACTTAGGGCATGCACAGTAATTGTTTGCTTTTGGAGGCACAGTGGGCATGACAAATATTTTTAGTTGTCAAGGGTGAACCAGGAGGGAATGACCCGCCTAAGAAATGGAAACTAAGGAGTAGTAATATGACACTCCCCCTTAGTTCCATTGGGTGCGGTTTGCTACTTGCAGCTTACTTCCTATGGCAGGATAAAGGTGAGGCAGTTCAAGAGTTGAAAGAAGGTGGCCTTTCTAACCCTATCCCTACCACTGTGGTGGGGGTGGCCGGCCACTCAAGGGCAGAGGGCACAGGCAATACCCTCTATTGTCGCCATTCATTCATTCAATAGTTACGATCCAGGCTACAGGCTTAACTCTCCAACTATGACTCACTAGCCCATTCCGATACTCCGGCCACCACTGTCCCCATTTCCAGCCCTAGGCTTCACTAGCTCATCAAGAAGATGCTTATTATAGACTCCCTCTTCCGAGTTCCCAGGCCAGGGTGACAGGATAAAAAGCCGGTCAGACCAGTGCCTTTTCAAGAGCAAGGAAGGAAGGCTCCAAGTACGCGGAGAAGGGGTTCCGGGGACCCTCCTGCCCGCGTGAGGAGAACGGGCCCCTAATCGGGCGGCCGCGCCCTGGGGCGGGGCTGTGCTCACCACGCTCGGACCGGGAACCTGAGGTCACTTCGCTGGTAGAGGCGAAGGGGTTCAGTGAAAGAGGAAGTGGGCGCTGCAGGAAGCCCGAGGGCGGCGGGAGGCTAGAGATTACACGCATACACGTGCAGAGGACCGCCTCCACCTAGGTGGTGGGGGGCCAGGGGCCAGGCAGGGCTTAGGAGGGGCGCGGCGGGTTACCTGATGAAGGTGGTCTTGCCCGTGCTGTACTGGCCCACCAGCAGGATCATGGGCTTGTTCTCGAAGTCGGCGTCCTCCAGCGCGGGCGAGTGGAACTCGTGGAAGCGGTACGCCTCCTCCAGTGGCAGCACCTTGCGCAGGTAGAGGGAACGCAGGCCGCCCGTCACCGTTTGCACGGCGTCCGCGCCGCCCGCCCGCTCGCGCCCGCCTGCCTGCCGCCCCATCCAGCTGAACATCCTGCCGCCGCGGGTCCGCGCGTCCACCAGTCCGCGACCTGCGCTCGCACCCAACTCCAACGTTCGACCCTCCTCGGCTTGTACTGAGCTGTCCCAGCTGTGCTCTCCGCCTCGGAAGCTGGCCCCGCCTCACGCCGTTGCAACCAATCTCTAATCGCAACGTCACGAGCTCTCGTTCACTATTCAAAGGAGCTCTCTCAAGTCCTTCCTCATTGGGCCACTGCCAGCGCGTGTAGAAGTGTCAGCCAATGGAGAGGAGGTTCTTAATGAATTATTGATGACAGAGTCTGGAGGACTGGGGCTGGGAGAAGGTGTCTCTCCCGCCGGTGACGCACAACCGACATCCAAGGGATCTCTTTGGTCTCTGGGTCTCCACCTCTGGCCAGGTGGGATCGGCTTCCCGGCAAATCTGAGCTGGCAACCCCCCCCCCCAAAAAAAAACAACAAAAAAACCCCAAAACACAAAAAAACCCAAAACAAAACACCCAAACCCCCCCCACAAAAAACAAAAAGAACCCCATAAAAACCGAACCTCCGGAGGCTGCTTAGTCTCCTGGAATGTTCTCTCCTCCCCGCCCTATAGACGTCAATACTAGAGACAAAAGTTCACAAAGTTGACAGGCAGGTTCATTCTACCTGCTTGCAGGTTGTTGTTACCTTCATTTTATTCGTGGAGACTTTGACTCACGGACATAACAGACGAAACTTGAAGTAGGGGGAGTAGATTCAGTCTATGTGAGTACAAGTTTCTCATACTTCAACAAGCTGCCTCCACTAAATTCTGGATTGATCGAAGGCCCTGTGCCCTTAGCTTTCTTTATTTGACTTTCTGTAAAATTGAAGATTTAGTCATCATTCTCATTGATTACCAATTTCCACATTTGACATGTAAAAGAGTTAATGTTACCCCCCCCCCCAGCTGTCTCTTTTTCAGGCTAAAAAAACCACTTACCTAAATTGAGATTGGAAGAAAGAATCAGCCATTACTTTGGATGTCCTAGGTTACAGGGTTTGTTTGTTTAATATCTTTCAGTTGTTTTAGAGCAGTTCTCAGCTGTGGTCCACAGAGCCACCTGCATAAGAATAATCTGGGGTGCTTGTTAAAATGCAGATTTGTGGTCCTCACACCAAACTTGCTAAAATATTGAGTAGGGATGGAGCTCAACAAGGGCCCCAGGTGACTCTGATATATATCCCACATGGGGAAAATATGATGCACAACAGTACTTCTTAAACTCGATAGAAAGGCAGATTCGGATTCAGTGGTTATGGCGTTAGATCCCAAACTCCCCATTTCTAACAAGCCCCCAGGTGTTGCCAATGCTGCTTGTCCATGGACCTAGTCTGTGGTGAACACAGAACGGGACTTGGCATCAAAAGACCTGGGGTTGAACCCTGATGTCATAAATTAATGGCTATGTGACTTTAAGTGCAATGTTACTGTTCTGCCTCAGTTTCCTTGTTTGTAAAACGGAAACTCCTTTAGAGTTGTTTTGTGGATCACATATTTAGAGGAAGCTAATGATGGAAGGAAAAAGAAAGCCAAGAAAAATAAATAAATCTAGACATTGGCCTCATGTTAAAATAATACAAAGATCGAAATGTAAAAAGAAAATGAAATCTACTAGAAGAAGATACAGGTGAAGATTTATAAAAGTTTAGAAAAGACTTTCTAAACAAAACCAAAGACAGAAATTGTGAAAGAAAAGGTTGATAGATTTACCAACAAAAATGAAAAAGCTTCACTGTGTTTTAAAACATACATAAAAAACAGGGCCATATAAAAAAACTCTTACCATGTGATCCAGAAATCTTGTTTTTTGGTACTTAACCAAATACATTGAAAAGTGAATACATACAATTACTATGGAAACAGTGGGGTGGTTCCTCAAAAACTTAAAAATAGAACCACCATACGATCTAGCAATTCCACTTCGGGTATCTACCCGAAAGAACTGGAAGGAGGGTCTCTAAGAGATACTGTGCACTCATGTGCATAGCAGCGCTGTTCACCATCGTCCAGAGGTGACAGCAGCCCACGTGTCCACTGATGTATGAATGGATGAACAAAATGTGGTACCCTACTATGAAATATTGTTCAGCCTTAAAAACGTAAGGAAATCTGGTCACATGCTACAATCTAGAACCTTGAGAACATTATGTTAGGTGAAATAACCCAGTCACAAAAAGACAGATTGTGTGTGATTCCACTTACTTGAGGGACCTCAATTAGTCAAATTTGTAAAACGGAAAGTAAAATGGTTAATGCTGGGGCTGGGAGGAGTGTGAAATGGGAACTGTGTTTATGGGCACAGAGTTTCAGTTTTCAGAATGAAAAATTCTGGAGATCTGTTGCGCAACAATTCGATTACAGTTAACAGTACTGCACTACACACTTAAGAAGGATTAGGGTGGCATATTTTGTTAGGTGAGTGTATAGGCTTTTTGTGCTTTTGTAAAAAGTAGTTAAAATACCCAACGAAAAGATTAGAAGAAGAAACCCCCAAATTAGTAATGATCTCTGAGTTGGAATGATAAGCGAATTTAGTTTCCTTCTTTATGTGCTTTTGAAAATGTGAATTTTACACAATAATCATAATCTTGTTTTATAATCAGAAAAAAAATTTATGGAAGAGAAAATTTTATTGTCCTTAATCCTAAAAAAGAAGGAAGAGAAGAAGGAAGGGAGAGAGAGAGAGAGAGCTGACAGAGTCTGGCTCAGAAGATACACTGTCGTGTGTTTCCTTCCTTCTCTGTCTCACAGCCACCGTGTCAGCCTTCTTGTTCTCCTTCTGGCCTCCGTGGAGTGGGAGAGTGACTGATTCTCCCCAGGAGAGTGGTCTCGCATCCATTTGCAAGTTGTGATAGTCTTCTGGTCTTCTTTTTTCAGTCTAATCAATCTCCGTCACTTTTAAAATCTGAATTCAACTGTTTTTCAGGTTAAATCTTGTTAAAGATAGTTCCATAGAGAGTGATATTGTAGCCTGAAAATTTGTTTTATTGAATAATTCTTAAAATAAGTAACTTGGTAATAAGATTCACAACTTTCTTTGCTATATGAAAATTATAATTGTAATTCTTGAGGAAGGTTTTTTTCTACTTCTTCTTGGTGATTGGATGGTCAGGAGGTTTGCTGTAGATCATGTCTCTCATCTTACGCCGATAACTTTCAATTCCCGAGTGGTTAAAGACCTGAGAGACACGTGGTAAGGCAATTGATTAGAGGAGGTGCTTTGGCCTGGGACGAGCCCCCTTCACTCTCAGACAACTCCTTTTTCTGTGGCCACTTATCCAGGTGGCTGCTGCTGTTTGGAGATGCAACACTTAGGGCATACAGGTGGAGATATCAGGTAGGTACTTGCAGAAAGACTGCCAGTTGTCTATAAATTGTCCTTCTTCAGTAATGGAAACACATTGAAAACTAGGTAAAAACAAAGTTTGCTAGTCTCCCTGCCATTAAGTGTCATCACGAGGCCAAGTTCTGGATGCTGATATGTTACCTGAAGAATCTGTGGGACTTGCAGGATGTCTCCTTCAGAGAGAAAGGAGTTCAATCTTTCTTGCCCCTTCTTCCTTCTTGTAGTCTGGGATATAGATGTAATGGTTGGAGCTCCAGACCTCATCTTGCACCATGAGGCCGAGGACCACACAAGGGATGGTAACCAAAGAGCTGGAAGGAGCAGGATCCCTGACGAATCAAGGAAGGGCCACACCAGCCTTGGACTGCATCCCTGTGGGTTTCTTTTACATGAATGCATTTAAACCACTATTTGTCAGGTCTCTGTTCAAGGTTAAAGTAATTCCTGACTAACATGGAATTTGTTACTGGAAATGGAGTTTGCAGTAAAAAACCCAAGATGTGACATTTACTAAGTAGAAGAGGAGCAAGGTCAACTTTAAGGATTCAATGATTGCAGTATGGGATTTAAAACTCGGCTATACATTTTGTTGACATGCTCCTATCAAGAGATGGGATCTTTGTCCCCTACCTTTAAATGTAGGCTGGCTTGTGAATGCTTCTGCCAGTAGAGTACAGTGGCAGTGATGCTATGTGACCTCTGAGGCTGGGTCATAATGCTCCATGCAGCTGCCACTGTAACACTTACTTCTTGGAGCCTGAGCTGCCATTTTAGAGGACTGGCTATTCTGAGACCACCATGCTGGGGAGGCCACATGAAGGTGCTGTGGCAGACAGTCAACAAGCTCCGCCTGTCCTTCACCCTCCCCAGCCTTTCCTGCCTAGGCACCAGAGAGGTGAATGAAGTGGCCATCCTGAAGTGGGTCCTTTAGCCTCAGTTGTTCCAGACCGCAGCCATCTGAGTCCTGCCCAGCGGTTCAAGTCGTCTGAGCCGAGGGCCCACACATAGAGCAGATAAGAGCTGTCCTTGCTGCACCCTTTCAAAATTCCTGACCCACAGAACCTGTGGCCATAATCAAATGGCAGCTATTTTTTTAATGCCATTATACTTTTGAGGGTTTTGTTCCAGCTGGTAATTTATATTCTCTTGTTAGGATAAAAGTTTAGTTTTCTCCCACAGAAAAGAAGTCCAGAGCTAGGCAGACTAGGACTAGTTTGGTATCCTTAAAGTAAGCAAAATTTCAGGCCCCTTTATTCCCCCTGCTGCCAGGAATGTGGACATGATGGGTGGAGCTCCAGCAGCCATATTGAACCAGAAGGCAAACTTGAGGGTGGCAGAAGCAAGAGCTGAAAGGAGCCTGGGTCTCTGATAAGAAATAAACTCCTTCTGTCTTGTAATTTCAGATCTTTTGTGTTATGTATGTTGGAAGTAATGCTAAATGATATAGAATTTGAATACATGCATCAAGATCTTAGGAAATCAGTTTGGCTAGAGCTAAAGGTTTCAGAGTTTAAAAAATAAAAGCAGTAGCTGAAGTCCCGGGTGTGTATGAGATTGCTTTGGGAGAGTATAGAGCAAGAAGAGAGGAGAGCTAAGGAGAAAATCTCAAGGAATACCAGCCTTTAAAGGAGAACAATGGAGGTGGGGCCAGGGAAAGGGCAGGAAAGTGGGAAGAAATCCAGGACAGAAGATATCTAGCAAAACTGGTCCCTGCCTTCTAGGGCCACATTGGCAGTCCCTAATGATGCCCCTTGTGTACACAGCTGATACAGAACTTTTTCTCTGTATTGCAAGGCTCTGTTTCCATGTGCACCAACTACATGGGACCAGAAGAAAGCTCCCTAAAGTGTGGGGTCAATTGTTAATCCTTTTTATTGTCCCAGTGCCTACAGCAGTGACCGGCACATAGCGGGAAGGCAGTAAGCATTTGCAAGCAGAAGTGAATTGCACTGCTGTTGGCAGGGAAGTCACGGGAAGGGAGGGTTTTAGGAAGGAGGGAGTGGTCAGCCATGCCAGCTGCTGAGATCAAGTAAGATGAGGCCTGTAAAGGGCCAGTGCCATTTGACTCAGTGAATCTGGAAACTGGGAGGACATTGGTGACCTTGGGGAGAAGTGTCTTCATGGGGATGCAGAAGCAGAACACATCTGCTGTGGGCCAGGGTGACTGGGCTGCATGGCAGGGGGTATGCTGGCCGCCTTCCTGGGGAGGAAAAAGGAGACAGGAGGAGGCACAGTGGGGGAGACAGGATTTTTATTTAATTTTTCTGTTTAATCCTGTTACAGGCAGAGAGCAGGGGACCTGGGGAGGGACCTCCCTGTCCTCTCCAAGACACTTGCCCTTGCCCCTCTCAGGACTAATGACACTTTGTCCTTATCCCTTGTGTACCCCCTAGTCATTTTCCTGCTCTGTAATGTCACCAGCATTGTTTTAGGAGCCAAGTCACCGTTTAACTTCTCAAATCCAAACAAAAATCTCTTCATGTTTTTTCCCCTCAACCCAAATCTAAGTTCCTGGAAGGCTGTTTACTGACTGCGACCACTGGGCACCAAGTAAGTGCTTAGCTGGTGCTGGCCGCCCTTCCTTCCTCCCCACCAGCACTTCCTGAAAACCCTTGGAGCTTCAAACAACATGGGTCAGCAAGAGTGGGTGCTCCACTGGTTGCTGACAAGGCGTAATAAAAAGGGGAGCACCCCATCATGAGAAGGTAGGGACCCCTGCAGGAGAAAAGAAAGCTGTCCAAAAGAGGAGGGATGGGATGGAAATGTCCTTCTGATGCCTCTGGCAGTGGCCGGCAGGAACGAGGGCAGGAGTACGCGTGTTTTACGGCATCAGAGATGAAAGCAGATGAGTCAACAGCATTTACCCACATGGCCGTTTTATTTTGTGCTCAAATAATACAATGGTTTTAGAAATGTCACTCTACATACTTGGTTGAACCCAAGGCAGGGCTGCCCTCCCCTGACAGCAAACAGTTCTTGCTGCGTGGCTCCCTCTGATAATTGAAGGAGCCCCCGTTTGTTGCAGATGGAAGAAAAAAATGTCAAAATGGAGACAGCTTTGGTGGAGGGAAGGGGTGGCCTCCCAGGACAGCATTATCTGGATGGGGACCTGTTTTGCATGTCCAAGAGCCTATTTTATCAATGGCTCAGGGGAGCCAATTGCTTATGCTTTTCAGGCTTATGGGAAAGTATGGCATAAATCCACACCTCTCAAATTTTAATATGCACACCCATCACCTGGGGTGGGCATCTGGGCACCAGAGGGGAGGTGGGAATCTCCTTAAAAGGTAGACTGATTCAGTGCGGCTGGGGTGGGGCCTGACATTCCGGATTTCTAACCAGCTCCCCACCACACGTGGAGTAGCAAGGCTGTAAACTGGAAGCCAAATTTTCTAAACTTTGGGTACATGTCACCACTTGTCTCCTAACAACCAGAGAGCATCGTGGCCCAGAAAGAGCAACACGTCTTCCAGGTTTGCTGAGCTTCGTGCAGACCACACGCCTTTCTGGTCTCACCTTCCATGGCATGGGCATCTCAGTGGCTCAGGTGACATATCTTTAAGTTTCAGCCTGGCGAGGGACCTGCGTACTTTGATTTGATTTCTGTGTCTCAGAGCTTTCCCAGAGATTCATCTGGAAACGATCTCCAAGGATGACCTTTTCCCTCAGGGCTAACCTAGTCCTTCCTGGGTAGATCCTTCCTAGTTTCCTTGTCTCGGGGTGACTGGCCAAGAGCTGGGATGTGCTGGCCATGGTGTTTACATGAAAAATAAGAAGAATCCCATTTAGAAATAAATAATCCCATCTGGAAAACAGAAGGGAGGGTGCAAAGTGAATTGAGCAGCACCCCAGAAGCAGGTTGGTCAGTGGGTGCCAGCTTCTTGGAGTGGACGGCGCTGGGCAGCATCACCCACCTAGCGCCTGGATCCCTTCACCTTCCGAGACACCCCTGAGCAGCATCACTGTTTTTTGTTCCGTGAATCTGAGTTGCAGACTTGGGCTTTGTCTGGCATTTCATTGGAGCTGAATGCTCAGCTGGGGCTGCCTGCTCAGGGTCGAGGGGGTCAGCAGCCCTCGGGCTCTCAGTGGCTGAAACCCTGTCGCCTGTTTGGCTTTGTTGTTGAAGAGACCAGATGTCTCCAGCATTCCATCTAGATCTTCTAGTGTTGTGCTATTGATATCCTGATTCATAAAAATAAAATATAATTGCCTATAAAATTCACAAGAATATAATTGTCTTTATATTTAAAAAGTGTTTTCCCAGAGAACGCAGCAGAGTGCATTCCCCAAGGTCCTGCGTGCCAGGAGGCAGAGCGGAGCAGGAAGGGGAGGGCTCTGAGCTCTGGCTCTGAGTCTGAGGTTTCTGGGGAACCAGCCTCCTCCTCAGGCACTGCCTCTATAATCCGTACCATAGGTATGCATGGGAGCCTGTGGCTAGTGGACTCCTTTCCCTGTAGGGAAAGGATTTTTCAAATTGCAGTGGATATAAAACCCCAATCCATGCCTTGTTCTTTTCCTATGGTCTCTTTCTCTCTGTGTCTGTCTCCCTCAACTTTTTAAAATTTTCATTTTTTTGATAGAGAGCCCAGGCCAGCCTGCCTGCCCCCCTTGCCAGAGAACAGAGCTGACTGTGCAGGCTGGGCAGCCCCGAGGGGTTCCTCGCCTGGGATGGTAGAAGCAGACGCAGGATTGGCGAGGCTCCCTGGGACTGAGGGGCACTGGCTCTTCTGTAGTTTCTTCTTCTCCACTGCCATCCGCAAGGCCTGAAGGAGCTTGTCCTTGTTGTTCAGGATGTTGTACTCGCAGAGCTTCACCAACTTGTCAAAGGCATCCTCCGTGTACGTCAGCTCCTTGGTGGCGTAGGGGGTTTTGGGGCCATAAATGTTAACCTGGCCCTGCTCCAGCTCCTCAGGGCTTCGCTCCACACCTGGAGGCAGCAGAAGACCTTGCTATGGACTCTTATTACATTAGGTTGTAATGACTTGGGTCCTACCACTCCCCCTGCCCACCTCGCACACACTTGCATGAAGATGTGCACACGCACACACGCACAGGCACATGCGCGCGCACACGCACACCTCTGAGCTCCTAGGGCAGGGACCCAGCTTGCCCATCGTAGGGTTGCCCTAGCACCAGCACAGTGCCAGGAGCGTAGCGGGACGTCAGTAAATGTTGAGTGACTGAGTTTGAGAGTGGAGTTTGACACTCCCAGCACAGGGAGGTGTGGGGGTCTTTTCTTTCTTGCCAAACCAAGGTTGGCTCAGACTGGAGCTAAGCCAGGCTTCCCATTAGTGCTATTAAAAGATGGCATAAGTTAAAGACAGGAGCTCTCAGTCCAAGGCTGGTTAGTGGGCGGTGGGAACAGAGCTCAGAGGCGGCTTACCTGGCTCCTTGTACTTTTGGAAGGTGTCATTGATGAGTGGGAAGAAAAGCACAACGGGGGCATCGGGTTCCTGGGAGTTCTCCATCAGGCAGCACTCCTTGAGATTACTATTCCCCTCCTCTTGCATGTCGTATTCGGGGAAGGGGATGTTCTGCACGTTGCAGTACTCACAGGTTTGTTTCATTGGCTAGAGTATCAGAGGAGGACATGTTTGAGTATCAGGAGGGGTGGGGGTGAATAAGAAACACAGAGATCTGAGATCCGGCTTCCTAGTTTCCCCAGCTAACAACTGCTTGGCCTATTTGTGCTATTTTTAGAATGAAGTCAGGTCAGGACAAAGGGCCCGAGGCAGTAGGATTGGTGTGTGTCCAGCTGCGAGCTCCTTCCCCAGGAAGAATGGACAGAAGCCCTTTTGATGAAGCCTCACCCAAACACAGACCTGGGTTGATGTGGGTGGCTGCCTGAGGGTGACTGGAGCTGAGCCACGTACAGCCATGGCTGGCAGGCTCCCGGGGTACATGCATGGGCTTTGGAACTGACAAAGTGTCATAGGGCTGCAAAGGACTCTGAAAGGGTATTTTTATAAACGTAACAGAAAGAACACTGGACTTAGAGGGTCCGAATCCCCTTAGTCTGCCCCCTGTTTCACGCTCACTCCCTGTGTGATCTTAAGCAAGCCTCTTACCCTCTCTGTGCCTCAGTTTCCTCCGCTACAACATGGGAATAACAGCAGTCGTGCTGTCTACCTCAAAGAGCCGGTTATCATAAGGGTCCAGTGAGACCACGTGTAGGAAAGGAGTCATTATTCATCTGCAAACTTAGATCATCATCACTGTCACCCTATCACCTGTCCACGCTTTCCTTTTCCTGGCTTCAGGGTAGGACTGTATTAAAGTAGACCAAAAATCAGCTCCTTTCCCTTAAAAGGCCAGAACATTTCAAAAGTAAATAAACAAAAACCTCCGGTCCTGGTCCTTTAGTATAATTACATGAAGGGTCTTATTCCCTGGGAGAGGGGGGAAGTCTGATTATTTTGGAAACAGGACATTACAAGCTCTTGAAGTGGCATAAAACTAAAATTGACTGGACTTGATTATGGTTATTTTAAAAAACACCCTTTTTTGCAGCTGAAGAATTGCCAAATATGGCAAACACTCAGAATCAAGAATTGGAATTAGCTCAGCGAGTTCTCCCGAACCCCCAGGCCCCACTGCATGTGAAGGCCAGCTGGCTGCCCCCTAGGTTTGGATGGTTCCCCTCACCGCATGCACTGATGCTTAGAGTTTCTCTGATGCTAAATCGTGGAGCCTGTAGGGGGCGCACCTTTTCCCCAGTTTGTGGTACTCATTCAGTGGCCTGTCTCAGAAGAGAAGAACCTTTTACTGCCACACTTGCCTTTGTCTGGGACCCGGCACTATAATTGAGGTGAATGATGAGGTCGGCTTTTCTCTCCTCCCTGAGGAGGGGTGGGTAGCTGGAGTTGACGAAGAATGCGGTGTCCAGCAGACACAAGTGGTTCATGGACTGTGTCAGCTGGTTCGGGAAGCTGTCAAGCACAGTGTCTGAAATCCAAGGCTTGCAGTTACCACCACACCCTGGCGCCCTGAGCTCAGCAGGTTGTCCCAGGTGCCTGGTGAGGATGCAGTGCCCTGACCAGAGCTCATTCACCTCACCCTGGACCTCCAGCCCCCCACTTCTGTTCCAGGTGCCCAGGTGAGTCAGTGCCTCTCCGGGTGGGCTGATGAAGAAGTGCATTATCTTGGGATTTGAGCAAATCTTTTATGGAATATGCACAGAAAACTCACTTCGACTCAGCCACAGGGCTTGTGGAGTAGCAGGGGTGTATAACTATCCTATAAATTGGTACAAACTTGGAACCCAGAGCCAGTGGCCCTTGCTGCCCAGACAGTGAGGACGAGGACTATTAGGCCAGGCCCAACGAGGCACTTGCAAGCCATGGCCGATAAAATACCAAAGGTGGTGGAAAATCAACCTCAGAGCCTTAACATGGTGGGGAGGAAGCACTGAGCTGAGGATGCAAGACCAAAGTCTAAGGCTTGGCTTTTCGAGTCCCTTCTTGGGGGACCTTGAGCTGGGCCAGCCTTCCCCAACTCAAGGTGGCACCATTCACAGGAAAAGGTGCCCCCAGAGCACAACTGCAGAAAGTCCGGGCCCACATTTCCCCATCTGTAACACGGGCCAACTTCTGCCTGCCAGGATCGTTGTGCAGGTTCTGTATACAGTTGTCGAAAAGATTCAATGAACTAAATGTGTGTACTGCTGTGCCCACCCTTCAAGACTTCGCACCAGGGGAGGAGTCTGCCACACTATTTCCATGGCAGCCTCGACATCCACTTTTCTTTCCTCCACACAGAGGCAGGCTGCAAGTAGCAGCCAGGTAGGGTACCTTTCCACTTGGAGAACTGGCCATTCTGGAGGTAGTCGGTGTGCAGCTGCAGTCCCGACAGGAAGTTGTGGAACTCAGATGCAAAGGACCGATAGGTGAGGATGTGGCGGAAAGTGTTGGACAGCCATGACCCAGGGATCACCACAGAGGTGTCCAGGGCGTTGGCATCACATTTGGGGATTTCAGGAAGGAGTGGTTCATCTTCTGCAGGGGAGAGTGGGATGGAGAGCAGGTCACAAGAGTTGGGGTCCCAGACCACTGAGGGGGAGCCCTGCATGGTAGCCCAGCACCCAGGGGTGAGATATGCTGTTCACATCTTCCTTGCCTAGCTCTCAATACCCTGGCATTGGAGCAGGAGCACCCAGGTCAGAGACATAGAACAGGGCCTGGGGTGGGAGGAGGGGTGATAAGTAAGGAGGGGTTCCAAAGAGGATGGCCTAGATGAGCAACCTCTAACCATGCTCATGGACCCACACCCTCTTCAGCTGTCCTGGGCCCTGCACAGCCCTGCCACACTTGCTGCACAGTGGCTCCTCTCCCCACACCACCTAGAGTGGGGCCCCGGGGCTTGTGGCTGGGCCTTGGCACATGTGTCTGCACCTACAGTCAACCTCTCGTCTGGGCAGGGAAGACCCACTAGCCCTGGCTGCCTTCCCACGTCTGTGAGCCACAGAGGCGGTCCTGAAACACGTGGCGACTGGACTAGCCCTCAGTGTGTGACCCACCACTCTCTACCCACCCCCCATCTGAGAGCGAAAGCTGGTGTGCCACCCACCGATGTCTTGCACTTTCTCCCTTGTCCACCTGTGGAAAAACTCTTCTGAGGATCGGGCAAAATTCCAGACATCGAGCAGGTTCACAGAGAAGATACTGCTCCACAAACCTAGGGACAGGGCCAGCCGTGAGCATCTCTGTCCGAGAGCCCCCAGACCCTCCCAAACACTGGTTCTGCTTTGGCCTTGGCTGCCTCTCCACAGCAGGCTGCTCAGAGGGTGGGGTAGACTTTGATACCCCACTTCCCACGGGTGTGGCTCAACCCAGATGACTGATAGCCCCAGCTCTCGGCTCTTCTCCACCCTCCTCTCAGAGCCGGGAGAGGATGTGAAGGCATGCAAAGCACAGAACCCGCAGAGACTTAATTCTGGCAGGTGTGGGCTTCAAGCCCAAGTCCCAAAGCCGACCCTCGTATCAGTGAATACAATAGTTCAGGACAGTGCCTGGCACATGATGAGCACTTGATAAGTGTAATGCTATCTCTTACTATCATGATTTTAAAATGCAGCACTTTAATAATACTACCTGTGAAGACTTTCACATATGCTGACCCATTTGGATTCTCATCAGACAGGTTTTACTCTTAAGTCCAACTGACAAATGAGAAAACTGAGGCTCAGAGAGTTCCAGCACAAGTGTCTTAAATACAGGTCTCTGAAGATGCCCAGTAGCATAGGGGCTTAGAGGAAGGGGAGGCGCCATGGGCTGGGGGCTCTGGGCGGGCTTCACAATAGATGCAGGGCTTGATTGGGGCTTCTGGGCCCAGCTGGACCGGGATGGATGGGAAAGAGGGGGTGCATGCAAGTAGTTTAAATAAGGGCATAACTGTGGCGAGGGTGTAAAAATGGGTCTGTTTTCTGAGGTTGCCCTTTGGTAGATGAAGTTCAGACTCTGATGGGGAGAACTAAACAAATGGGCATTGTCGGCAGGCCCTGCACACGGTGCCCTGGCCGTGGAGGACCAGGGAGCACAGGGCTGGGAGCTGCGCCAGGCTTCCCAGTCACTGTCTTCACCCTGTGGTCCCCTCTGGCCTCTTTGAGGAGCTAGTCTGGCTCCTGGAAGCAGGCATGTTGCTTTGGAGCCAGAGGGGAAAAGGGTGGGAGTTCCAGAAGCTTCCATCTTAGCTTGCCATTCCCATTGTCACCTGGGACAATTCCTGGAAGAACAGAGTAAGCCTCCCTGTCATTCTCTAACTGAGAGGCGGGCCCTGCCCAGCATGGGGCAGGGTTTCCAGAGAACTCCCCCAGCAAGGAGTCACCTAGCATGTAGCACATCCGAGACTCTGGGATCCTTCGCATCAGCCGTCCCATGAAGAACTCAGAGCCGAAGAGCTCGGTGGGGACGAAGGCCCCATACTTCTGCAGGCCCACCTCGTACGGGGAAAATTCACACCACTCTGCACAAGAAGCAGGACAGAGTGGTATCAGTCTCAGGTGGTACAGCCACACTCTCCCTCCTGGCCACCTGAAATGGGGCCCCGCCTTGGGAAGACCCAGTGAGGCCGCAGTTCCCCCACAGGACACATGGGGGCGCCATGGCCAGCTTCTGAGGGTGGGACAACCTGCATGGCTCATTTGCTCCTTAAAACCAGATAAATAGGGACCAAAACTGACCCCAAAGCAGGGAATGTCTCTAGAGTCGCTCCTTCTGGGCAACTTAAGAAATATCTAGGGTCCTTCCCCTCATGGCCTTTATTTCCCCATGTCCCATCAAGGCCACCCTGGGAAGCCAGGGGACCTTGTTGCATTCCCACTCCCCCACCATCCTTGCCCCAGGGCAGAAAAGGGCAGCAAAGTTGATTTCTTCAGCTGTCAGGAGCACCTTTTGGTGTGGAGGTTGGCAAAGGCTGGGGGGCCTGTGTGTGCCGGGTGCAGGGTGCCTTTGCCTGATGAAAAAGGACCCTCTTGTAAATTGCTAGTTGTCAGGGTTACCTCTGAAATCCTGGTTGCTTACATCGTCCTTGACATTGATGGTGAGGTAGATGGGCAGGGGGTTCTGGCCCTGGCTCAAAGCAGCGCGCTGCTCTGACAGTTTGCATTCATTTCTCTGTGGGGAAACAAAACGGTTAAGGAAAACAAGCAGACAAGCAGGCCCAGGGCAGCGCAGGATCGGGGCAGCCTGGACCTCCTGAGCCCACCAGGCTGCTGTGTGGGCCTGGCTGACATCACTTAGACCTGCTCTTTAATGCAGCGGTAGAAGTACGCTCATCCTTGGACTACTCGCCACCCCAGACACGTGGATGGGGTGGGACTGGATCTGCAGTTTAGGGCTGCCCCTCAAAGTCCCAGGGTTCTCCTCATGTCTTGGGAGCCAGAGAGTAAAGAGGCAGGGGTGGGAGAGGCAACTACGGCCTCTTTTCCTCCCCATCGACCTCCACCCACTCAAACTGGAGCAGCTCTGTTTTTCTTACCTGCTTTGCTTGTTGCAGAAAATGTGTTTGGGAGGGGGAAAGAAACTTCCTTCGTTCCTTCGTTCCTTCGTTCCTTCCTTCCTTCCTTCCTTTTTTTTTTTTTTTTTTTTTTTTAAACCAAAAGGTTTAGGCCCCAGATGGCAGCCAAGTTCCCTTGAAGTTCCCAGAGCCCTGGGCTGTGTAATCAGAGTGGGAGTCCTGCAGATCAGCTGGGGCCATGGGCCACCCTCCAAAGTGAACCAGCCAGTGTAGACAAGGCCAACTGAGGTCTTAGAGGCCAGGTGCTGATTCTGGGCCAAGCAGCTGCCTACCGGGCGGCCGTCCAGGGTTACTCAAGCCTGTGAAGGCCACACAACCTGTGTGGGATGGTAAACATGCCATACAACCCTTGAGCCTCCCTTGAAAGGCAAACAGGATACCTGTCCTGGAAGAAGACTCACAGCAGAGCCAGTCCACACTCATTATCAAGGGGACCCGAGGGAAACGAGCTCCTACTTCTGGCCAGAGTGGCGGAGCAGAGGCCTCCTAACATTAATCCTAGACTTGCTTTCCTGGTAACCCCGGCTCCTCCCCACACCAGACCCCAGAGGCAACGCTCAGACTTCTGACACTGAAGCCTTGGTGCTTTCCTCCTCCTCCTCACATGGCACACTAACTCTTGTTAGAAATATCAACCACCACTTATTGATGCAATTCCCATTTAAGGAATAGCACAGAACAGGGCTGGGATTTAAACCCCACCCTGCCTGAATCCAAAGCCAACACCCCCAGTCTCTGCCCGCGCTGCTTCCTCATGAGGACGGGTCAGAGAGTGGGCCATCAAAGGGGGCAGGTCGGGGTGGGGCCCATCAAAAGCTGTGAGTGCCTCCTGTCTGAACCCGCATGGCCAGGCATAGTTTCTGGAGTGCAGGCGGTACTAAATTTGCCAAAAGATTGAATGAGGGAATGAATGAATATTGAAGATGTGCCGTCTTTGGGTGCTCAGATTGTCTGGGTTTTCTGGAAGAGAAGACCTACTAGAAAATAATTTGCTGTGGGGAATTAAGAGGACAGGATGGGAGAGCAACCACGGCCTCTCTTCTTCCCCATCATCCTCCCCCACTCAACCTGGAGCAGCTCTATTTTTCTTATCTGCTTTGCATGTGGCCAAGTTCCCAGAAACTTCCTTCTTCTGGAAACTTGTGATTTGAAATCAAAACTCCTCAGACAGCTTTGGGAGTGGGGCAGGCAGCCACAGGCCTGAATAGAAGTTCTGCTTTGGGGCCAAGCAACAGCCAAAGGAGCCTGTGCAGCCAGAGGACCCAGGTGTCAGCGGAGCTCACCCCGACAGCAAGGACTACGGCCTCCCATGGGTCCTACTCCTCCAGCATGTCCCAAATGTTGCACACAGCAGCTGGGTCTCAACATGGCCTGGGCACGTATAGCTCAGATCTCTGAGTCTCAGTGCAAGAAGGAACCTCACTGGGCCCATCCTCATGTGGTGACCTTGAGAAGGGGCCCTGCTGACCTCCAGCTCCAGGGAGTGTCATTGAGTGAGGGTCCCAGCTGCTGAGCTCTGAAATCCACGCTGTTTGTTCTGAGGCCACACTTCCTGTGGGTGGCTCCCAGCCCATGACTGAGTAGGGAAGGCCCATTGGGCTCCTCTCTGATGGCCAGCTTGGCTGGAGGACTCTCAAAGGCCTTGCTGAACCTTCTAGACCACACACAGCAGTTTAGGATGCTTCCACCCAGCCTTTCTCCCTCTCTCCTCCACTAGGGGTCAGATGTGTATCACAGGCTGAGGGCTCCCAGGCTTTTCTGCTCCCTCCCTGTTTTCTCTCCTAGGTGTGTCTTGGTGTGGCTCTCAGAGGCCAGGCTAGCTCTCCGCAGGGTTGCACCTAAGCCACCCCCAAGTGGGCCTCAGTCATACTCTAAAGGGACGTGGGAAGACAGGCCCACCGTCCTCCTCCTTCACACATTTGGGCACCTCACACCTTTTACAGTGCAGAGATGCATCTGCAGATCTAACTTAACTTCCTCCTGCTGCCAGACACCCTGGAGAGGAAGAGAGCTGGACAGCAGGCAGGTCAGGGTACGGTCCAGGAGAAGCTGGGTACCTACCTCATCCCCCAGACAGGCCTCGATCAGCAGGCCCCAGAAGTCTGTAAAGGTGACCTTGTAGCCTTCCTGGCTGCGCTGCCGGAGTTCCTTCTTGTATCTGTGGAGCTGGTCTGGGAACAGGGCGGGCATCTTGTCCTTGACCACGTGCCTCCGGGCCTCGAGGATGGCAGCCTCCAGGTTCTTGGAGGACCAATCAGGGTCACGGTATAAAGTAGCCATGGTCCTGGGGAAAGACAGGCATGGCTGATAGAGCTGCACCTGCCCTGGTCAACCCCAGGTCTTGGCAGGAGAGAAAGTGGGCAGCTTGTGGGAAACTTCCTCCCTTCTGGCCTGATGGGAGAGGAGCCTGGAGGAAAGGGGGTGAAGGTTTTTACTCGTAGTCACAACTGCTACCACTCCTTGATTGCTTGTTGTGTGCCAGGTATCATGGTATCATAAGCATGTTGCTTAAGAGTGAGGATTCTGGACCCAGATCTTCCTGTGTTCAAATCCAGACCCTACCACTCACTAGCTGTGTCATCTGGGGCAAGTTACTTAACCACTCTTCACTTTGGTTTCCCCATCTGTGGAAAGGGGAGAGTTATGATAATTGCACCTCTTATCTCACCGAGCTATTGTGAAGATTGCATCCGCTCGCGCGGTGCAGCGTGGCCGAGCAGCACCCGGCACAGAGGAACTGCTGGGCCATGGAGTGGGGGAGCCATCATCTGACCCAGACTCGGCCAATGCCAATCCTGGGCTGCATCCTCTCTGCCACGTTAATTCCCACAATCACCGTGCTGGCTAGAGATTTGTTTCCCCTTCTAGACTTACAGGTGGGCTGTGGGGAGGAGTGCAACAAAGAGGGGGATCCCTGGCCCTGGGTGTCTGTCCCTGTTTGGCTCTTCTTGGCCCAGACCTCGCCTTTTGTCTATGTCAGGACAGCACCTGGGAGCCCCACCCACGGCGGACCAGTCTGCAGCCGTCTGAACAGTGGCCTCGTCCTTCCCGGGACTTGTTTCTGGTCAGGGAAGGTGGTGGTCAGTCAGGAAGTTTCTTCAACAAAACGCACCTTACTCTCCAGACGTTTCACTTGGTTACTTTCATACTTTTAAAAAACTTCCAAAACCAATACAAATATTTGGTTTTAAAAGAATCTTTCCCAGTTCTTTCCTAGGCCCAGTCCACCTCCCCACCATAGAATCAGGTTACCTCCTTAACCCACTACTCATGGGCAGGGAGCTTAAAAACCTGGGCCCTGGACTCTGACAGCCTGGGTTCAAATCCTAGTGATACCACCCATTAGCTGAATGGTCCCGGGCAATCCCTTTGTTTCTCCAGCTATCAACTGAGCAGAATGACCACATCTCCCTCACAGTTTTCTTATGAAAAAGAAATGAGGTGATCCATTGGCAACAGTCACCCCAGAGCTTGGTGCAGAGGCAACACTGCTCATTGTCAGCTCCTCCTTCTATGTCCCACCTGGGCCAAAGACTCAGGGCCCCCGATGCGCCAGGAGCCCTTGGTTTTCCTAGGGTCAGTGCGCATCCACTCACCCAAATGAAAGACACCCAGAATCCTGCCAGGATGGGGGCCACAGCTTGGGACCTTGGGGGCTCAGAGTCCCACTGGCCCCGGACAGAATAAGACACAGGTGTGGCTGAGAGAGGAGCCGTGGGCAGTCAGAGGGTCCTGGCCACCCTCGGCCATGGCTGCATTATGACTTTGGTGGCTGCTCTCACCATAAAAATACCAAAAATTTTGTTTTATGCCGGTTGTATAAAGACAAATGTAGTAATACTCTTTATTAAAATATTCTCAACCTAGAAGTTCATTTTTTTCCTTCTGATCTGTGGGGCCCTACCAGGACTGAGGGACCTGGGCATGGTAGCTCCTGCAGAGAAGCTGAACTCACGCTGGTCTCACTGGGGGAGCCAAGTTCTCACTCTCCTTGCTCCTCAGCAGAGTGAGGAGGTGGGGGCCTGAGGGAGCCTGCAGGGCAGAGGGAGCAGGCAGGGATGGGTGGTGGGCTGGACTGTGGGCAGCCAGGGCAGCTGGGCCAGCTCCACCTACCCTAGGTGACTTGGCACCTCCCCACTGCAGGAGAGAGGGCAGCTGCATCTCCCCAGCAGGACGGGATCAGTGGGACCAGGGGGTTCACGCATAGTTGGCCACCACGCTCGCAGATCCCTGCGCAGCCCCAGGGAAACAGTAATGCCAGTAATGACCAACGTGTATGGTGTGTATCCAGTACAGGGAGCGCCTCTCCCAGAGCCTCATGAGATCAGTACTACTAGTGTCCCCACTTTGCAGGTACCGAAACTGAGGCTCAGAGAAGCTGAGCTGCATCCCCGCGGTCACACAGCTGTAAGTGGTGGAGCTGCCCAGGATTCATGAGTCACTCTAACAAGGGGTAGAGGGAACCTCACCAGAGACTCCAGGCCCACCCTTTTGCTGTTTGCTCTGGGCTCCACCAGAGAGTAGCCCCCAGTCCCTTACCAGGTGGCCCCTGACAGGCCCGTAATGTAGCTGGCACAGTTCAGGAGGTTCAGCTTCTGCAGCCCCAGCAGGTGGCCGTACATGGCAGTCATGGATCTCGTTCCACCCCCAGTGGCCATGATGGCTATGAGCGGTACCTGGGGGTACAGAGAGGCAGACTGTTGGGGCAATGCTGTGTGGAGATGCCTCGGAGGGACAGACAGGAGCTGAGAAGGACGGTGGAGGAGGGAGAGCCGGCTACACAGAGCGGAGAGTGGGGCACTGAGCAACCTGAGCTCCAAACCCAATAGCAGGTGTCAGTGAAGGGCTCTGAAGCCTCACATGGGCTTGGTGAACCAGGAGCTCGGGGCTGGAAGAGTTCTTAGCACCGTTAGTGTAGCCCCCAGTTGCCACATGCTGGAATGGAGGTGCAAGGGGCTGGGCGTCTTGCTCAATAACCCAGCTTGTATACAATTCCTTAAAGGCTGCAAACTGATCATCTCCTAAGGACAATTTGGTGTGAGGGCTCAGGTCTGGTGCATGGCATGTGCCCGTGAGTGCCCTCTGTGTCAGAGCAGGAGGAGTGAGTTTCTGTACTGGGAAGCGGCAGGGTTGTTTCCTCTGAACCGACGTGGGTTTACTATATATGGCCTTGGCTTTTTTCCCTAAAGATGGCAGGAGAGGGCTCTTGGCCAAGACTTAGTCTAACTGTTTTCCTTTGCTAACACCCTGGCACAAGCCCTCCTCAGGCACGAGGTGTCCATCCACACCTACGGTCAGCCTCAGGAGGTGGACTCCCTGAAGGCTGACCTGCTGCCCAGGGGAATGTGGGCTCAGTCCACACCGGGAGGTGGCAGAAGGTCTAACAAAGACACCACTGTCTGCTCTGCGGGAAGAAGCTGGCTGTGGGAGTGGAAGCTGATTTGCTCCAGCTGCCACCTGCTGTTCTTTCTGGGTGTGTGTACGTGCGCATAATTTGGGGGAAGGGAAAACTGAAGAATGAAGGATCATCCCAGCGTCCTTTGGGTGGAGGTGTGCGGTATGGGAGGAGGTAGAGATTCACACATGTTCCAGCTGGGAGAGGCCATTCTGTCACCTCCAGATCTCTTACTGCTCCTTCCTTTCTCTCTCTACTCTGCTCTCCCCTCGCCTTGTGAACACAGCTGAACCCTACCCAACAGCCCTTACCTGGAACCTTAGCACTAAGAGCAACCAGGAAAGGCAGCGTGGAGGCCGGCCTGGGCAGGGAAGGGTGAGGGGCAGACATCAGGGGGTAGTGTTGGAAAGACACGTTCAGGGCAGGCACTGAGACCAGGCTGGCTGACCCCCACTCGCCCACCTCGTCCATCTGCAGGTCCTCCTCCAGCTGTAACACCTGCTTCAGTGCCTCAGCCACCACCACCTTCCGCTTCTGCAGGAACTCCAGCTCCTCCGGGCACAGGCTGTAGCCCAGCCGCACGTCCAGCGTCTGGGGGCTGTGGGGACAGAGGACCTTGGCTGAGCAGGCCTGTAGACTCCACTTCTCTGGAGAAGATGTGGCTTTGGGCTGTCTGCTTCCTCATCTGGAAAATGAGGCTAATCATGCTTAACTCCCAGCGCTGTCTTTGGGACTTAATGAGATAACACATGTAAAGTCCCCATACCTTAGCTGGTGCTCTATAAACAGGTATTCAACAAACTTAGGGACTCAGGGAGCCCTCTGCCTCCTCAGCAAGATCTGTAAAGTCCAGGAAGTCACCTTCTGTAGACTGAGGCCAGGCATGGCTGACAAGGGGCACTGACATCCCTCTGGCAATCTCTCTGGACAAGGCTCTATAGTAAGGCTTTTCTGAGCTGGACAAACATTGCCCTGTTTGTATGGAGCTCACCTTCTTCCTTAAGGTCTTCCTGCTCCAGGAATAATTATCGTCCTGTGTGTTTGTGCAGTTGACAAAAACCCATCACCTCCCTGATCTCACCATGCCATCTGCCAGGTCTGCAAGGCAGCTGGGGCAGGAGCTACTGCAGCGCACCTGGCGCTCGCCCCTGTGCATCACACCCCTGCCCTGAACCAGTGCTGGCCTGGCTTCCAGGGCCCTGCGTGACCCCGCTCCTTCCTGGGAGGGCTCATCAGCTCTCAGAGCTCAGAAGCACTTTCAGTTGCGGTTCTGAGCCTTTGCACAGGTCCCCGCCTTCACGGAAGCTTCCTCTCTCCGACCACCTACATCCCTTGCCTCCTCCAAGGTCAAGCCCCTCAGTGACTCCAGGTGAATGGACCTTGACAGTTTTCAACCAGAGTCTTAGTTAATGGCCTGAGTCACTAACAAGGTCGCACCTCCTTGATGGCAGGGCCTGGGAGCTCCTCCATCACATCCTTCCATGTCTACCACAGGCCTGCAGACACAGCTATGAGGATATAACTCTTCCCTTGACCTCAACAAGGAATGGATAATATAACAATGATAATAATAGCACCAGTTGAAATTTGCTGAGTGCCCCACTTGCCAACTACAGTAGCTCCCTGGGTCCTCAGAGCGACCACCAATGGTCAGTATTCTTGTCATTGCTCCAATTTATAGATGCGAAAAACAGGAGTAGGGAGGTTAAATAACTTGTCTCAGGGCAGAGAGCTAATCAAATCGGAGATGAAAATTATGATCACTTGATTTTTGACAAGGGTGCCAAGACAGTTCAATGAAGAAAGAACAATCTTTTCAGCAACAACAAAAATCGGGGACAACTGGATATCCACATGTGAAAGAATGAAGCAGAGCCTGCATGTCACACTGTATGAAAACTCACTCAAAATCATAGACCTAAATAGGAGAGACACCACAAACCTTTTGGAAGAAAACATGGGAGTAAAGTTTTATGACTTTGGAGTAGGCAGTAGTTTTTTAAATATGATACCAAAAGAACAAGCAACACAAGAAAAAATATAGATAAACTGAAACTCAGCAACATTTAAAATGTCTCTTCTTCAAAGAATACTATCAAGCATGTAAAAAGATAACCACCAGAATCAAAGAAAATATCCACAAATCATACATCTGACGAGGTATTTGCAATCAGAATATACACAGAACTCTTACAACTTAAAATAGAAGGCAAGTAACCCACTTTAAAAATGGGCAAAGAATTTGGATAAACACTTCTCCGAAGAACATATACAAATGGCCAGTAAGCCCATGAAAAGGCGTTCAACATCATTAGCCACCAGGGAAGTTCGCGTGCACACCGAGATGCCGCTCACGCCCCCGAGACGAACCAAGTGGAGAGACAGGACGGGAAGAGGGTACTTTACCAGGCTGTGGACTTCATGTGTAATTCACAGTTCTCTCCCTGGGGCATGAAAGATGAAAAGCTTGTCAGGGATGACAATTCCGAGCCAAGTGACCCCAACCAAAGAAGTGCAGACTTATCACACTGTCCACTCCCTGACTGGACTCAGCACACATGTGCACACAGGCATGCACACACATGTGCACACACAAGCTCCATCCCCCACCCCCTCCTCTGGACTTGCCCTGCCCATCATCCTTAACTTGGCCTCCACACCCTCTCTTTGGCTCCACACCGCAGCTCAGCTTACCCCACATGACTCCTCTTCCTGCCTGAGAGACCCATGAGTCACCTTCTCCCATGTGCCCCCCAGGCTCTCCCCACCCCCTGCCACAGGAGCTCCAGGCCGAGCTCTAGGCCTAGCTGCTCAGGAGGCCCCTGCCCAGGACCAAGCCCTCACCAGGGGCATGGTCATCGCCTGGCCATCGCTGAGGCAACCCAGGGGCTGGCTGACAGGGCCGTTCTTGTGCGTGCCACAGCAGCAAAGCTGGAAGGGAGGAGGTGGTTCTGTAAGTGGGGGCAGGGGGCTCCTCTGGCAGCCCGCCTGCCCCAGTTCCCCATGCCACCCCCAGATGCCGCCTTTTACCCCACAGCTCCATTGGCTTCTGGGCATGTCCACGTGCAACTGGGACTGGAAATACTTGGGGTAGTGGAAGGCGGCCAGGTTTGTGCAGCAGGGCTCCAGGCACTGTGAGATGCGCTGAGTGTGCTCGAAGGACTCGGTCACTGTCACCAGGAGGTCCTTCCCTGGAAGAGGGGGCAAGAGGGCTGAAACTCCGCACCCCCAAGTGCTTCTCACTTTCCCCAACCCAACTTGGTCCCGTAAAAAGCATAGCTAGAAGTGCCCAAGACAGGGGTTCCGAGTTACCTGGAGCACTGGTTAAAATGCCCTAGAGAGTCTCATTCTGTAGGACAGGGCCAGCCCAGGAATCTGCATTTTAATAAGGCTTGCATGTGATGCTGACGAGTGAGGCCCCCAGAAAGCCCTCTGAGATGCTGAGTCCTTCTAGGCTCTGCTTGCCCAGGAGGTGCCTCAAAGTCCCCTCCTACTGCACTAAAAGCAGCCCTCACTGCACCACCAGTTGCGGGTAGTAGCCTCTTCCTGCCTCCTTCACCCAGGCCTGCGGGGCCATGCTGCTCCCTCTCTTGGGGCGGGGCTGGGAGCTTGCATGGGTGGCATGGGACAGAGCAGTGAACAGGAGAGCCTCATGTTTGTGGGTCTCTTTGGTCCCTGCCAGCTACCAAATGCTAAGGCTCTGTGAATTGTCATCTGGCTGGAAGAAGGGGCACAGCCTGAGGGGCCCTGGGTGGTGTTGGTGTCCACCCATCCTGGTGCTGACCACTGCACCAGATCCAGGAACCCCTGGAGTGGCAGGGGTACGGTGCAGACCAGTGTGGACAGCACTGTGCACTGACCCCTGACCTGGGCGCTCTTCAGGCCTGGGAAGCTCTGAGGGTCTTGTAGGTGCCTGGAAGAACATGCCCCTTACAGAGTGTTGGGGGATGGGGGGACGGGGTCACAGCCCCTGAGGGTGAGGTGATCCTGAAGCGTTTCCTGCCAAGTTCTTGGGTCCCTACTGAGCCCAGGGCAGCCCTGGAGCAGCCACTTCTGGTGCTGGCGTGGTTAGGCAGCAGTCCTCCCCGTCTTCTCTCCCCCTCCCCCAGCAGGCAGAGGCAGTCAGGGGACCCACTTTTCCTATTCTTCCTCTGCCTTCTGGATTCTGCGTGAACCTCCAGGCGGGAGACTTGTCGAGCCTGCAACAAAGAATCGAGGGTCATTCTGAGCACACCGTTCGTCACTCTGAGTGGCCTGACCTGGGAAGAAGCCTGGGTGGGTGACCACACTTTCTGAACCCAATCAAGTCCTGCCATCTTATTCAGAGATTGATATTTGAAAATGAAGCTCTACTGAAAAATGTAGGGCATACGGTCACCATTCACCAGGGTCACATTCTCAGAAGCAGGTTTGGGGTGGAACCTGAGGGAACTTCCACCTTGGGCTTTGAAAGTGAGTAACTTCCCATGACGTAGCCTTATCTAGAAGGAGAGGCAGGTCAAATTCCTTCACCACAAACTCCCAAAGACTGATTTTGAATCCTGGGGTATTTGATGCATCTAATTGAAATGGCTGTGTCTACGGCTGAATTGTGAAATCTTTTTAACGCTAAGCTTGTGCCTACAGAGATTGGGGTTGGGGGAAATGGGACTGCTACTGATTCTGGGAGGAGCCTGCCTCCTAGCGGGCACTTTTACTGGGGAGCTTCCCAGGAAGGAGGGGGGGTTGTGGTTGGGATATGGGCTGCTGGGCCAAGGGTACCCAGCTGCGGCCACACCTCTGCCCTTGCCCCTGAGGGCTGGCTTCAGTTAGTTTGACTCTGAGTGAGCTTGGGGAGAGGGCCCAAGCTGGGCCCAGGGTTCTCTCCCACAGGCTGGTCCCTGGGCAGCTGCAGCCACACGTGGCCCCTGGGATTATAGGAACCTGGAAGAACAATTACCACCAGCACGCCATTGGTGATGAGGGTCTCAGGGGCAGAGGGCCTGAAAAACAAAATGAGAACTCCTGGTCAGTGATGTCATCCTCGACTGGTCTCTCACAAAAGTGACACAAAATCTAAATGAGGTCAATAATGAGACCGCGGAGCCTTCCTGGTCCTCCTGAAAAATACTGGCTTCGGAAACCTTAGGGTTGTAGATTGCCGGGGACAAAAGGGGCATACATTTTAAGCAGAATTTCCAGAAAAAAAAATAGATTTACAGGTTAGAAGGGGTAGAAGAAGATCCACCCCCCTGTCTTTTTTTTCCCTTAAAGAATAACTGTTCTTTATGTCCAACCAGATAAAATGCAGAGTTAGGAGAATAAACAGGCAGCAGGAAAAGGCGAGACCACCCCCCAGAGCAGATGTAAGGAGAGCTGGTAGAGAAACTGACCCATTCTCCATTCTGTGCTTTGATTCACTTACGCGTTTAACAAACAGGCAGAAAGGGGTCGGGTGAACGAGAAACCTCCTTGTGTGATAAGCCCAGAATATAAGCCTCCAAGGTCACATTTAGCAGTACGCTTAAGCCCAAGGTGACGGTGTCTCCAGATCAACTCTTAGTACCAGTTTTGACCTATTTCATTCTGAGAACCCCTTTCTACCTCAGCCAAGGATTTCCTCCCCTAAAATTCCTGTTAAATTAAGACCTGGAAAAGAGAGCGCAGATTTTCTTTAGTGTCAAACAGTGTTGATTTGACGGGAAATGAGGCACCTCAAATACGGCAATTCCTCACTTAATGTCCCCTTTAGATTCTTGGAACTGTGGTGAAATGACTGTAACAAAACCAATTTTAACATAAGCTGATTGAAGTAAACAAGAGTTAAGCTTCTGTATCATCTCATCATTACAACGAAATGACGAATGATGCTGAGACATCATCCGAAGACCTACTGTAGTTCTGAGGGCCTTGGGCAGAAGACTCTATTAGTGGAATGTGAAAAGCCCTCTTGTTCTAGCTCATTCCTCTTGCCCTCTGTCCCTGGCTGATCAGATATCCAGGGGGCTCAGCTCTGCCAGGGCTATGAAGAGGGGAGCGGCCAGCTGTTCTGGGGGAGGCTTGTCCCGCCCAGGCAGGGGACCTGCTGCCCTCCCTCACCACCCCTTCTCTTCCTTCTCTCTCTGTCCTCTTGTCCTTCTTATCCTCCAGCTCTTGACCCAATTCCACTTACAGTCAGACCTCCAGGACCCCGGGTCATTCTTCTCATCGAACATGATGGGGAATAACTTCACCTGTTGTGTCAGAGCCCCCCGCCCCATGACTGGATCCCAGAGTTGGCTGCAGAGGGGGACGGGGCCAGCCTCTGTTCTAGGCCAAGGTTTGGGGGAGTTTATTCTAACAGTTCTGGGTCAAGGAGAAGACCCCTTGGTCCTGACCTGTTTCTCAGCCTGACATCAGTAGAATAGGGAGAGTAGGGGTGGGGCCCAGGCATTTGAAATATTTAGAAGCTCCCAGTGATTCTAATACACAGTGAGGAATCTGAGGAGAGAACCAGGGGACAGAGTGGAAGAGGGGAAGACAGCAAAAATGCAAGCCAGGTTCTGAAAAGCAACTCAGCGGGTTAGGACCCTTGGGGAGCCCCCTCAGGGTCAGGGGCTGGGGCCTACTCACCTCTTATCCAGCAAGAACTCCACCTCCAGCTCTTCTATGCCCTACAGGAAGAGGAAGGGAGGGCAGCTGTGAGCTGTGAGTTGCCCTGGCAGCCTCTGAGAGCTGCCCAGCCTTCCCATGAAGCTGTCTTGCTGATATGGACTGGGGGTGGCTGCTCCGGGCTCTTGTCCCCTCTGCCTCCTGCTGTCCCTAAGTCTTTGACATCAAGAATGTCACTGACCACCCAGAGGAGGGTCAGGGTATGGAGATGACCCCCAGCCCCAGCATTCAAACTCTTCTGCCCCAGAATATTTTGCTTTCATCTTTTACCCCCATTCCTCTACTTCACATTGCTCTCCTGCCTTCCGGAAGGGCTGTGCAGGGACAGGGAGAGCTGCGGTATTGCCCGCCCCCCCCCCCCCCCCCCCGAAAGTTCAACACCGAAGGGGGAGGGGCCCCTTCCCTGCCTATTCCTTTACACTTCCTACTGTGTAACTTCAGGCAAGTTGCAACTCACTGGACCTTAAGTTCCCCACTGAAATGTAATCCAGGCGAGGGCAGGGATGCTCTGACCCTGACGTGTTCCCAGTGCCTGGCCCATAGTGGGTGTATTTGTTGAATGATTGAATCTATTGTATAACTTCCTGGTCCTTTCCAGCTCTGACTCTTCTCTGATTTGCAGATTTGCCCTCCTTCACTGTCATCTGTCTTCTGTGCCCTCAGGCTATCCTGGCAACAGGACAGCTGACAGAAGGAAAGGCGGAAAGGCAATCAACACTTACTGCATCTCCACTTAGTACTGTGAACAGTGCAAGATGCCTTAGTCACCGTTTCCCACTTAAGTCTCACAGCGTCCCTGCGCGACTGGCACTAACATCACCATTATAGAGAGGAGGAAAAAGAACTCAGAGGAACTGAATAATTTCCACCAGGTCATAGCGTTGGTAAGCACTAGCACTGGGATTTGGATCAGTGGTTGTCTTCCCCTGACTTTGCTGTTACACAGAAAGGAGCCTGTGAAAAGTCATCATGGGAATGACCAGCAGCTCCTCATGAGGCAAGAGGCTGAGGGGCTTGGCAGCTGCACCCACCTCTGGGTTGAGTGGGAACTTCACATGGGTTTTCTTCCTGAAGCAGAGCTTGGTGAGGTCATAGAGAACTGTCAAGAGATGGTCATCTGGTGTCGCTGTGTCTTCATCACAGACGCTTAACTCTAGCACGTTCTAGGAGAGAAGGCAGGGCACAAGTGTGGTCACAAAGTTTGCATGGACCCATTGACCTGTTCTCATTGACCTCAGTCCAACCAAGGAGGTGGGTCTGAGGATCAGGGACCAGCACAAAGGTCCCTGCTCAGGTGTGAGAGACATTTGTAGGGAAATGGGTTTAAAGAGCAAAGTGTCTATTCCACCCTTTCCAATTCTCTGAAGCCTTCCTGCCTTCTGCTCTGACTCCCCTGTTGGAGAATTTGGCAAGCTTGGCTGGGGCCTGTGATGTATGAGGGATTTCATCTTACCTGGGGGGACGGATAGAAGGGCAGAGCAAGCAAGACTCCTGCCAGGATATGGAATGTGTTCAGCTATAGGGCCTCAGAGCTGAAGACAGCTCCTGTGGGGTTAGAAAACCCAGATCAGGGAAGCTAGCATCTTAACACTCCAGGGGAGTGATGTGCCAAAGGCTATAGACATTCTGACACTTGATGGGGTTGGGGTCAGGTGTTGGAACACCAACCTTTGGCTCATCAGCTCCTAATGAGGTCTCATAGATGGTTCCAAGGCAGCATGTCAAGAGTTGAGCCCCTACTCTGTCATCTGACTGAACTCTGAGGTCAATGGTCTCAGGCGACACAGGTTAACTTCTGAGGCCCCTTGTTCTAAGGATCCTGGGAGATGCAGGTTGGGACTGGGTTTGCCTCTTTGGTCCCTATTTGGTATACCTGAGGTGGTTCTGAGCTTTGGCAGCTGAGTGAGATCTGTTGACCTTGTAATTACTGGAATCCCAGGTATGTCCCAGAACCATCCCAGGAGCCCCCTAGGTCTCTAGACAAAGGAAGCCCAAATTCTGATTTCAAGATGGCCAATTGAGCCCACATCAAAATCCCCTTCTTTCACCAGAACCATGTGTGTGATAAGTATTTTTAAAGTGATAAATATAAAAAGTACTTGCCATAAAACAGAAATGGAGAAACACATCTAAGATATGGAACCAGTAAGCTGGAGAGAGCTTCCAAGTCTCAAATATCCCAAGACTGGCTGATGCCTCCGAGATGAGGCCAAGTTTCTCACAAGGAGCACTCTGCTGAGGCTGTCACAGCTCAGCGTGCTCAAGGAGATGCAAACTTGACTAGAGTCACCACATCTCTGAATAGGACCAATACCATTAAATAGATCACGAAGTGAAAGAACACACCCCCAAAGAATTAGAGATAATAAAGCAATCTAAAAAGATTAGCATAGAGAAAGCCCTCTGCATAGAATTAGGCTGGCCTTGGACCTAGTGAATAGAATGGTTCTTCTCTTTGGTGTATTCTCCTGCTTGGAGTATGTTTTGGAAGGTGCTGGAAACATACTCTATTTGGAGGCAGGAGACACCCAGTTCCAGAAACAATTAGGTAGAAGGACAAGAGAGATAGGAAAGAAGGAGGAAGGATAAGGAGACTCAGAGAGGGACAATATGAGATAGGCTGAAAGGAGTAGTTGAGCGAGATAATAGGTCAAGTAGGTAGAAAGAGACACTTGGGCACAGGAAGGACATGCAAACAAAGAGAAGGACTAGCTTGCAAGGGGGGGACAGAAATGCCCCCGGGGCAGATGGCTGCAGTTCTCCCCATCTCACCTTCACTTGGCTCTGGATCTGGAAATCGAAGCTTTCGTTCCACTCTGGGTTTGGGCAGTTGGAGATGGTCCTAGTCCTCAGCTTTTCATGAGAAGCAGTGGGCAGTGAGAGGCTCACATAGCAGTCTGTCTGGCTCACTGTCCGATGAAGACAAATGTGGGAGGAAGGAGCAAGTTGTCGATCCAGGTCCAGATTGGAGAGAGTGTGGAGTCAGAAGGGAACTTCAGCCAAGTCACTTCCAGAGCAAGAAGGCCTTGTCTCAGCTTCAGCCCCCCTGCCCCCCACCCCCGCACCCCAACTCATGAGTCTGACTCTTCAGAGACTTTTGTCCCAGAACCCTGGGAAGATCACAGACTGTGGGCTAGGGGGTTCACAGAGGGGAGCCCAGGCCTCACTGACTGTTCTCATGGACACAGATGGCCTCTGGCTCTTATAAGAAACACCCTGGCTCTCTGGTGTGGGACAAGGGCATGGTGCACAGTTTTCTCTCTGCCAGGGAAAGATCTGGAGGACCAGCCCCAAAGAGTCCAGTTTACCTCTTCCATTAACCCAAGGCACCAGGGAAACAAAAGTAGGTCTCAGCTCTTCCTCTGCTCTGAGGAGAAGCAAGGATTAGAAGGGACTCAGTCTGTTGTGAGTCAGCCCAGAGGGTCCCAGTGGGAAAGTTCTTGGGAAGAACAAGCTATTCAGCAGGATCCAGGAGAAGGAATCACCATCAACGTATGGCTAAATATCTTAACTGCAATGCTGGGTTCTTCATGCCTACACTGGTCTTCTAGCATGAGGTGTGTGACCCAAGAAACCCTCACATCAGAAGCCACATGGTTTTTTTTTAGTGGAAATGAACAACCCAAGTGAGCTGACACTGGCTGTGCTCTAGAGCAGGGACAGAAGCTGTGGCCCCAGCAGGCCTCCCAACGTGGGAGAAGTTCTCCCAGGTCTTTTGCTTGGAGCACCAGAAGTCAGAGGGTGAAAACCAGCAACCCAGCCTGGCTCCCCCCTTCCATTCTCCCTGGGAGGGGGCAGGAAGGGGTGCTGTGACTGCCCTTGTCACTCCCTTGGTGACCTGCTGGGCTAATTCCCAGGGCTCCACCAGATACATAGAAAATGAGAAAAGGCAATAGTTCCCAGTGTCAGAGAGTTCTCTGGGTGGTAAAGCTGCTGTGGGCATGGGAGTCCTGTACTGGTAGGACTGATCCAGACTAGTCCGGAGTTGTCACTAATAATGCCCTCTGAGAGTGGAACCAGAGGTGTACCCCTGGACTGACTAGCTCCTGCGTCGTCCCTGCCCTGAAAACTTTATCAGGGTTAGGAACCGCGGATTACATCACAACTGTCCCTAGCTTCTGATTTGTCCCCAGTGTCTGGTTAATCTTTGAGGGCTTACCACTCAGTGAATTCGCACTCACAGCCATCCTCCCACTGAATAAAGGTGAGGTGACACTGTCCTTTACATGTCATAATCATCGTTTAATCCAGACACAAAGAATGACCAACACCAAACAGAATGGGAAAAAAAATGACCTCATCATCCCCATCATCCCCTCCATGCTTAATCTGCTACTTTTCAATGTCAACTCAGGTGTCCAGGCCAGACATCAAGTATTGTCCTTGACTCCTGCATCGAGTCCTTTAGCTCCTTTGACCTGTCCAGTCCACCCACATCTCCTTACTGGCACTGGCATTGCCACTGCCTTGCTGCAGGCCTCCTTCGCCTCTTTCCCACTGGGCACCTTGTCTTCTGTCTTGCCCTACTCTAGTCTCCTCTCTCAAGAGAGACCAGAGGCATCTTTTTAGATCTGATTGGGACGCTCCCCAGTTGAAGATCCCTTAATGGCTCCCATCTGCCCTCAGGAAGGAGTCCCACCCACTTGACATGGCTGCCCCTGCCAGCTTCCCCAGACTCAGCCTTATCTTTGCACCCTCCCTGCACCCCAGCCCCCGCCCTTCTCACACACACACACACACACACACACACATCTGTATGCACACACAGGTGCACTGTGCTTACACTTGCACTCGACTCCAGCCAAACCCAATCACTGCCGGTCTCAGAAGGTACCATGCTGTTCCATCATTCCTTCTGCCCAAATACCCTGCTCTTCTACTTTCACCTCGCTTTTCCCTTCGCTAGCCCCTTTAGGTTTCAGAAGGAACTTCCTCTGGAAGCCTTCCCTGACCTCCAGGTCTGGGCCAAGTGCCCCTCCTCGCCCAGAGTCCTCTGCTCTTCTCCTGGCGGAGCACTGGCTACCAGTGCACCCTGGACACTGGCAGGCCTGAAGACCATGTGCCAGCACTTAGTAGGTAATTGTTGAGTAAATGAATGAGCGTAAAAGCCAAACTTCCTGCTGTTGGGCTGCATCAGTAACCCGAGAAATTCTGGCTGAGTCGCTGTAGATATAGGTAAGCAAGCTGGCATGCCTAATCCCTCTGCCCACAGGGAGACTCCCTAGGGACCTGCTCAGTCATCCTGGATCTCTCCTGTGGCTCCTTCTGGGTGCTGACCCCTCCTCCTCGGCCTGTAACACTCTCCTTGGGCCTGCCCCTGTATACCAGAAGCCTACGGGCTGTGGCTCCACACCCATTTGCGTAGCATGACATAATGGGCCCAATAAAGGCTCTTTCCCCCTAAAATCCCCTCTAAAATCAGTCCATGCCTAAAATCCTCCCATTAAATGCATTAAATAAGCCTTAGTATTATTGGCCTGGGAGAGACAGAGTTGATCAGATACCCACACCTCAAGTGTTAATTCATTTTTCAGTCCTTTTGCAGAGAGCTGTTCCCACCTCCTCCCCATAAGTTGGGAAGAAGGAGAATGCAGCCCAAAGAAGAGGTAATCCGGGGGAGGGAGGGCCGATGGAGGAAATCCGGATGGCAATAAGGGGCAGGTGTCCTTAGCCGACTGGGAGGACTGTGACCGTCGAGTTTGCAATGAAGAATGGTTAGGCAATGGTGACCCAATTCTGAGAACTTCAGGGTGCAGGGGATTTCCTAGGCATTGATACCGTCTAATCCTCGTTCCTCATGGAGTGACAGAGGGCTTGGTCATCTGAATGACGTATATCCTTTCCCGGAATGTGGGTGGCCCAAATGACTCAAAGACCTCTACAGATGATGAGAGCACTGTCTCCCTAATACCTCTAGAGACACCTGCCTCACCTCCCTTGGGGGCTGGTTTGCATTTTAATTTATTTTCCCAAGATCAGTGAAAACATTTGACAGCTGGGAGGTTTCTGGGCTGAGCGCCACCCAGTTCTGGCCTGGTCTATGTGGCACACTCCCTGGCGAGGGGGGTCATCCCTGAATCTCACCCCTCGATCTCTTCTCTTTCAGTCTCCTTGAACTTGAAAACTCAGACACACATTAGAGGCTGAACCAGAGAGGAACATGCTTTTGATACAAGACAGAAGGGAACAATTTGGGGTGAGGGTAGCCCAGAACCCTGGGAGACCTGGAAGACCTCAGGGTAGTCTCCAACCTTACCAGGTAAGGCAGCAACAGGGCCCTGTGACAGCTGCAGGGTCCAGACACAGCATGACCAGGCTGGCTCCCCCAGACACTGTGCGTGCCCCCAACCCCGTTCCTCAGGGGAAATGAAGGAAACACAGACAACGAGGGGTGCTCGCAGGGGGCCAGTTACCCTCAAAAGGCAGCCTGTGTGCCAAGGTGTGTGTAAGGAAGGGGGGGAAAGGGGTGGAGGAGACAGACCTCAGGCCATTTCTCTGGCTCTCTGACCCCCCAGTCCCCGATCTCTGATCAGGAGCATGGCAGGGAGAAGATAGAAAGGCCCTGGACTGTGGGCAGACCTGTGCATGCAGGTGTGTACATGCCACATGACCCGCAGGGCTGGGACAGACACACCTGGAGAGGGGTGGAGGCACGCTCACACAGCTGTGGGTGTGAGCGCTGAGGCTGTCCCTGAGGGGCATGGGGGGAAGTGCGGCATGGGCAATGAAGGGAGAAGAGGCGGTCAGTCCCCAAGCCCATGGACACTTCCACACTCCTTGGATCACTCACTGGTGGGCTGGAAGGCCTTGAGAAGCCTGATGATAAATCCCTGGCCCTTTTGGCAGAGCTGGGCCCAAGCTGGACACTGGCTAGAACTGCTCCTGCTGGAATGGGCTCTGCACACTCACCGTCCAGGGAACTTGGTCTGAATCCTGCCTGGTCCCTTTGCTTTCTCTGGGGCCCAGGGCCCTCTTTCCACCCGCCTCCATACTCATCCCTGCACTGCAAGTTCCTCAGCCTCTCCCCACCTATGCTCAAGCACAACCTGTGCAGGAGCCCTGGAGAAGTCATGCAATCCCTTCCCCGGGGGCTCAGGCTCCCATCCCTTAGACCCTGACCTTTCTGCTGCCTGGCTTCCTCACCCCCCACCACTGGCTCCAGCCTCCTTCTCCTGGCTTGTCCCTTCTACTCCCCAGCTCTCCACACCTGGGATCAAACACTTTCCTCAACGCTCGTGTGCAAAATGGGCCTTGTAGCACGACCCTCAGGTTGCTGGGAGGATCATGAGGTGTTTGGACGTCTGGCTGCAGGCTGGCCCCAGCAGGTGTTCTGGGGATACATTACCCCTCTCTCCTTCAGGATGGCCCCTCCCCAGAATGCTCACACCCTGCCCCTCTCAGACCCAGGACCCCAGTGCAGCTTTCCTTAGCTATTCGCAGTGTCCTCCTCTGGGTCTTAAGTTCTGTAGCAATAAGTTTAGAAAGCCATATTCTCTGGCTCTTCCATAACCACTTTCAGCTGATTTGTCTCCCTTTGTTAAAAGTACACTTGGTGAGCGTACACGGTCTGAGTGTTCCCCGCCCCTCTGAGTTGGACCTGAGTATAATGAAGCCAGGGGAAGCCTGGTGGCTGTTGGGCTATTCTTGTGTGGTCACCAAGGGCATGGGGACACCCCCTCAGCGGTGGAGCGTTGAAACTGAGTTTTCTCCTCCTTGAGATCCAAACTTTCTCTTGGAATGGGTGGGGGGCAGAGAGGAGGGAGGCATAGGGAGGGGCTTTTGGTTCCCCTGGTCTTCTGAAATGCCACCCCAAAGACAGTTATGGAGGGAGCATCCTGTCCACTCAGATGCTGTCATTTCTTCCTGAAGCCAGAGACTCACTCCCCCATGGCCTGGGAATGCTGCAGGGGCTGGGGTGAAGGTAAAGTTAAGGCTTCAGGAAAACACTGTATAAACAGCTGTGGTGAGTCAAACCACATCGTGGGGCTGACCTGCAGGGCTGGGTGCTCTGGGGCTTCTGGTATGGACCCTAGAACCAAGTATGGGATCCAGGTCCTGAGAAGGAGCCTAGGGACTAGGCTCCCTGATGACTAAAGGTTTCTCCTTCACCCCAAACAGCCCCCAAACTCATGCAGAAGCAAGGAGTGCCCAGCATAGGGGAGCTGATTCTCCAGGAAATGGACACTGGGGGTGGGGCACTGGGAGGAGAGAGTGAGGGCAGTGCTCTCGGGCGCAGGCAGATGCAGGGGCTGACACTGCCAAGGTTGCAACTAGTAGGAGGGGCCAGAAAATTGATATAAACCCCAAAGTCTGAAATACAACTTGAGTGTAGAACACACACATACACACACTCATGTGCGCGCACACACAACACATGGGCACACACACACACCTGGCCATGTCTCCAGCCAGGGCCTGTCTCTGTCCAGGCCCTATAGGCAGAGACAGGGGCTGGGGTGGGGGGAGTGAGAGGAAGATACTCACCCCTATCGGCCTGTCGGACGTTTTTCATCCTGATGATCCTCACTGTTAGCAGGTAGCATGGGGACAGCCCCTCCTGTTGAGTGAGAGGACAGTGGACTCACTATTCAGGCAACCATGGCAGGTGGCCTTGACAGGGAGCAGCTCAAGCTGGCCACAGGCTCCCACTGCCCAGACTCCAGAGGCTCCCCAGAGCCAATCCACATTTCTGGGCCCTGGAGGACTTCCTGGTCCCCAGGGGGCCCCAGGCACCGAGATGAGAGGCCTGGGACCCCTTACCCCCTCTCTGAGCCAGCACACCCTGGAAGGGGGACAGCTTCATGTCTGTTCCATTCATGTCTTTTCTGTTTGACCCTTGGGATTTGAAGCCCTTTCTCTGGAAGTTTTACCCAGGCTTGGGTGGGTCTTTGTACCATCGACTCCCAGATGCTGCTGGACGCCTCTGATTCTCCGAACAACTGAGCTTATAGAGGCCTCTGAACTAGAACCTTTACACCGCACGTAGGACACGGTATGCCGCTACGATCACTTTCTACCTTTTTAACAGAATGCAATTCTTCCCTATTTAAAATAATATTGGAGTTTGGGAAAAACAAATGTATGAAGAAAAAAAGAATCTCCATAATCTTACCACTCAAAAATGATCATTATCATCATTAATTTTTTAAACGTTATGACTTTTTTATTTTCAGCTCAGACCGTCCACACATAGCTCCTCTGACTTGGCCACTGTCAGAGGCCATAATACTTGTAGCAGCTAGCGTCCATTGAACACTCACTATTGGTCAGCCACTTTTCCTAGTTTCTAACCCTCATTAAACCTTTGTAACGGAGGTGTTGATATCCTTTTTACAATTGAGATGTGACTGACGTGTAGCACTGCACTAGTTTTAGGCGTACAACACAATGATTCGATATATAGATATGCATCTGTATATGTTACGATATGATCGCTACGGTAAGCTTAGTTAACATCCATCACCACGTCTAGTTACACTCTTTTTACTTGTTATGAGAACTGTTATTGTTTGGATGTCTGTCCTTCCAACCTCTTCTGGGGCTTAATTCTAACCAGCAGCGGCAGAATGATGGGTGTCACTCAGGCCCTGAGATAGGTATGTGGTCCGTTCCAGGGTCTTTTCCTCCTCTCTCCCAACATCTGCCTCAAAACCAGAAGAGAAGCCAATCCGGCAGTCATGCATGGCTGAAGGGTCCCTTTTGTGAGGTGAACTCTGAAATATCGAATGTCTTCATGGTCAATGCCCGGCTCTAACAGGATTCTGTTTTGAGTGTTGTGACTTGGGCCAAAGGCCACACAAACCATTTCTCTTCCAGTTCTAGAGACATGGCTGTGGCCTTTGGCCAGACCCCCTTGGGCACATTGGGGTCCTTCCTTCTCACTCCCTACCTGGGCAGAGCGGTATCACGGTCTGATTGGGTGCGGAAGGAGGGTCAGCTTTCACGCAGGTGAACAGTTTCAGCAAAGCCTGTTCCACCGACCCACTTCCTCAGAGGGCAACTAGAGGGCTCCCAGTGGGAAGCCGCCCAAGGCTTCAGCCAGGCAGGGGCCCATCCTCCGGGGCATTTCAGAGTGTTGAAGGGCTCCGAACCCACGGCCCTGGTCCTCTTGGCCATCACTACCCATCTCCTGCCTCCAGGAGGGCTGCCCTCAGCCCTGCCCGGCTCTCTTGTGTCTTCTCTGGGAGGGAATGAGCCTTTGCAGTTTCCTGCAGGACCTCCCCTGAGGTGTCCCCACCTTCCAGGGAAAACTCTGCTGTCATCTTCCCTGGTAACTTCAATGACCGTCGACAGTTTCTTTCTACTCTAACTCAGCAACAATAACCACACCAGCTACCACCTGCCGAGTGGCTGCCGTCGGCTGAGTGTTGTGTGTATAACCTCTGCGTTTCATCTTGCTCAAACCTGACAACATCCATGGAGAGTTATTATTAGCCTCGCTTTACAGACAGAGAATCTGAGCCTAAGTCCTTCGACTTCAGGCACTCAGCTAGAATCAGAGGAGCCCACATTTGAATCCCATTCTAATTCTTAGGCTCGTGCTCATAACCAGCACTATGCTGCCTTCTCACTTGAAAGCGGCCCCCAGCACCCACGCAGACAGGTGCTGCTTACCCTCGTCTCCTCTTCCTCTCGCTCTTAGAATCTATGATTAGAATCTATTTTTCTGACAGATTCTTCTTTTTACTCTGAATTTCCCCCAAGTCCCCAAAGAACCCCAAGTGCTGGCCATTTTCCCGCTTGCCGTGCTCTAAGAGGCCACGCTGTCTCTCTTTTATAAAAAGGCGGGGCACGTCAGAGCCGGAAGAGTTCTTGGAGAACTTTCCACTTTCTCACAGCCACCGAGGGCTCCTTGCGGTCTACCTGGAGCTTCCCATCACACCTTCCAGCCCAGGTTTTTGCAGGAGAGACCCAATTTCCAAGCCCCCTACAAAGTCCTCTTATGTCTCCTACTAGGCATACAGGGCGCAGAGGGCCCAGGTCCAGGCCCAGTGTGGAGGGAGGCAGAGGGAGCTGGGCACTTGAGTCTTGGGCTCAGATGATTTCAGGAGCCAGCACTGTAAAAAATGACCTTCTTGGCTTAAAATGGGTCTTTTGCTCCTGATATAATAAGCTTAATTGGAGTGCGGCTAGAGATAAGGACAAATTCATGGCCCCAGAGGTAACTGATACACAGCAGAAAAATGCAGAAGAACAAAGCCGAGTGTCTGTGACTCTGCAGCCGGGAAGCAGAAACCAGTGAGATTAAGAAACCTGCGTTTGCGGGTGGCTTACAGTGTGCCGAGAGTAAGGACTTCAGGGACTTGGACAAGCCCATCCCTAGAAACGGGATGCCCTGGTTGAAACACCTAACAACAGGCACAGTCAGGCCCCATGCCAGCTGGGCTGCAGCCCTGGAGCAGGGACAGGCATGAATCCTGTGGTTCGTTAGGCGTCAAAGGGTCCTAGGGTGAGGACGAGGGAGCACTCGGGGGCTGGAGTCCCCCGCAGGGACTATTCAGCAAACAGTACAGAAATGCATTTAGACACATCAGCAGCCGGTAGAGCTGTGTGGGGAGGATGGGTAGAGAGCAGTTTTCTGGGACACCTTTCCTCAGGCTGCTGACACACATTTCTTCTAGCTTCCTCCCCAGCCTTGGTCCCTGGGGCTGACCTCCCCGGGACTTCATTTCCCTCCAGACGTCCTAGGATGGGGGCATCTGCCAGCTCGTGTGAAAAAGATGTAGCCCCTTGATTCTCAGAAGTGGCTCTTATGCAATCCAATATTACCCATTCCCACCCCGTCGCTTTATAGTTAGACCTTTCAGCAGAGAGGCCGGAGGACAATTCATTACCCTCCTCTAGGGAGCCAGGTGCTGACGCGCACCACGCGCCCTGCATCTGTTCTCACCTCGCCTTCCAACCCTACTCCGAAGGGGGTACTGTTATACCTGCTTTGCAGAGAAGGCTGAGTTTAGAGAAACTGCATCTCACACCGGGTCACACAGCCCAGCGGTGACAGGTCTCCCTGACTGCAGGGCAGCATGCCTTCCAGCTGCCTGGACACTGGCCCTCACCACGAATGAAACAAATCAGCTAAAATCTTGCTCCAGGTCACACCCTAGATGAGTTCACAGCAGAGGCAGGAGTAAAACCCTTAGCTCCCAACTTTGGACTCTCCTTGTACCCCAAGAATCTAGCTACCACTACAAATTAGTCAAAATTTAGGTATAGGTAGTCACTCCGTGTCAGGCTCCCAGGAAAGGGCGCCAGTGGGGAGGAGGATCTGACAACTACGTTTCAGAAGTGGTGGGTCTGATGCCCACCCTCAGGTCAGACACGCCCTAACCAAACCAGCCCACAGGGTCTGGGGCCCCAATGGCGGGAAGATAGCTCCCCTGGAGCCCGTGGGAACTGCCCTCCCCAGGCCTTCTCAGGGCCAGCCTGCTAGTAAGGCTATCTCCTCCTTTCCAGAAAACTGGGTGGATCCAGCAGTTCCTTTCAACACCGTGTCAGAGCTCAGACTAGCCTGGCAAAAGCTCCCGGGATGCACAGGCCCATGCTAAAAGGAGACCATTAGGGTGGGGACTCTGTGGGACCCCAGAACACTCCTCAGGTAGTCTGAGCAACATTCCAAACCAGCGGTCACCTGCGAGGAGCCGCTACGGCTGTTTTCCTTTTTACAGGCTAGGTGAGGGGGCAGGGCAAGAAGTCCCAGCTCTGAGTCATGGACCTTCCAGGACCTGAGAGGGCAGGCACAGCTCTCAGTTGCTTTACTCCGCACTTCGGGCACGCTCTGCTCCCTCTGTGGAGGGACTCCACAGCCCGACCCAGGCTCTCAGAGACTCGGTAAGACTGGAGAAGGGGGAGCAAGTGCTGACCACTTCCTCCATGTAGCCTTCTCAGACCTAGTCTTTCCCTTCCCAGCAGACATCCACTTTTCATCTCCTGTGCTCTCTAGCCAGCTATTAGCTCTCAAACCACAGACGTTTACACATGTGAAGGATTTGCACTGATCTTCCTAGGACACCCCTGTTACCGCAGGAGACTCGCACCTCTGAGCCCCTGAGGGCTACTTAGCTGCTAACTAAAGTTTCCTGGAGGGCTGTGGGAAATGTGGGTACATCCCTGAAAGCCATGTCTGTTCTGGCCAGGGCAGCAGGGCACCGGCACCATGCAGCACCGAGCTCCCCTCCTGGGGTCCGTGGAGACTGAACAGGGTCTCCATCTTCCACCCCAAAAGGACAAGACAGTTTCAGGGCATCACTCCTCTCATCCAGTGGTTTAGCGCGGGCTGGGGGAAGGTGATGAGGAACAGGTCGCTGCTGCCAGTCCTTGACATGGCGCGCCTACAGCACGTCAGAAGTGAGGTAAGGCAGGAAAGCCAAGGCAGAGCTGAACCAGGGCCCCGGCAATCTGACCATGAACCTGGGGTCTTCCTGCCAGGCTGAGAGGAGTTGGGGAGACCCAGGAGTCTTGACCACAGCCTCCAGGTGGGAGGCTTCTTGGCCAATAGTGACAGGTGGGCAATGTCACTGACCCTCACCAGACATCACACCACACACTGACACAGCATGACAGTTTTGGATGTCCGCAGGGTAAGTACTTGCTCACTATGAGGATAGGCCAAATGTGGGCCCACTCCTCACAGTGCTGAGCCCTGTCCACCTGGCTGCTGGCCTGGCCCCAGCATGGCCCCGAGCCACTCCATGGCATTTTGTCAAGCTTGTGGGCACCCGCAGCTGGGCCAGCCACTGTGAAGCTCCAGAGCCAACTGGGCCATAACACGTCCCCAGGTGCTAGGTGGGGGCTGCCCCACAGAGGTGCTCCCATGTCTCTGGAGTTCACAGAGCTCCTGGCCCCGCCCACCCAGCTCAGCTTTCTCACCTCCAAGGCACAGGTACCCAAGGGTCTGCCATCTTCTGCTTGGCCTGGGTCTGGTAGGTAGTGGGAGATCCAGGCGGGTATCTGCTTTTGGAGCATTGCTGTGGCTCTCCAGCTGGGTGGCGAGGCTGGGAATTTATACTCTGACTCAGAGCTCTGCCCTCTGGATGCCTCTTGGCATTGGCTGGGATTGCCCGGGGAGGGATTAAGGTAGGTAGGTAAGCAGATACGGAGTCTCCGCCTAGATCTCTTAGTATCAAGGGATCCTCCTGTCCTCGAATCTGAGAAATGCAGGGACCAGCAGGGGCTCTGCCCTTGAGGTCAGCAAATTGCTGACCCTAGAAGCTCTGAATAATCACCTGTAGCAAGACGATGGTGCTGACTCTCGCAATTGTAGGATAAGCCCCTTCTCTTCAGCTTATTGAGGTCCTGGCTCAGACATGCCCCTCTGGGGTGAGGCGGTGGGGGTTGGGGGTGCCTGCTTTTTTAACTCCACTTAGTCCCATGGCTCAGAGCCAGAGGAGCTGTGGGCAGGGATCTCATGGAGGCAGGGACCATGGCCAGGGCTCCTAAAGTTAGAGGGATAAGAAAGAAAATAGTTTCCCAAGTCCTTGGTGAGGAGAGTCGGTCAAGGGCAAGCACCCCCAGCCCGCCATCCTGGGAGGCCAGGTGGAGGGAGGGTGTGCCCAGCGCCTGCCTGGTCTCAGGACAGCTTAGAGGATGCTGCCGCCCCACCCAGCTGATCCCTATCTCTAGCCTGGTAGATGGCTCACTAGGGGGCCTGGTAAGGTAGCTTCACCTGCTCAGCTGCCCAGCTTGGTACAGTGGGAGTTTCCTGCCTGAGCTATCGCCTGGGGCCCCACAACCGGCTTTTCTGGCCCACAGATTAAAGTACATTTATGAAACTGAGGATGAGATCTGAACACAGGGCTGCCTGGGCCCAGGCACAGGGATGGAACCTGGTCAGTGGTGTCTGTGGGACCTGTCCCCCTGCCAGGTGGAGGTGTCCCCACCCTGCTCCTCTCTGCCTGCCAGGCCCTCCAGAAGGGGAATGGGGCCTTGGCTTGGACCCCACCCCACCCCTCCTTCCTTGCCCCTGACATCTATCCCACTGCCAAGGACACAAACTCGGCACCCACTCCTCTCAGGGGACTAAATTCAATTTAGTTTACACACTTAGTGAGCACCTGCTGCATACATGCTTAGAAAGAAAATCCCTTGAAGTTGCTGGCAGTCCATTGGGAAGCCAAACGTTTCCAACCCTTCAGAGGCTCAGAGGTGCGAGTCTCCGTGGTAACAGGGGCATCCTAGGAGGGTCGGTACAAATTCTTCACATGTGTAAACCTCTGTGGTTGCCAGAGCTTATAGCTGGCTAGAGAGCACAGAAGATGAAAAGTGGATGTCCGCTGGGAAAGGAGACACTGGGTCTGAGAAGACTGACATCTGAATTGGCTCTTGGAGGATGGAGAAGATTTCAGTAACTAATGAGAGGTGGGAAAGGCATGGCAGGAGAAAGGAACAGCATGAGCAAGACTAGGGAGGCCAGAAAGCAGGGTGTGCTCAGGCATACAAGTGGTGTGGGGTCAGAGAAGTGAGTTGTATAGGAGGCGACACGGATTGGGGGGGCGGGGGACGGGGCACACCAAGGGTGGTGGAAGTTGGGCAGAGAAAAGGGAGGTTTTGTGAAGGAATAAATCTGGAAAGATACATTAGGGCCAAACTGTTGTGACCCTCAAAGACCATGCTTTAAATTCAGACTTTTTCTCTAGGCAATGGGGAGCCATCAAAGTTTTATGATTATTATTATTGTTGACACTATTACAGATGTCCCTGCTTTCCTCCCCTTTGCCCACCTCCACCCACCTCCACCCAGCTCCCACCCCCTTCCCTCTGGCCACCCTACCCTGTTGTCTGTGTCTGTGGTTACGCATACATGTTCTTTGGCTGATCCCTTCACCTTCTTCCCTCCAGCCCCCCATCAGTGGTTTTTGAGCAGGAGAGTGCCATGGTCAGAGTTGAACTTCTGGAAGGCAGTGCTGATTGATGTGGTTGGCAACCCAACCGCAGCACAGCCGAGTCCTAAAAGTGGCAGGGTGAGGGGTATGGTGAGGTCCAGGGGACCTTCTCCCTGAGGATCCCACCTGTCTTCACATTCTCTCTACTCTCCAACCCTTCCCCATGAAACAGATATAAGGCAAGCCCCCAAATCCAGGGCATTCTTCAAAGCCTGGAGCTTGATCCTCTCTTCACTGAAGGAGCCCAGCCACAAAACACCACAGCCCGTCGTGCTTCATCCACCCTAGGCAGCAGAAGATCTAGCTCTCGGATCCTTTTATTAATATTTCCTCATTGTGCATAAACTCCTCAAGACCAGCGCCTCACTGTAGTTAAATGAGATCAAATTAAATAGAAGGTGGGTGGAAGTTTCTTCCTCCGCGCCTTTGCCATTCATTGCCTCTGACCCAGGTCGGAGCTGGTGCAACAGCAAACTGAGTCAACATTCTGTGAGCAAGCACTTGCTGAGCGCCTACTGTGTGCGCATCTGGGCCCCGAAGGCTCAGGGCAGGTTTGGGAAGGAAACAGCGAATTCATGATCTAATTAGAGGGGGACGGGGCTGGATTAAGTGCTAAATTGTCCAGTGTGAATTCCGGTGTGGGACAAGAGGGGACAGAGGACTCCCGTGTGGGCTCAGTGGGAACTGGGCTGGGAGGGTACAGAGTGTCTGGCAAAGAGACACGTCCGCAGACAGAGTGAAGGGTGCCTAATCCCCTCCTTGAGTCCACCGTGTCTCCAAATAAGCATGCAATTTAAGCTAAAACGCTGTTCTTGGTACACCCCTGACGCTCTCTCCCTGCCGCCAGAGTTACCTCATGTGGAAACTCTGCAGCTGTCTCTGTGCAAAGTGGAAGGGACTAAGTTCCTTTTCACCCAGCACCCCCCCCTCCTTGAGGAGCAGGGAGTCTGAGGCCTCTGCCTCTGGCTGGGTCTAGGGGCTTGTTAACTGACTCCCAAGGTGGGGCAATTAGGACCCGCCTACCACCCATAGCCCCTCGGCCTCAGGTAACCCAGCATTGAAAACTACTTTCCTCCCAGAAGCTCAGCTGGCATCACTTCCCTGTGAACACAGCAGGGGCGAAACCAAAGAGAGCCCAGAAATAGCCCTATGTATGTATCAAACTTTATTCTATGATAAAGAAAGTATTTCAAATCAGCGGGGGAAAGAACAGACTATTATTAGAAAAACTAGCTTACTATGGGAATAAAACAAAGTTAGATCCCACTTCATGACTACAGAGGAATAAATTCTACAGATTAAATGTCTATTAACATAATGATCTGGGAGATTTAAAATAAAATATTAGAGGATATTTAGATAGTAGTTGTATGAGAAGGACCACCCTAAACAAAGCACAAACCTAGGAGCCCACAGGGAAAGCATGGCCGTGTTTGACTGCACAGGGCTGCAAACCGCGGTAAAGCCAGAGGTGCCGTAAGCTCAGCTCCACCTCCACAGTGTCTCCCAAGTTTCCTCCTCTTAATAAATATTCATGGGTAACACAATCACCCTGAAAAAATAACAGTAAAGAGGAGAGTCTTGCCCCGCCAGATCCTGAAGATCAACTACAAAGCCACACTAACATGAACAGTAGGTTGTTGATACAAGAACAGGACCAAAGGAACAAACAGAGTGTTCGGAGACAGACCCTGATATCTAAGGGAACTTAATAAATGATAAAATTGGCATCTCAGATCAACAGGAAAAGAACATACTGTTCTCTCAATGTTTAATAGATGACGTGGTCTGCAGCGAGTCCCTATATAGAGCGAAATAAAACAACATCCCCACTTAACCCCACATAAAAAGATGGGCTGTAAAAGGAACGCACGAAACAGAAAGCTATAAAGTTAATAGGCGACGATGTAGGAGAATCTATTTATGATCAGGGGCAAGAAGGATTTCTTAAATAACGTTTTGAAACCACAGACCATAAAGGAAAAAAACTTCTAAATTTGAGTACATAAGAATTAAGGATTTGTGTCAACTAAGAACACACAGAAAAAGTCAATAGATTGATAGTTGACGGAATGACGGAATAAGTACAGCCGCAATGCACTTCCAGACCGCCGGAGGGGTGGTGTCCGGCGCGCACAGAGCACTCTGGCAGGCGCTGCCCGAGGAAGACAGCCCTGCCGCACACGCATGGGCCAGAGACTTGAACCTGCAACTTACAGAAAGGGAGACCCCCAGAGCTAATGAGCTCTTGAGGAAATGCTCAACATTATTGATCACTGGGAAAATTCCATGACAATGAGATTTCATCATAGCTATTAAATTGGAAAAGACTGGAGAGAGTCGGACAATGGTTGCACTTCTGTGTGGAGAGCATGGGAAAGGACATGTGGGGACAGGCCAATACCAATCAGGAAGGCAGGCATGGGGCCTCGCTGTGACCGAGGGGGAAAAGGGGCCGTGTCCTCACTGTCTCACTCAGGTGACTTTTGTCCTTCCAGCTCTCCCCCAGCTTCACGGTCACGGCTACAGTCTAGGCCTTTATCCTCACTCATCTCAACTTCTGCATTAGCCTAACTGGATAAGAAACCCCTGCTTCCATGTTTGCCTTCCTATAAGCCATTCTCTACAGAAAAGTGCAGGTGATCTAGAAACATCAGCTAGACAGCGCTTCCCGGACCCCCTCCCACGCAGTGTGTGCCTTCCACCCACCTTGCTGCTTCCGTATCGCTCTTGCTCCTAATTTAATTTAATGTGTCATATCTAGAACTATCTTGCTCATTTATTCTTTTTGCCTCTTTCCACCAGACCATAACCCTTTTCAGGGCAGGGACGCTGCTTGTCTTTTTCATCACCTGGAAACACCCAGTGCCCATCGGGAAGGGAATGGTTAGGTTAGTTATGACACATTCACACACTGGATTATCTCACAGATGTCAACAGGAATGAAGTGGCTAATATTTGTTGAGAGTTTACGAAGTGACAGGGACTATTCTACATATTTTATATTACCTGTGAAGCAGATGCTATTATTCTAACTTCAGAGAAGAATTGAGACGTGGAGAGGATAAGCAACTTGCTCAGGGTCACCATGGGAGATGAGGGCTGGGACAAAAGTCAGTCTGGCCCCAGGACTTCCGGCTTTACCCACCATACTCTCAGCCTCTCAGTCCACGTGCCCGTCCTGGAAAATTGGGATTCTCCACTATATATATACATATATTTTTAAGCTTTTTTATGCTTCTATGTTCCTTGATAAATAAAGTTACATTTCCTAAAACAAACATATGGTGAGTAAATAGAGCTTTACAACATAAAGTAAAACAAACATCACTCTCCAATTAATGAGAGATAAAAATCAACCATTGAAGTTAACATATCAAGATGTCTCAGAACTTCTGGACAACAAAGACTTCTGGACAGCAAACTAGACATGACTCTAATTTATGATGACAAGATGTAAAAAAATAGAGCGAGAGATGACAAGAAAGGACTTAGGCCGTATTTACATTCTTAGTGTTATCGATGGATCTGGGACACAAATATTTTCTGTCCTTTGTCTTTAGAGCCAGACGTTAAGGTCTGGCTCGGCGCTTTGCATTTTTAAAGCGCTTGTGCCACAGCTCAAACTTGTGGCCTCCGGTTTCAACTAGATTTTACTGAGCCTAGGTTTTATTTTCCAGTCTCTGCCTCTGTCGCATAGCAAAGTTGCCTGGAGCCTTTTGTACACTGAGTTTACTGTGTCACTGGTCACCTCTGTGAGGATGACAGTGTCATCGTCTCAAACCTGACTGAATGTGGTATAGTTGATTAAGAGTCTGAACTTTGACATTTCATAGGCCTGAATTTGAACACGGGTTCTGCTACATATTAGGGGAACTTGGGTAAATTTCTCTCTCTCTAACTTTATTTCTCCACCTATAAAATGGGAAGCCTAATAGTTCCTACCTTATAGGGTGGTTGTGAAGACTAAGTGAGATAAAAGATCAGCCCTGACTGGTGTGGCTCAATTGGGCATCATTCTGCAGAGCAAAAGGCTTTTGGTTTAGTTCCTGGTCAGGGCACATGCCTGGGGTGTGGCTTCAGTCCCTGGTTGGGGTGCATTCAAGAGGCAACTGATGGATGTTTCTCTCTCTCTTTCTCCCTCCCTTCCCCTCTCTCTAAAAATACATAAATAAATAAAATTTTAATTATTTTTATTTTTTTTAAGATTTTTATTTATTTTCAGAGGGGGAAGGGAGGGAGAAAGAGAAGGAGAGAGATATCAATGTGAGAGAGAAACATCAATAGGCTGCCTCTTGCACACCCACTGCTGGGGACCTGGCCTGCAACCCAGGCATGTGCCCTGACTGGGAATTGAGCCAGTGAGCTTTTGGTTTGCAGGCTGGTGCTCAATACTTAGCTGCAGCAGCCAGGGAAATAAATAAAATTTTTAAAAGAATCTTAGCACATGGCCAAACCTTACTTAGTGATAGATTCCCTGTAAGAGGTGTGATTCACAGTACAATAACATCAGTGACAAGAAGATATCATTTCTGCCTCAAGGAGGTCACAACCTAAATTGGGTGAGACAGAAAAGTCATTCAAATGACCTTAACATGATCATGTCACATATGAGGAGAGGTGTGAAAATATGCCTCCCAGAGAGCATGGCCACCCAGGGCTGGGAAGGTCAGATGAGGCTGTCTCGAGAGGAAGAACTTGAACTTGACCTTGAAGAAGGGCTAGGGACCTGATGAATGAAGAAGCAGGAAAAGGCACTTTGATCAGGTGAGACAAGATGAGCGAAGCTATGAAGACTCTGAAACAAGATTAAAGGAACTCCCAGATATCAAGTGTAAGAATTACATTCTTTTGTTGGCAATGATGACTTATGGAAGGTTTTTGAGCAGACTGTTTAAGAAAGACAGCCAGCCTGACTGGGTGGCTCAGTTAGTTGGAATATCATTCCATACACCAAAAATTTGTGGGTTGGATTCCCCAGCAGGGCACAGACCTAGGTTGTGGGTTCGACCCCCTGTTGGGGCAAGCATGGGAGGCAACAGATTGATCTTTCTCTCTCTCTCCCTTCCTCCTTCTCTAAAATCAATTAAAGAAAAACATATCCTCTGGTGAGGGTTTAAAAAAAAAGAGCAAATTCCACTCCTACAGGTAGAACAGGTGACTGTCAGCACTGTGTGGTTTCAGTTAGCAGGAGCGGAGGCGTGTCTTGCTTCATCAGCCACCTGTGGCTCCTTGGGGCAAGCTGTGGCCTGTAAGAGGCGCCTGACAAATGTCCCTCCCTCTTCACCTGTGAGGAATGGCCCCTGGGTCTTGTCCTATCCAAACAGTCTGTAAGCTTCCAGGGCCCCCCAGTGTCGTGCAGATTGTCCCTCAGATACACTAGCTGTAGCTCTGGGCCTGAGGGAATGGGGCTCGGAAAGGTGAGTCTGCATGCCTGTGGAGGAGGAGAAGGATTCGAAGCCGAGCCAGTGTCAGAGGGAGACGGTGCTGCCAGAGGGAGACGGTGCGAGGCTGGGTTATAGCCTCCGTTCGTTTCTTTACTTGGCCTCTGGTTGGCTGGGCCAGGCCAGAGCAGAGTCTGGCCCGTCTGTGTTTGTGTCAGGCTACGTACGCAGGCCAACTCTGCCTTTCCCTCCATCCACTTTACAGGGACAAAAGGGCCTCTTGGTGGACTACAGAATGGATGTTGGCAGAGGCCAAGTTGGACAGGAGTCACCCCGGCCATGGAGTCCACACTGCGCCAAGCGCCAGCCCCGGGTAACATCGCTAAATGGCAGCAGCTGCCTTTTCACTGGAGCCCATTCACTGAGTGTGCGTGAGGTGCCCGGCACTGGGCTCAGCTTCTGGAGAAACTCATTCTCCAGAACAAGTAAGGGACTCTCTGCTTAGAAAGCCTCTTCCCCTGAGAGTCAAAGATTTACCAAGAAGTAAAAGAAAAGAAAAGAAAAAAGAAAAGGAAAGGAAAGGAAAGAAATGTAAACACTTTAACTTCTGCTGTTTTGTCTTCTGTTCTTGTCCCTGCAATTCCTACAGTTCGTTCTTCCCTCAAACTGGTCTCTGGCCTCTGCCCCAAGGAAGAGCCCATTTTGAAAATACAAGGAGAAACACAAGTTATATCTTGGCTCTAGGCCTCAGTTTTCCTGTAAATAATAGTTATGGAAATACTTAGACAGTCATTTATCCTATTATGTGACCCTACCTCCACTCTTGGGATCCCTTATTGGGGAGTAGTGCATTCTGCTTCCCACTGACCTCAGGGGGATGCAGCTTCACAGAGATGCCCTTCACTCACCGGAGAGTAGAGGGAAGAGGCCTGGGCAGACTCATGACTCATGCAACCTCCCCAAGGCTGCTGGAGGGATCCGGGAAGTTGAGAGCAGCGGCCATGCAACAGATGGCGGGGCTGTGTGAGCCAACAGGGGGAATTGTTCAGCTGGGGGTGCTGGAGGCTGAGGCCCCAGCTCAGTGAAAGCCACGTGAAGGGGTGCTGGAGGACAACCCAGCAGGATGACTGCCCTTTTGTGAAACTGATCACTTGGAGAATTGACTTTTACTCTTACTTTAAAAATCAACTTTATTGAGGTATAATTTAATATAACCAAATGCACCTATTTGATGAGTTTTGACAAATATATAAAACTGTGTAACTACCACCACAATAAAAACATAGATCATTTCCATTACCCCCCCAAATTGCTTCATAGTCCTTTGTAGTCAATCTGTCCTCTTCTCCCTGGGCCCCAGGGAACCACCGGTCTGTTTTCTGTTGCTGTAGACTAGAAGTGTCTTTTCTAGGCTTTCACGTAAATGAAATCATAGTGTTCAGTCTTTTGTGGCTGACTTCTTTCATTTATTTATTTATTACTATTTTTTCTTTTCTGTATTTAAAAGCTCAACCCAATTGAGCTTTTTTATAAAAAATATATTTTATTGATTATGCTATTACAGTCGTCCCATTCCCCCCTCCTTCACTCCACTCAATCCTGCACACACCCTCCCTCCCACATTCCCCCCCTATAGTTCATGTCCATGGGTCATACTTAGAAGTTCTTTGGCTTCTACATTTCCTACACTATTCTTACCCTCCCCCTGTCTATTTTCCACCTATCATTTATGCTACTTATTCTCTGTACCTTCCCCCGCTCTCCCCCTCCCACTCCCCTATTGATAACCCTCCATTGTGATCTCCATTTCTGTGGTTCTGTTCCTGTTCTAGTTGTTTGCTTGTTTTGCTTTTGTTTTTGTTTTAGGTGTGGTTGTTAATAACTGTGAGTTTGCTGCCATTTTTACTGTTCATATTTTTGATCTTCTTTTTCTTAGATAAATCCCTTTAACATTTCATAGAATAAGAGCTTGGTGATGATGAACTCCTTGAACTTGAACTTATCTGAGAATCACTTTATCTTCCCTTCCATTCTAAATGAAAGCTTTGCTGGATAGAGCAATCTTGGATGTAGGTCCTTGCCTTTCATGAGTTGGAATACTTCTTTCCAGCCCCTTCTTGCCTATAAGGTCTCTTTTGAGAAATCAGCTGACAGTCTTATGGGAACCCCTTTGTAGGTAACTGTCTCCTTTTCTCTTGCTGCTTCTAAGATTCTCTCCTTCTCTTTAATCTTGGGGGATGTAATTATAATGTGCCTTGGTGTGTTCCTCCTTGGGTCCAGCTTCTTTGGGACTCTCTGAGCTTCCTGGACTTCCTGGAAGTCTATTTCCTTTGCCAGATTAGGGAAGTTCTCCTTCATTATTTGTTCAAATAAGTTTTCAATTTTTTGTTCTTCCTCTTCTCCTTCTGGCACCCCTATAATTCGGCTGTTGGAACATTTCAAGATGTCCTGGAGGTTCCTAAGCCTCTCCTCATTTTTCCGAATTCTTGTTTCTTCATTCTTTTCTGGTTGGATGTTTCTTTCTTCCTTCTGGTCCACACCGTTGATTTGAGTCCCAGTGTCCTTCCCATCACTCTTGGTTCCCTGTACATTTTCCTTTGTTTCTCTTAGCATAGCCTTCATTTTTTTCATCTAATTTGTGACCAAATTCAACCAATTCTGTGAGCTTCCTGATTATCAGTGTTTTGAACTGTGCATCTGATAGGTTGGCTATCTCTTCCTCGCTTAGTTATATTTTTCTGGAGCTTTGATCTGATCTTTCATTTGGGCCATTTTTTTTGTGTTGGCACGCCTGTTATGTAAAGGGGCGGAGCCTTAGGTGTTCACCAGGGCAGGGTAACACTGGTCGGTGCGCTGTGATGTTGTATGTGGGGGAAGGGTCCGATAGGGAGCAATGGCAGTTGCCCTGCTCTCTGCCAGTTTTCAGTCACTCCCTCCGGTATCCACAATCAAATTGGGCCCCTCAGGTGCTGCTTCCCGAGTGGGTGGGTTTGTGTATGTTCTAGGCCCCTGTGGGTCTCTCCAATGAACTCTCCTGTGAGGCTGGGAGTTTCTCCTGCTGCCACTTCAACCCCCACAGGTGTTTTCAGTCAGTAGTTTGAGGCTTTGTTTCCCCACGCTGGAACTCTGGGTTGCATGGTCCGTCACCCGGTCCACCAACTGCTGCCTTGCCGGCCAACTGCAGCTTTGCCCACCCCGCTCCACAATCCACCACCTTGCTGGGTCCGCCAGTCGCTGCCTTGCCACAAGTCTTCTCCGCCCGGCTGCTGGTCTGGATGAATGTTTCTTCTTTATCTCCTTGGTTGTTGGACTTCCATGCAGTTTGATTTTCTGTCAGTTCTGGTTGTTTTTTGTTTTTAAATTATTTTTGTCCTTTTGATTGTGCGAGGAGGCACAGTGTGTCTACCTAAGCCTCCATCTTGGCCAGAAGTCTGACTTCTTTAATGTTAGGTTTTTGAGATTTATCCATGTTGTTTTGAGTTCATTCTTTTTCATGGCTGTGTAGTATTCCATTGTAAACCTATTATAGTTCATCCATTCATCAGTTGAAGGAAAAAGTTGTTTCTAATTTTTAGCAATTAGGAATAAAGCTGCTGTAAACAGTCAAGCATAGATTTTGTGTAAATGTAAGTTTTCATTTCTCTTGGGTAAATACCTGTGAGTAGAATGGCTAGCTAGCTCTGCTTGAATTTTACAAAGTCACTCAGAGCTGAGAGTGATGTCAAACCTGGGCTCTTCTGGCAATCCCAGTCCTCTGGACAGAAGCTCTGTCCTTGACACTTCTCCACTCTTTCTCCTTTCTCTCATTTTCTTTTCCTCCTCTCCCTTCATCCTACTCTTTCTCCTGTTACCTTTCCTTTTGCCTTCCCATCCCACAGGCCTTTCCAGTTCAGGTGGGGGCAGGGGATTGAGCTCCTGGCTTCTTGCACAGAGGGTAGTGGAAATGAATCTCTCACTTTTCTTGGTCCAAGATTGGCTGGCCAAGCACCCCCACCAAACCCTGCCAAGTCTTCTGACAGCTCCTCAGGTGGAGTGCCTGGGGGGACTTCCAGTCTTCACAGGGAGATGGCTAGGGGGCCTTCTAGAAGTTCAGCTCCCAGTGCTATTGTTTTAAGAACTGTATCCAATGGTTCTAGTCTACCCCACTTACTGATGCTCTGTCTTTTGACTAAATTTGTTTCTGTAGTTCTAAGGAGGAACATAATTCTCCACTGGGTCCATCTGTTTCAAGCCCCTGAGCCAAGGTTCGGTGGTCACTTCCTAAGAGCCCCTCTCCATCATCTTTTAGGGCAGGGAAGATGGGGGCAAGGTGATTCGGACCTGGGGTGGCCCATGAACAAGAGATGCTTTCATACCAAGTCTTGGATTTGACAGGGCCAGCAGAGTTGAGGAATGTCCTGACTCCTTGTTGGTTTCAAGGTCAGCGACAACTCATGTTCAGGAGAGTACTGTGGGGTGGTGGGCAGAGCACTGGACTGGAAGCCAGGAGCCATGGGCTCCAGTTCTAACTCTGCCATAGGATATAAACCAAGTGGCCCCCCCTCTCTGGGCTTCACTTTCCTCTTCCGTAAAGTGGGAGGTTGGATGATGAGGTCAGCACGGAACCCCAGCAGCAGGGCCTGGCACCCTCATCTTTTCACCACGTCAGGTGAGTCTGACCCAGCCACAGAGAGACCATAGACCCAGGTGGCCTCAGAGTCCCTTCTGGCTGCTGACTTCTGGGGTCTGGCCTGCCCTGCTGCCCACAGAGGCTGCACCATGCTCGGGCATCAGCTCAGAATGACCTTCTCTGTAAGATATGACTGACGCCAAACTGTGAAAACAGGGTGCTTGATACCAGAAAGGAGAAAAGGCTACAAATCAGGTCAGGCAGACATTTGGTGAAGAGGATGGGAGATCTTATAAGGGGCACCTTGGGGGGATTTGTAGACAGAGCTTAAGGCCTGTCTTCAGCAGGATCTAGGGCTGGTGACTCCTCTTAACCACCCTGCCCCCACATTGTGCACGCGTGTGTGAGTGTAGGAGTGTGTGTTTTGTGTGTGTGAAGTATGTGTGAAAGTGTGTGTTATGAGCGTATGTGAGTGTGTTGTGTGTGTGAGTGTGAGTGTGTGGTGTGTGTACACCCACCCCTTGGGAAGGGAGGCACGTATGCTCTATCCTATGGTGCAGACCTCTGGGAGGAAGAAGGGCCCTGAGCCCCAAATGGAGAATAAGCCCCTGTAGCACCAAAGTTGGTTAGTATATTAGCCACTGCGGGGCCTAGAACATGACCCTGAAGACCCATTTCCAACTGTCCCCACAAACCTCAGTCCAGCTTACCCTGCTGGATTCTGGCTTCGTGTAAGCCTTGAAACTGCTTCAGGCAAAATACTCTGAAAGATTTTTAGTCCCATGTGGTTTATCTTAAGGTAATGGTCCAGGTTGGAGTTAAAGATTTTGCACTGAGGAAGTGGAAAGTGGCTGAGCTGGCTCTGACACAGTGGTGACTTCTGGGAGGCCCACGCCCACCTGGCTGCCTGCCCAGCCTCCTTACAGGCTCTGCCTGGTTGGTGGCAGGAGAGAACCAGTGCCAGGGCCTGGAAAGCAGAGATGCCAGGAGGACACACTGGGACAAAGGGCATCTTGGGGTGGCGGGGTGGGTGGGGCTGGCCCTTGGGACTGACTCTATAATCAGATTGCTATAATCTAGGTGAGGCTGAAGACTCAGGTGACCCAAGCACAGTGGGCAGAAGGGGGCCTTCAGTCTGTGGGGAGTGGAGAGGGGCAGGAGCCACTGCCTGCAGCCTGACCCTGCCTGCCTCCAGCAATGTGGGAAAGCTGCCTCCTGTGGGCCCTCCAGCTCTGTCTGGGGTAGGCTCTGGAGGGGGCTGGGCTCAGGCCTTACGTCCCTATGTGTGGGAGCTGAAGGCATTTTGACCATGCCCTACCAAGTTCAAGTGACATCTTCTCCTAAACATACATTTGTAGGGGTGTAGTGAGTAGAGGCAGGGGGGTTCTGGTCCTCTTTCTGGTGATGCAGATCTTCAGACGGAAGGACTCTGGTGTCCAAGAGTGCAGACCTGACGCCTCCCACCTCCCCGCTGCAACTGTCCTGGAGCCCTTAGCTCCCAATGGCTGCAAACAGTAACTGAGGACTCATCTGAGGGTGACCAACCAACCCAGTTTGCACAGAATGACGGGCTTTCAGTGCTAAAACCAGAGTCCTGGGCAAATTAGAATGATTGGCTATCCTATTCCTAACTTTCTTTGAAAATATATTTTGAAGCAGAGATGTACCTGGTATGCCAGACTGGTATTTATAATTATTTATATTTATGTGGCTTTGCCTCTTAAGAGCATGTCCACGCCTTTCACTTTCCCCTTTTCTTTCCCCACCTCCAGGCACGTTACCTTTAGTCTTCGCTCTCCTAAGATCCAAGGGCCCTTCTTTTGCCTCTGTAACTTGTTTTCTGGGCCCAAGTCTTCTACAGCTCACTTCTTCTCCCTCTGTGACTTTCTAAATAAACTGTCTCTTACAGTTTGAATACAATTATTTATATTTATTTATAATTACTTCTAAGCTTTAAAATTATTTGAGGCAAGATAACTTGATTGTTTTCTGATTTCATTTTGGAGTATACGAACAAAATCTACATGGGACAACTCCAAGTATTCAGGTCAATTCTGAGGTTCAGGGATGAATGAGTCTGCAGGTGGGATCCTGGTATAGTGGACACAATGACTCCCACCATCTCTTTCTCTGATGAGAGAACACCCTTTTACTTAAGGATGTTATAGAACTATCAGTCATGGGGAATCCCACCCACCTCCGCCTAAGAACAGCACCTGACCAATCTGGCCAATGGGCATTCCCATTCTTTTAGTATCAATGATTGATTCAGGAACAATTCAATCTCCTCTTCCTTCTTTTTAGAACTATATGGTGGATGTGGGTCCTTGCTTTTTTATCACCTTGAATACTTCTTTCCAGACCCTTCTGGCCTGCAAAATTTCTGTTGAAAAGTCAGCTGACAGTCTTATGGGAGCTCTCTTGTAGGTAACTAACTGCTTTTCTCTTTCTGCATTTAAGATTCTCTCTTTGTTTTTAAACTTGTGCATTTTAACTATGATGTGTCTTTGTGTGGGGCTCTTTGGGCTCATCTTGTTTGGGACCCTCTGTGCTTCTTGGACTTGTATAGCTATCTCTTTCACTGAACTAGGGAAGTTTTCTGTCATTATTTTTTCAAACAAGTTTTCAACTTCTTGCTCTGTCTTCTCCTTCCAGCATTCCCATGATGTAAGTGTTGATGTGCTTGAAGTTGTCTCAGAGGCTCCTTATACTATCTTCATTTTTTTTATTCCTTTTTATTCTTGCTGTTCTGATTGGGTGTTTTTTCTTCCTTGTATTCCAAATTGCTGATGTGATTCTCAGCTTTGTATACTCTACTATTGATTTCCTATAAATTATTCTTAATTTCAGTGGTCCTTTTTCATGCTGTTAAGGTTTTCACTAATTTCCTTGAGCATCCTTATCACCACTGTTTTGAACTCTGCATCTAGTAGCTTGTTTGCCTCCATTCATTTAGTTCTTTTTCTGGAGATTTCTCCCATCAGCTAGGTATGAGATTTGGGGGGATGATCACCTAGGTTATATAGTGTTTGATTGATTACCTGGGTGTATACCTGAAACTAATGCAATATTGTATGTCAACTATAATAGGAAAATTAAAAAATGATTAAATGGCAAAACAAAACAAAAAATGAATTATATGGATGGAGAGAGAGAGAGAGAGAGAGAGGGATTATTCTTTTCTCTGGATTATGAACTCTAAAAACACTGGTTGTCATCTTTGTCACCATGTGGAAAGACTCAGCCTAAGAAACAAAGTTGCCATAGAAAAAAGCAAAGTTGTTGGGGAGAAAAATAGAAAGCTCTGAAGATATGGTCTAAAACATTATATCCAGCTATGTCTGAAACTGACATACCACTTGGAACTTACCATTACATGAGACAATAAAGGCAGTTTTTCCTCTCTTACATTTATTTGAACTTAGCTTCAGTTACTCTGTCACTTGTGACTAAAGGAGTTCTGACCAATACACTTGGCTGCCACATCTGTGGCAGGTCTCCACTTCTGGTCCTCCAGCAGGGAGAGGGGAGGGGAGGGTTACCTGGGGTGTGTCCTCTCCTGTCTTCTGAAATGAGTCCCTTCCACTCTCAGACTAGGGAAACCATATCTCCTCCAGAATACACCTAGGGTGGGAGGCAAGTATCTGTGCTTGTGCCTTTAGGAGCCTCTTCTGGGGATAAGGGAGCAAGAGCTCTTCCAAGTCCCCTCTCTCATCTGCCCCAATACCTCCCCTGGATTTTCTGGGGTCTCTCTCTGGCCCCTGACTCTGGAAGTCAACACTGTAATGCATCTACCTCCCACTCGCATACCTTCCTGCTTTTGTGACATTCCCAACATAGGTAAAGCCTATTACAGTCATGGGAGGACCAACCTGAATCATTCCATTTCAACACTGGTAAAATGGGATGGCAAAGAGCATTGGTTACTGCCCCTGTCTAGCACCAGGAGAGAGGAAGCTGTTCCCCAGTTGGGGGTGGATAGAGGCAGCCATCCTCTCCCTGTGAGTAAGGCTGCAATGAAGGAAGGAAAAGGCAGCCAGGATGGGGCAGGCCCAGGAGATAAAGCACAGGGAGAAGCAGTAGTGGAAAGATCACATGGAAATATAAATCATATCCTATGTAATCGGGGTAAGAATTCACAAATGATCTCAATACTTGACCTTCAGGATGACTTCTTAACCTGAAGATATCTAGCAAGGAGAGAATGGGAGGAGGGAAGAGGGGTGGGGCAACTTGGGGGATGAGAGATTGCTTTCCTGCCCAGATAAAGCAGTCTCTCAGAAAAGCACACTTTTCCTGCTTAACTTCTAATTTGAATTTCTCCTTTTAAAAAACTATTAAGCAATATCTATGAAATACAAAAAGTAAAAAAGTAATAAAATGAACATCCATGAGCCCCAGCTTAAAAAATAAGACCTTGGTAACAAAAGTTGACGTCTCCTTGTCTAGTCACTTCATGTCTAGTCTCTCCTTACCTAGTCACTTCCTCTTTCCTTTCCTGTGAATAACCACAAACCTCAATTCATAGCTGTCACTCGCATGCATTTCTTTATTCCTTTTCTGCATCAGTATGTATTTCCAAGCTCTATTTGGTATTACTTTGTATATCTCAAACTTTAGATGAGTAGTATCATATAAAGGTTATATATTCTGTAGTAAACTTTTTTCCCCACTAGATACTATGTATATTGGATTCTCCTGTATGGATAAGTATAGATCTGGATCATTCATTTTCAGAGCTGTGAACTATACCAGTTTATTTATCCACTTTTATGTGATGGGCATTTAAGCTTCCAATTTTTTGCTATTAATATTATATTTCATCAACTGTAAGGCGCATTCTCTGCACCCCATTTAAAAATCTCTAAATTAAGGGATACTATGTAAAAATGATGACGGGCAATACTTTGATCAGCAGTGTTTTCTGTTAGTGATGGCGCCTCGCGTCCGATGACAAGCCGCCGGGGCGATGCTGCTGCGCGCTCTCTCGTGCATGTCATGGTTCTGCAGGGTGCACAGGGCACTGGGTTTAAGGTATACTATCACCAATTTTATCTGATACCGCCAAGTTTTTTCCCAAGGTGATTTTTGTTGGTTTACACTTGCACCACTAGGTAAGAGAATTTCTATTCAGGTACAAGAAGGGGTATCACCTGACTTTTTGAGTTTCGCTAATTTGGTGACTATAAAATGGTATCTCATTGTGATTTAAATGCATTTCTCCCTGATTATTAATAATCTTGGGGGCCTTTTCAAGATCGTTTTCTTTCTCTAACCCATATTCTTGGGACACTTCATCGACTCCCCTGGTTTAGGCCTCCTTACAGTCTCCCACTACAGTCAGCCCCCATCCATCATACTTACCGACCCACCACTGCAGCAGTTATCAAAATCTACAAAACTGCTGATGCCCAAGTGATTTCGCTCCAGGAGACTCACATTGAGAGGGGAAAAATGCTACTTAGCTTAAAAACGTTAAATGTATGTAAAATTTTTATGGTTAAGAACTGAAAATCACCCAAATGCTCAATAGTGGTAGATATATTAATAAATTATGGCATGTTACTACAATGGAATTCTATGCAGTCATTAAAAAGAAAACTGTAAAGAGACTGTATCTATCAATCTATTTATCTGGATTTAGGACATAATAACACTGGCTGATTACAAAAATAAGTAAGCAAAAATCATAAGTAAGCTTTCCTATAAAAATCATAACCACAAGAGAAAGTAAGATCCCATACATAATAGCAGTGAAAAATAAAATAAACATACCTGAGCGGGGGGGAATAAATACAAAATTTACATGTGAAAATGGTGGCATTACAAAGTAATAGGGAAAAGATGGATTATTTGACATTGAGTTGAAAAATTAAACATTTTCTAAAAAAACCAATTTACCATTTGGAAAAAGAACAAATAATCTACACCCCACTCCTTATATTAAAATAAACTCCAAATGTAAATATAACCGACCTGGTTGTTGTTTTATCATCATTAGTGAGGAAATAAGATACAAAACTTAGATGCATGAAGGGAAACAAATGAATAACTCTGACTATATAGGTACATCTCTATGTCAAAACAGCTATAAAATAATAATAAAAGGCTAATTTGTAAAAATATTTGTCATATTTATGACGAAGGGCTAATTTTCCCAGTAAACAGAAAGGTCTTTCAAATAAATACTAAAAAGTCAACAACTCAATAGAAAAATTGGCAAAAGATACAAACAAGCAATTTATGGTAGTAATGTATATTTCTACTATTTCAGCTATTTCCCAACTTTGCTGAACATTGTAATCACCTGCTGATCCTAAAACAAATACTGATGCCTGGTTCCCAGGTGTTCTGATATAACTGATGCGGTGTGTGACTTGGGCACTGGGATTTGTAAAAACGCCCCTGATGATTCTAATGTTCAACAAAATTTGGAGTCATTGGCATATGCAATAAGCCTATAAAAGATGATCACTGATGATACGAATGTAAATTAAAATAACAAAGAATATAAATTAAAAGAGTGTACATTAAAACAACAAAGAGATGTCATCTTTCATTGACCAGATTGGCAAGGATGAAAAGGGGGTAAGACTCACTGTTGGGAGGGGTGTAGGAAGAGTCAGCAAGACTTTGTTGATGAGATATGAATTGGCACAAATGTTTTTTTGTGGGGGCAATTTGGTAATCTCTATTAATACATAAAAACATTTCTAGGAATTTATCGTACATAAACTCTTGCACAAATCCTCAAAGACGTTCCATTTAGCTATTCCTGTAATTGCTTTTTATTTTTGTTGGCGTTATTTATTTGGCTTAACAAGGGCTATGGCTTCAAAGTAGTTGGTGGGTGGAGGTAGCGATCATCCCCCTCCCTAATACACCCATGGCATCTGGGCCTTGGATATTTCTTAGAGGAACTGGATAGCACTCTCTTAGGAATATGGTTGCATCCATAAATTTACATAGGAACACAGAAGCCTCTTGAGGAGGAAAAAAGGAGGTTTGGACCCTGACATATTCCTATTGAGAATTCAAGTTACTGAAATGTATTTGATGAATGAAGAGATCATCAAGCAAACCACTGAGGTCAGATGGCCAGAAAGCACAGTGGGAGACCCAGAGAGGAAACTAACCATAAGGATGAGAGAAGGTTGGACCAGTGTCTTGGACTCAGCACTAGGGCTTAGCTTATTGGAAGTAAAGGCACAAGGATAATGCTGATACTCCTTTGCACGTATTTACCTTGCTATCACGGGTCTATTTTGGGCAAACTGGCTCCCTGTGTGTGTGGGACTGAGGGAGCAGTATCATTACTGGTAACCAGGTAACTTTGCTGGAGGAGTCTCTTTGTTGATACTGACGGAGCAGGTGCATTCCTTAGCTGGGCAAATCAGGAAAGATGTTTTGGAGATAAGTCTAGAGTCAGCAAACAGGTGATGAGAGGACTGCCTCAGGCACAAAGGCACTAACCCTGGGAATTCTCTGGGCTACTTGAAGGAAAACCATTGGGAAATATTGCATTCTTTGCCAACTTGGCAAGGAGGAGAGAGGAATCACTGTAATTTGGATAGCATTGGAAACAACCTAGATCAGAGGTCCCAAGTCCCCTGGCTGCAGGCTGGTACCAGTTAGGAACTGGGCCACAAGGGAAGCTTGCCTGAGCACCGCTCCTGTCCCCCAACCACACATCCATGGAAAAACTGGTCCCTGGTACCAAAAAGGTTGGGGGCTGCTGACCTAGATGATATAATCTTATATTGTAGCAATTTTTAAGTCTTTTTAAAAAATATTTTTTAAAGATTTTATTATTTTTAGACAGAGGGGAAGGGAGGGAGGAGAGAGGGAGAGAAACATCAATGTGTGGTTGCCTCTCACGTGCCCTCTGCTGGGGACCTGGCCCACAACCCAGGCATATGCTCTGGCTGGGAATCAAACCAGTGACCCTTTGGTTTGCAGGCCGGGGCTCAATGCACTAAGCCACACCAGCCAGGGCTAAAAGTCTTTTTTTTTTTAATGGCAGAAGAAAATTATGACCTTACAATATGAGCTCAATTTTACATGTTTAAATATATGTTTATATAAACAAAACTTATTTCTATGTATATACGTGCCTAGAAAAAAAGAATAAAAGGGAATAAATTAAGGATTCAAGAAGTTATGTTTAGATGATGAGATTATTGGGAATGCTTATTTTCTTTATTGAACTTTTAAAATTTGGTACTGTCTGTACTGACCAGATTCTACTGGAGGTCTGTCCAGAGAAAGCCCATCCTTTGTTAATATAGTGAGAACGGTTTGTGTGACATCGATGTAACCTGGCACCCAAGGAGAGTGGACTGGAATGAGCATGTGTGAACAATGGCGACTTCACTGTACTAATCAGGGAGGGTGGAAGCCATTGTGTGAGCATGTGTATTGTATGGTGTCACATTCAAAATGACTGAGCAAGTAGAGCAACGAATGTGCATTAAATTTTGTGTTAAGCTTGAACATTCCTCCATGGAAACTATTTGGATGATTCAGAAGGCCACAGCTATGGGCAACTGGTGATTGGCAGCTTCATCACAACAACGTGCCCACTCATGCATCACATCTCAAGCAGAGATTTTTTGTGAAACATCAAATCACCCAGGTGACTCAGCCCCCCTACAGCCCAGTTTTGGGCCCTGTGACTTCTGACTTTTCCCAAAACTAAAATCACCTTTGAAAGGGAAGAGATTTCAGACCATTGATGAGATTCAGGAAAATACAATGGGGCAGCTGATGGCTATTGGAACTGTGTGAGGTCCCAAGGTGCCTACTTTGAAGGGGACTGAGGCATCATCATCCCAGGTACAATGTTTCTTGTATCTTGTATCTTCTTCAATAAATGTCTCTATTTTTCATGTTACATGGCTGGGTACTTTCTAGACTGACCTTGTACTTTACAGTTGGAAAACAAATTTAAAAAATCAAAATTATAAGTTCTTTCTTGTAAGAACTTGCAAGGGGTGGCACAGAGGAGAGTTCTCTACTGGGCAGAAGATGGCTCTAGAATGCAGATGCTGTTTCAGCTTTGAGATTTATCACTGTATGCAGCCATGACCCCGATCCAGGAACAGTTTGCTAACCCCAAGCTTGAAGCATCTGTGGGAGAGGCCTTCTGAAGGCCAGGCCAGCATTTGTTGCCTCATGTATAAGTGACTCCAAGGGTGGAATTTTTACTAGGCAAAGAAGAGAAGGCAGAGCGGGGCCCTCCTGGCCTGGGGAGGTAGACTCCTGGGGAGTGGGTCTTTGGGCCCCTGGAAGTCATGTTCTGTGGAGAGCCATCCACCCTACCATTCTTAGACCCAGCCCTGGAACTCACCTTGCAGAGCAACTTGGACAGAAACACGGAACCTTTTGTCCTGGTCCCTAGCTACCCACAATAGCAGGTAGTTGGGAAGACTTTCAGTGGTGGAAGATATTGGAAAAAACAAAAAGAAAAACTAAACAGACCATAAATCAAAGAGGCCACCAACAAAACACTTACTTCAACAACAATATTTCACAGGCTAGTTGGAGACAACACCCACCTAGAAAATATAGAGGAGAGAAAAGTGTTTTGGAGTCAGAGACCTGAATTCACGTCTCGGTTCTGGTGCTTCCTAGCTGGGTAGCACTAGGCGATTCCTTTCTCTCTCTGAGATTCCTTTACCTAGTCTGGAAAATGAGATTAATAGTATCTGTTTGGCAGGATTATTGTAAAGATTAGAGATTATATACATGTGATTGGCATGTAGAGCATAGCATATAAGAAACCTTAATAAATTGTAGCTGTTGCTATTTTTATTATTTTTGCTACAGGACAAATAAATTGGGGAGAACTAACTATAAGTGAACATGGAAGGCAAAGAACCTAAAAGTAGTCTGAGCTGGTCAGGGAAAGTTCTGCTCACTGATGACAACTACCAAGTGCTAGGCGCTGCGCTATAGTGGAGCTTCCAGTGAAGTAGAGTTGATGGGCAACGAACAAATAAATGAAAAACAATTTTTAATTGTTAATTGTGTCTTATCAAGGAGAAGAACTGGGTGCTATAAAAGACACTAACAGAGGGTACCTGATTTAGATTGGGGGAGGAATCAGGGATGACCTCTTGGAGGAAGTAACCTTTAAGCTAAACCTAATAGAAAATTAGAGTTAGTTCTATGTGGGCTCCTGGGAAGAGCCTCCCAGGCTGAGGGCACAGCGTATGCAAGGCACTGAGAGGTGGTAAAAGTCGATGTGTTTAGGAACTGAACCCATGTGCCTGAGGCATCGTGAGTAAGGGGGGATGAGGTGAGAAAGGTCTGGAAAGGTGGGCAGTTGGCTGGATCGCATGAGGCCTTGAAAACCAGGGTGAGGATTTCATATTTTATCTTAAGGGATTGGATGCCATGGGCAGGTATTAGCAGAGATGTGATATGAATAAGATCACTCTTGGTCCTGTGAAGGGAATGGATGGGGCAAAACTAGAGGTGGGAACGTGGTTCTAGTGGTTCAGGTGGGAAACCAATGGCGACTCAGGACAGGGTGAGGGGCAGGGATGGAGGGAAGTAATGGGACTCAGGAAGCATTTCAGGATAGAACGTACTCAGTACGATGGATTAGATATGAGGACATGGCGGGAGGCCCATAGGCTTTAGTAACCCGGTGGGGAAAAGGTGTCATCCATAGGGTGGTCCTGAAAGGAAACCTATCAAGTACCAAAGCAGAGGGCAGATGGGAAGAGACGGGGGAACTGAGCCTTGAGCTGGGCCTGAAATGTGGGCCAGGCTAGGAAAAACAGGGAGTAGGGAAGATCATTCCAGGAGAGGAGCAGCAGAATCCAGGTGACAAGGTGGGAATGAGCTTGCCTCATACCACGTGGGTGGCACAGAGTAGGGTGAGTCCTGCCATGAGGAAAGGGTGGACGCTGGGCCAGAGGGTGTGCAACAGGAGTAGGGAAGGATCTGGGGTGGGGCCTGATTACTCCAGACCTCTGAAGCCAGGAAGAGGTATCAGCCTTGATGTCAGAGATAATGGGAAGCTGTATGGGCTCTTAGACCAGCAGCCACCCAGCTAGGCAGCCACCAACACCCAGTGAGCCGGGTCTGTGCCAGGGGCTGCAAAGACACTAATAAGTAGCCACAAAGCTTGAAAGTATTTACTGACAACCTACTCTGATAATAGTGTGGGACGTTTATAGAGAAAGCCTTTTGGCTCTCAAGATACCAGCTTCTCCCTTGGTTTCTGCCGACCTCATTGGCTCTCCATCTCCTCTCCTGGCTCTTTCGCCTCCACAAGGCAATGAGATGGTGGGGAGCAGGAGGGAACAGACTGCGCCTCTTCTCTTCTGCCTCTTCACCACATTCTTTGGAGACCTCATCCAGTTCTGTGGCTTTAAAAACCATCTATATTCTGCTTCATGTATTCAAGCTGATTATCTCCCCAAACTACTCCTGAGTTCCAGCCTGGTATTTTCAGCTGCCCACCTGACATCCCTTAGATATATAACAGGCAGCTCAAATTTAAAATGCCCAAGACAGAAACTTCCACTCCCTTCCACCCCAACCCATTTCTATGTTGGTGTTCCCCAGATGATTACAGGGTACCTCCCAGTTATTAAGGCAAAAAAACTAGGAAGCATCTTTGATTTCTCATTCTATACCCAATCTATCAGCAGGTTCTATAAATTCTGCCTCCAGAAAAATCCAGAATCTATCTACTTCTACCATCCATTACTACCACCCTAATCAAGCCACTGCCACTCACTCCCAGACCACAGCAGAAGCCTCACTTGTCCCGGTTATGCTCTTGTACCCCAGGCAATCCATTCCCCCCCCCATGCCAAAACAAATCAGATTAAAGCCCTCTGACAGCCCCCCACGGCTTCAGCACATGCCAGAGCTGCTTCCTGCAGCGCCCTGGCCAGCGGAAGTCGACCTCATTTTCCACCCCTGACTCTTTCCTCCCTTCCCCTGCTCTTTGCTCCCCAGACACACTGGTTTTCTGTTCCTAGAACAGACCAACCTGGTGCCCACCTCGGCACCTTTGGACTTAGGATTTGCTCTATCTGGAACTCTTTTCTATCAGTCTTCTCATAGCGCAGACCTTGCTTCAAATGTTACCATCCTATCTGATGTGTCCTCCCTGCTGCTTGGCACTCTCTAGCACATATTTTGTTTCCATATCTTTGACAGAGGTATGTATTTATTCAATGTCTCCTCCATTAAAATGTAAGTTTCAAGGGAGCTGGATCTTGTCTGACCTGCTCAGCACTCTGTCTCCCACTCCTGCAACAATACTAGGCGCACAGTGGGAGCTCAATAAATATTTGTCCAATGAATGAATAAATGCTTTGGATGTGATTCCTGGTCTTCTTGAAATGGAAGATATGTAACAAGGCACAGGAAGCATTACGTAAGAATACAGTGCAGGAAATGGTAACTGAGCAGTGATTCACGGCTAATCTGAGAAACTAATTTTCACTTAAGTGTTGTCAATGGGTGACAGTACGCTGCCCGGTAATGCCAGCCTCTCACGGGCCCTAGAAAGATAAAGGTGTCATCCACAGGGTGGGCCTGGAGGGAAACCTCTGAAGGACTGAAGTGGAGGGCAGACGAGGAGCTATTTGAAGATTGGTGGGTCCTTGCAGTTCCTTCCAAATTTTCCGTGTGTGTAAGTAGTCAAGGACTCCTCTGTCACCAAGTGCACACGCATCCTTCCTGATCACCCCCCCCCTCCATACCTATGCTCCCTGACATTACACCCCCTCTGGCCCAGCTCACTGTGATTCTTCTTATCTTGTTCATGTTTCATAAAGGGCTTAGAGAAAGACTAATTGACCAGTTTCTGAGAAATTCCACAGAAATTTGCAAAAACAAAGCACCCATAAAAACTCTGATGTTTCACCATAAATATTAAAAAAATATAGTACAGGCACACAATGGAATATTATTTGGCCATGAAAATGACAATTATGAACTTTAAATATCAATCTAGAAATCATCTGTGACTATAAATTTAGGTTAAGAAAAAAGCCCGGGCATAGCTCTGGTATAAATATTATAAGCACAACCATGTCAACATCATCTAAGGAGAAAAAAGACGGAAAGGGAATTGTTATTGTGTTGCATTAATGGGATTATTGTGGATTTTTCCTCTGTTCCTGAGTAGTATTTTTTAAAATTACTTTTACATATATAAAAACAAAAATGTAAGGATTAAATACAATGCTTTGTGTGATTGCCTCTGTCCCAGCCATGTGGCCTTTCTGCTCCTCCCTAAGGCAGCTGGAACGAGACAAGGAGACGTGGCCACAGCTGCGCCCCCGCACCGTGCCAGGCATGGGGATGACGAGGGCAGAAGGGAAGAATTGATCATAAGCCAAACAACAACAGCAGCAACAGTGGTCGGCACTGTTCCAACTCAGTGCGCTCCAGGCCCTCGCTCGAACTCCCATTCTTTCTTCCCCACAGGTGAGGACTCTGAAGTGGGGAAGGAACTGGTCTGAGCTTACAGGGCTGGCAAATGAAGGAGAAAGGTGTGGAACCCTGGTCTGATCCCACAGCCCAGGCTCTTAGACACTCTAACAAGGACAACACTCTCACAAACATTGACCCACTGTGTTTTTTATGGCTCTTGGACCTTTCAGCCCGCCACCTCGAGTGAGAATCAGGAGGCTTCTGAAGGCAGGGCAGGCAGAGGCAGACACCTGACCTCTCCATCAGGACAAGTGCCAGGCACATCACCCCCTGAGGCCTATCAGGAAGAGTCCTAGCCTATCAGACCACAGAGACTTCTGGACAGGAGGTAGACTCTGCAAGAGGAAGGAGAGGAAAGCCTGCTCTCTGGGGGCCAGAGGGTTGCAGGAAGGGTGGGAAGGTGTGAGTACTGGGGCGGGGCTCTTTTTTTTTTTTTTTTTTTAGGAAATTGTTAGTTTTATTTCTTGTATCTAAATATTCATTAGGGGCGGGGCTCTTGATCACTGTTCCTTGTGGCTCGGAGAGGAGTCATGGCAGAACCCCGGCGCTTCTATGGGGAGGTCTGGTCAAGGGGTGGGCAGTGTCCTTGGGAGGACTGGGCAACCTCCAGCAGCCCTCAGTTACCTTGTGTGGTGGACAACAGGTTGACAGCCATAACCATAAAGTGGGACCTACTGGAGCCAGGCTAGTTGACCCCATGCTCAAGGCCCAGTATGGACCCACCAAGCCAGGGTCCAGACAGAGGATGAGGCAGAGACAGAGGGGTCCTTAGGAGGCTAAGGGACCATGACCAGTGTTCCCTGTGAGTGAGGCTTAGGCTCACAGATGGAAGCAAGGCAAGGCCCCTGCAGAGCTCAGCCTGGCACGGTCAGTGAGGCTATAGCAACCAGAGGGACACAAGCACACTGGCCCCTCCTCAATGGCTGGGGGCCTACAGGAAGCTCATGCACCAGCCAGAGGAGAAGCTGGGGGAGGTGGATCTGGATCTACTGATAACTACCTAAGGACACTGTTTGGTTTTTGTAGCCCATTAAATTTACCAGATGGAACTTACTTAAAGTTTTCTCTTCACTAACCAACAGGCGGAGTCCAGGAGGAAGGCCAAACCAGTACCTTCCCCCCAGCTCCCTCTGAGCTGCGCATGATGACATTTATGTCCCTGCCCTGCCACTGTGTTAGACTGCACAGTGTGAGCATCTGTCGTGGCTCAGGCACTCTGCCAGGTCTTTCACACGCAGGATCTGGCCCACTCTTCTCAGGATCTTATTAATAAAAATATCTTCCATCCCAGATTTCCTATCACCTAGCTGGGTGACCTTAATCCCTCTGAGTCTCAGTTTCTTCATCAGATGGAGATACTAATCCCTTCCTAGCTGAGTGTCAGGCACATAGAATGCACTCAATAAAAGGTCATTGTTTTAGTTAACAGCTTTTTGGGGCACAGAGGCAGGTAAAGACAGGTAAGTGATGAGGGTGAGGGTTGAAGGAACTCTTCTGGGAAAGAAAGGAATTAACAAAAACACAATCTCTTCACTCTGCAACAATGCAGATGATTTTATTCAGAGTTAGGAAAATGGGGGTAAAATCTAAGGTGCTGGAAGCCCTCTGCCCAGGAACACAGACATACCTGATAGTCCCACGGGGCCATGGGCCAGAGAGGTGGGAGACTGGGAGTCTCCAGGTCCTGCAGGTGCTCAAATCCACTGACATTTCTTCCTGAATTGTTGTCTTCTTCATCCCTTTGTGGGCTCCGCGAAACAAACACATCAGCTTCCAGGCCAGGATGGCCTTCCAGGGCCTGGAGAGTCATCCCAGCCACATCCACTCCTCTGGGGCTGTGTGCAGCTGGAGCTTAACAGAGAGGTGTCCAAACATCTTCGGGAAATTTCAAGAGAGTTCTGCAAAACAGTGAAGGCAATGGCATTGGATTCCTCCTGAAGTGAATGTCCCGATGAATTATTAAGAAGGTGAAGGAAGCTGGGGCTTAGCTAAAGGAGTCCCACATCTTTGTGAATATTTTAAACAACCAGAGCTTACTTTGGTGGACAGAACTCTCTTGTGCTGAATGAAAAGTAAGCAGAGAGCTAGAATTACGGTCACATAGGGCAGCTCTTGGTCAAGGGAGGACTGCATTTCCCCGCTGATTTCCAGGCTCAGAGATACCTTCTTACTGATCAGAAGCTATTTTTAAAGTCGTGAAACTCAATATATCAGTAGGGAGGGCTGGGGAGCGAGGTCTGGAAGTGATGTGGCTGAGGCGCCCAGGCCCCTGGGGGAGACTCACTTTCCTGGGAAGATGAAGCCACTTGCCCCGCTCTTGGCCAACACTCCCAGATCTGTCTTTTGAGCCCTGAAAATAAATGCATGGTCTGGTGCTCAGGGCCGATGGTGGGGCCAGGCGTCAGAAGAGAATTTAATAATTTACTTTCCCTCTCGTTTCAAATGCTTTCTTTGGTTTAATTGGTGCCATGTCTGACAGCTGAAGGAGAATGTGTCTGATAAAGTTAATTTGTCTATCGAGACCTACAAAATGGAGATTGCCGGAGTGGCCCAGCCCACAGCACAAATCTAACCGGAAGTCAGCTGCACTCACCGGACACACCAGTCAAGGTGTGGTTGGCAGTTAGACAGACATGAGCAGAGCAGGGACGATGGGCCAGCTACAAAAGGTCACCAGGCGGAAAGCTCTGGGTGCCTAGCAATGGGCAAAGCTGGGAAAACAAGGACCTCACCCCCAGGGCAACCTTTCCCCTCCAGCACGTCACTGGTCGTGTGGCTCCAAACCTCCCCTGAACTTTCCTCCCCTCGCCTGTTGCTAGTCATGTTCCCCCTTAGAGGGGGAATGAGCCAGAGAGCTGCAGAACAGCCCTTACGCATTAAGCTCCTGGGACAATGAGGTTCTGACCTGCATCAGATTCATCTAGGCCTCGGCTGTGTTTCAGCTCCAGGCCCAACAAAGCAGCAAAACCAGACAAAGCAAAGCCACGGCGGACATCTGGGCCAGCTGCATTGACTAAGTACCCCTTTCCTAGCACCAACCAATGAGTAGAGACCACAACCCTGAAAGGACACACCTGGACACACCTGATGACTATTCTCTCAGGATACTCCTCCTGAGATTCCAGATAAATATCCTCAAGCCGGAGGACCCAGTGTGGCTCCCTCCACAGAACTCCTTCTTGCCACGCATCCCTCTGGAAGAGCGTGCCATTGCTTGTGAGGCCCTCACTCTCCCAGTCCGTGCACTGTTTTCCCTTGAATGAAGGACATCAAACTTGCTACTAAATTGTTCTAGTTTTGTTGTTTGACACATCATAGCTTCATGTTCAAGACAAAAATATAAAACTAACAACTAAAACAAACCCTCTTTGTGTGGTGTTTGCAACTCTTTTAAAATGTACATTCAAAATGCACACTGTCTGTGTGTCGGCTCTGCGTGCTCCCGCATCCTCTCCGGCTGGGGACACCCTGTCACCCCCGTTTCAGGGCTCATTTTCTTGAGGTTGCAGTTTTCCAGGGGTGATTAACTCTGGCCTAAACAGCCAGACCCCACAGTCCAAGTGACTAGCAGGGTGTCCAACCTTTTGGCATCTCTGGGTCACACTGGAAGAAGAAGAGTTGTCTTGGGCCACACATTAAATATACAAACACTAACAAAAACTGATGGGAAAAAAAGGTTTTAAGTAGATTTACGATTTTGTGTTGGGCCGCATTCATAGCCATCTCGGGCTGCATGCGGCCCGCGGGCCACGGGCTGGACACCCCTGGACTAGAGGCACGTGTTCGGGTGGGAGATGTGTGTGAAGTGTCTTTTTCCTATTTGTGCTGAGGGGCAGCAGAAGTCGCTCCCTCAACCCCATTCCACTTTAGTATAAGGGTTATCTGAAGCAGAAGGCAATCCGGAAGAATCAGATACAAGAAAATACCCTCCTTCTATTTGCTTAAAAGCAGGACATACATTTATAAAGGTGTCCCTCCTCCCCTCTCTACCAGGAAAGACAAAAGGTAATGAGCAGAGACAGCTCCAGACTCTCATCAGCCCAGAGAAGCACCAGAGGAATTCACACACCAAGCTAACTGTCCTTATCTTCCATTAGTTCCCCCATAGGTTCACTTTCCTACAATTTGTTGCCCTAAAAACTCAAAGTCATCTTCCTTTGTCTTTTCACTTGTCTAAAAAATGTATTGTCCCTTTGCTAAGATGCTATACAATCCCAAATTCTAACCACGAACTCAAAGGAGTTACTCATCTCCAAGTGCTCCCTGTGTTCATAAATGTCTGTTTGCTTCTCAGTCAGTCTAGTTTACAAGACCGGGGCGGGGTGGGGGGGGGTGTCGAGGGCCAGAGGACCTAAAATGAACCCCTTGAGGGGGTAGAGGAGGAAACAAAATCCTCTGTGGCAGTTCCCTCTCTCCATGCCTGCCTATCACTGCAAGTTTTCCCTCAGCTCTTGGAAGAAAGTGCTTAAACACCTTTTTCTTAGAGAAGAAAGATGAAGCAATTTTTAAACAACAAAAGCCCACTTGATTTTGCTCAAAAAAGGGGGGTGGGGCTTTATCCATAGGAGCTGATTTATTTTCAGCCATGGACACAGGGAGGTAATAGTCAATTAGAATATCTCCTTACAGGTTCATAGAAAAAGTAGGAAGTGACATTAGGAAAGACAGGAGAGCCGCGGTGCTTCTCCAGCAGTCCTGGATTCCAAACTGGATGGAGCAAGACCATTAAGGAGTCGGTGTGGGCTAGTGGGGCGGGCGGTGTTCCCACAGCTGCAGAGCATTCTATTGGCAAGTTACCCAGCCTTGCTGGCCTGGGTTTCTTCATTTGTAAAACAGGGATAATAAAGATGATGCCAGCCTCACAGACGTGTGAGAATTCATACCTGGCAATCAGTTTTCTGCTCAATCCCCTATTACAGAAAGTGTGGCTTTAATAACCCAACTAACAACCAGAATGGATGTATATAAATACTATAGACCTATTGCAACTTCCAAAATTATCCCAATATAACAATAATTTAAAAAAATTATACTCGTATATATAACTCCAATAAATTTAATTAAAAAATTACGTATATATGCTTTTTTCCCCTTATCCCATGAAGGGGAGTGTGGCTATTTTCCTAACTTCCCTTCAAGAACCAGCTTTAAGGGCGGTGCACTTAGCGTCACTTCCCCACACCTGCACCCTCCCACACACCCGGGAGTTCATCATAGGGTGGGGAATAACACGGTTTGGCTTGACTTCAAATCTCCCTCATTCCAGGGGCCAGAATGAAGAAATTGGAAAAGGAAAGTAGCTCAGGGTCAGCATGTGGCCAAAGCTTCAAAGTAAAACCCTTTTGGACCCTGCCACCCTGCCACCAGCGGGCCTTGGGGGAAGTGGCTGTGGGTTGGCACAAACATTATGAGCTGAGAGACCCAGGATGGGTCTGAGCCCGGAAAATGGAAGACAAGCCCAAACCACCTGCTCCAGGGAAATGGCTACTCTGGGTGCATGCTCCCAAAGCCCTCTCAGCCTCATGCCCCGAGGTGGGCGACGGGCAAACCAGGCAGCAGATGCTGGCGGGGCCCACGGTCAGCCTGGTCAGCCCAGTTAGCCCGACAACCTCAGAGCAGCTGAAGCTTCTGTTTCATCATCAGCGCTGTGGAAGGAGAGCAGGGAGAAGTTACCAGGAGGTAAGGCTGCTTGTGCTTCAATAGTGACACCATGTGGCGATGAGAACACAAATAGCCAAAAGTCAGCTGAAGGGAGACTGTTCAGTTTCCTCTCCTCGGGTGGGCCAGGACCGGCGTTTGGACTCAGAAAGCCTGGGGTGGGGAGGGTGGGGAGGGTGACCGTGTATGATCACTGACAGGAGAAATCCAAAAAGACATTTCTTTTTTCAAATTAACTTAACTTTTATTTTATTTTTTCCATTACCATGCATCCCCCCAAGCCCTCTTCCATTTCCACACACCCCTCCCCTGGAAAGACATTTCTAAGTTGACTGGTTGGGGTTTTGAAGTCAACCAGATTGATAATTAAAAAGAACACAATCGCAGTTTGAACCTCCAGCTGGGAGAGTCATTGCATGTTGTTACCGTGAGGGCGGATCGTCACCCTGATGCAGACAAAGATCCTGTAAAACACCTCGGACAAGTTGTGACAACGTCCTGACACCCAGGAGAGCGCATTTCCCCTTCCTGGGTGGGACGGACTCAGGATGCGCACACTTTCTCCAGGAGAGATCGCTCCTCCTGGTCCTCTGCCTGCTTCAGCCGGTGGCCCTGCCGTCCACCCAGGTGCTCAGTGCATTAGTCAGGGCTCTTTCATAAGCAGTGTTTTGTTGCCTCATCTAGTCTAGAAAGACACCAGATTAACTCACAAAATTGAGAAATGAAGATGCTGGGAAGCTGAGGAAAGATAGGACCTAGGATTCGGAGCAGCAAGACTCTTCCTCTACTTGCTCAGCCCTGACCTCATTCCCTCCTGATGTAGATTGTCCCCTCCCACCTGTAGGGGTATAGCCATTGGTGGCCCAAGCTTAGCAAGCCCAGTCTCAAGGGGGAAGTTTTATTTTTCACCTTTATCCTAGGGAAGGGCTCTGATCCATTTGCTTGAGTTCAGTGTCTGCCCCTGAGCCAATCCCCAGTGCCCAAGAGCTGGCATTGTGACAGACTAGTCCTAACCATACCCTCTTGCCTGAGGCTGCTGGGCAGGGGTTGTTGACAAAGGAGCATGGGAAGTTGGACACAAATTGAAGGCTACTGCAGTCCGCTATGAAGATGCTGGTATCCCTGCATTTTAAAATAAACTCTTCATTGAAGCTTAATGTACTTACAGCAAAGTGCACGAATCATTGTGTGCAGATCAAGGAGTTTTCACTATGAAACACACCTACAGAACCAGTACTCTGATTGAGACAGAAAGTTAGCCCTGGCGGGGTAGCTCAAGTGGTTAGAGCATCGTCCCAATACCCCAAAGTTGCGATGAGCAAGAATCAACCAATGAGTGCTTAAATAAGTGGAACAATGAATCGACATTTCTCTCTCTGTCCCTTAATCTCTCTAAAGTCAATAAATAATAAATTTAAAGAAAAGAGAACGTTATTATTAGGATTCTAGAAACCCTCCTTATGCTTCCTTCCAATCACTACTCGCCTGACCCTCAAAGGTCAACATTACACTGATTCCTGTACTGTGAACCATCTCATTGATCTTGGGACTTTATATAAATGCAGTCACTCAGCATTATTCTTTTACGCCTGGCTTCTCACACTCAGCGTTATGTTTATGAAGTCCGTCCCCGTTGTTGTTGTGTGTAGACACAGTGTTCACTTTCACAGCTGTGTAATACTCCATCGTGTATATGAATACACCAAGGTTTATTTATCTATTTTACTGTTGAAGGGGATGCAAGAAAGGGGGAAGTTCCAAGGGCTGTTGGATGGTGATACTAGTCAGTGAGACGCTTTACCTACGCATCGATCTTTGAATTTTGCTCTAAATTATGTCCTAATTAATACTCAAGGTTGCTATGTGAGTTTTGAAGTATATTTTGTGGAAAGGCTTGCAGAGCGATGAGTATGTTCTGCGCACTTAGAGGCCCAGCGCGCCACGCCTCACGGGCCTTTGTCCCACCAACTGTCATGGAGCCACGCACTCCCTGATGGCAGCTGCCTGAACTGCAACCACAACTCCTAGAAGAAGCTAATTGCCGGTTTTTCAAACCAGGCATTATTGCCAAGTGCTACAACCCAGAACATAATTTACACTTGAACCAATGATCAAAGTCCATCCATTTAAATGTTAATCTCATTTTTAAAAAAACCAAATGCCTTCATAGAAATATCTAGAATACTGTTTGACCGAATTCTGGGCATTGTGGCCCGGCCAAGTTGAGATATAAAAGTAACCATCACAGATAACTTACATTAGGTTAAGTAAATGTCCTTCTATTTCTGGTTTTTTCAGAGCTTCACATAAATCTTGAGCAATGGCTTTTATATTAAGATTCTCATTTGGTCTCTGTATTGTTCAACAAGATGTGTAAGTTTCATAATATAAAATCATTCTTACATCATTGAGATAAATCCAACCTGATCAGGAAAAAGAAGTGTCTCTCAGTTCACCCTTTGCTGGCTGTTCCCACGGGCACCACCTGCGTCAGGCAGCAAGCAGAGCGCCAGCCCCTTGCAGGAGTGGTGCCACAACCTGTGAGGCCTTCCTGTCTCTACCGCCAGCTCAGGCCTGGCGGAGGAGGGGCCCACCGGCTGCTGCGGGAAGAGCCTTGTGCAATCCACACGGAGCCCGTAGGTAGGGCCTGACAGCTGCCGGAGTCACAGTCCTCACCCAGATCGGGGTGGGGCTGCCAGGGCCTCCTAGGCCCTGGGGGTCAAGGGCCTGGGGTAACAGAAGCTAGTCAGAGGGTGCGGGAGAGACAGACAGACACACTCACATGCACACTCATGCACCAGGTGTGGCCTTAGGCCTCAGCCCCGCCCACTCTGGGGCTGCACAATAATCTTGGGTGTCTTCTCTGGCTCTATTGAAAGTTTCCCAAATTGAATGAGTCATTTTTTTCTGCTTGTACTCCCCTCAGTCTTCATAGTACAGGTGCCCTGAGTCCATTAAACTGCAAGGCTGAGGGCACAGTCCCCCAGACTGCCAGGTCTGCCCAGGACTTCTGTCCCCACTTTCCAGGGGACCTTCCAAATGGTGCAGTCTGGGGGAATAGCCCGCTAGACGGCCCTCCCTCCTGGTACCAGCTGCAAGGTGAGGGGCCCCTAGGACCACCGTCACTTCAGACCAGCTGGCTACAAATTCCGGGCATCCCCAGAACCACCTTTAGGTTCGATAATTTGCTAGAACAACTCACAGAACTCAGGAAAGCTCTATACCTAATGTTACAGCCTTGAGATATACACACACACACACACACGTGTATAGCGTGAAAGGGTACAAATTGAAAGCAGCTGAAGGAAGTGATGTACAGGGGTAGGGTCCAGAAGGGGTGCAAAGGGTTTATCGTCAGATTTGGGTTTGTGTGAGGTGATTTACGGAATGTTCAAGGAAGCCAAGCGTTGGTCTGGATTGGGTGCTGTCAGAAAGCGAGGGCGGCTCTGTGACTGGGTGTCTTCGTTTTAACCTCTATCTGGTAAAGAAGCAGCACTCTCATGCTGACAGGGGAGGGCAGAGCTCGGTCGTGTGGGTGGTCTCACAGTGGTCTTGTTTGTGTCTGTGCCCAGATGCACTGCGGAGTGGCCTCTTTCCTTCTCGCTGTGTCACAGTTGCGTAGTGATGCTGTGGTCCGACGCCGGGGCCCCGTGAAAGTGTGCTCACCACGGCCCAGCAGCCAGGGTCAGGTCAGCTCCCCACAGACCCAGTTGGGGGCTGACTTTTTTTCTCAGCCCTGAGTTTCATTCGTGATATAGTGGGGACAATAATTTTACCGAACATATTCGGGCAGCTGTGAGAATTAAGGGAAATAATGTAAAATGCCTGGCATAAAATAAAACACAATAGTTGATAAATAATAAGAAATATATGTTTGTTTCTGTTCCTGGTTGTTGATACAGAGTTCCCAGGACTCCTGTAGAAAGGGGTGCTGGGGGATCATTTGTTCTGGTGTGCACTCTTCGACCCCACCTCCTGACACAGGGTTCCTGAGACCTTTGTAATTTCCCGAGTGATAGGAGCATCTGACACCAAGTTCTGTGGAATTTCTTGGGTAATAGGACTATCTTTTTTCTAATGAGATGACTCTTGGTGGGCTTCTGGGTAGGGGCTGGTCACTGGGATGAACAAAGCCATAATGAGAGGGTTGGAACTTTCAGCCCCACTCCCTACTCTCTGAAGAGGGGAGAGGGGCTGGAAGTAGAGTTAATACTCAGTCATGCATATGTGACAAAGCCTCCATAAACATCCTGTTAGTATGTGGTTTGGGGGGCTTCCAGGTCGGTTAGCACATCCACACCAGGAGGGTGACATGTCCCAACTCCATGGGGACAGAAGCTCCTGCACTGGGGATTCTTCTAGACCTCTCTCCATGCACCTCTTCATCTGGCTGTTCATCTCTATCCTTTATCATATCCTCTAACAAGCTGGAAAACATCAGTAAGTGTTTCTCTGAGTTCTATGAGCCATTCTAGCAAATTATTGAACCCGGGTGGGGGACCCCAATGTATAGCCAGGTAGTAAGCAGTACAGATGACAACCTGGGACTTGCAATTGGCATCTGAAGTGGAAGCAGTCTTGTGGGACTAATCTCTTAACTTGTGGGATCTGATGCTGTCTCCAAGTAGGTAGTGTCAGAATGTAATAGAATTATAGGGCTTCCAGCTGAGGATTACTTGGTGTTGGAGAAAAACCTGCTCCCGTGGTGGCCAGAAGCGCCAAAGCTGTCCTGTGTGAGGAGTGAAGGAGGAATACAGGAGTGTTTTTCCTGCGGCAGCCAGTACATACCATCAACATCACTGAAAAACAAGTGCTTCTGATAAAACAGAAAATGCAGAAGCCAAATAAAGCCACATACATAAGGGGCAGAGGGAATATGGTCCTGAGGAGAGGCCATCAGATGAGGACAGTCCCAGAATCCTATAAATGGTATTTCTGGATTCTGATTCTGTTTCTTTGATCTACTTGTCTATCATTTTGCTGATACCATATTGTCTTGATTTCTGTAGCTTTATAATAAGTTTTGAAATCAGGAAGTATGAGTCCTCCAAATTTGTTCTTCATTTTCCAGATTGTATTACCTATTGAATTTCCATATGAATATTAAGACCAACTTGTCAAATTGTGCAAAGAAGACAGCTGGGATTTTGATGGTAATTGAATCTATAGATGAATTTTGGGGGTATTGCCATTTTAACAATTGAAAATCTTCTGATTCATGAACATGTGATGTCTTTCTATTTAGTTAGGTCTTCTTTAATTTCCTTCAACAATGCACAAATATTGAATGTCTTTGATTAAATTCTTAAGTATTTTATTTTCCTTGATGCTATTGTAAATTGAATTAATTTTCTTAATTTTGCTTTTGGATTGTTCATTGCTAATATAAAGAAATACAATTTTTTATAATGATCTTATAGCCTACAATCTTGACTGACATTGTTTATTAGCTCTAACAGGCTTTTTTTACTCCTTAGAATTTTCTACATATAAGAAGATCATGTCACCTAGAAATAGAGATGGTTTTACTTCTTCATTTTTAATCTAAATGCCTTTTATTTCTTTTTCTTGTCTCAGCCAGAACCTTCAGTATAATGTTAAGTAGGAGTGGCAGACATCCTCGTTGGGTCCAGTATTGGAAGGAAAGCATTCAGTCTGGACCCCCTGAGTATGACATTAGCTGTGGGTTCTCTTAGACACTCTTCAGCAGGGTGGGGAAATTCCCATCTATTCCTAGTTTGCTGAGTGTTTTTATCATGAAAGGTGTTGGATTTTGTCAAATGCTTTCTAGTGTCTCTGACATAACTGTGCTGTTTTTCCCTTTTATTCTATTAATGTGACATATTGAAATAACTGATTTTGGGGTGCATTCCTGGGATAAATCCAGCTTGGTCATGACACACGGGGGTGGGAGAGGGGTCGGCCAAAGTAGGTGTATAGTTGTGAGTATGTGAAACACAGAGTTGATTCTTGTATTATTATTATTTATTGTATTATTTTCCATACAAATAACTGTAAACCTACTTTTGCCCAACCCTGTGTAATCCTTTTTATGTATTGCTGCCATACTCACTTATGATCTCACACTCAAAGGGACACACACACCCCGACACTGTGACTGCCCTGACCCCAGGTGGGTATCACGGTGATTAAATAGGTTAGGCTATATCCACACCAAGGAATATTATGTAGACATTATAAAAAGGAAGTTAACTATACCTGTTGATATAGAAAGATATATTAACTGAAAAAATACAAGCCACAGAAGAAAAAAAGAATCCAGAAATAACCCTCACATTTACAGCTAATGGATTTTCAACAAGGGCTTCAGGACAACTCAGTGGGGGCAAGAACAGCATTTGCAATGGATGGTGCTGAAATAACGATACCCATGTGCAGAAGAACGAAGTCAAACCTATACTTCACTCCACTTACAAAAGTCAACTCAACATGGATCAAAGACCGAAATGTAAGACTAAAGCTATAGATGTGAATCTTCATGACCTTGGATTAGGAAGTGGTTTCTTAAATACGACAACAAGAGCACAACAACAAAAGAAAATATGGACAAGTTGGGTATCATCAAAGTAAAAAACTTCGGTGCCTCAAAGGATATCATCAACAAAGTAAGAAGACAACCCAGAGACAGAGAAAACACTTCAGACCATACATCAGACCCGGGATTTCTATGCAGAATATATAAAGAACTCTTACAACATAACAATAAAAAGACAAATACCTCAATTAAAATGGTCAAAAAATTTGAATAGACATGTAAAATGTCATATACCTCTAAAGAAGATATATGAAAGGCCAATAAGTCTGTGAAATGATTCTTAACATCTTGAGTCACTAGACAGATGCATAGGAGATACCACTTCGTACTCTCTAGGATACTTACAATAAAAAAGACAGCCAATGACAAGCATGGCAAAGGTGGAGAAACGGGAACCCTCACACAGTGCTGACAGCAGTGCACAATGGTGCGGCTGCTTTGGAAAACAGCCTGGTCCTCAGGGTGCTGGGGCCCCTGAGCAGCCCCTGGAAGTCCGTGCCCCTGGAAGTCTGTCCCCCTGGGTCTGGCGCTTCAGGACAGTCTTCAAGGCCTGTAGGATGGTGTCCTGGCTGTTCTGAACATTGTAACTGCTGAGTTGCAGTAGGCGGTCAAAGTCTTCCTCCTTGTAGGTCATGTTGAACAGGGAGTAGGGTGAGGTGGCCCCGGTGAGGTCCACCTGGCCGGCTGGTAGCTCTGCAGGGCTGCGCTGGACACCTGCTCAGGGGTGGGAGGAGGTTAGGAGCAGCAGCCGGAGGCCCCCACAGCTGCGAGAACTAAGCCTTGCACCTGTGCACAGGGGTAGGCTCTCCCCACTGAAGGGGCTCCTTGCTCCTCTCCCAGTCCTCTATGTCCTTTGCTCAGAAATATACATGTGGAGAGTATGCTACTATTTTGAGATATAAAGAGTTTGCTGCTCCCCACATTTCCTCATGGCATTACACTTCTCCCACTATTCAGGTAACCTCATATATCTATAGCACCTTCAGGGGCAAGCTGGAAACAGCCAGAACGACAAAATCAATAGGCTAGTGAATGGATTCTGACTAATGATGGAAACAAGGGGCTGAAAACCACAGGACTTTTGCTTTGCAAAAACCAACCTTTGCTGAGAGAAGAACAGAATTCCAAGATGTATATTGAACATGTTAAGAGAAAGCAGGAAGGTTGGGGGTTATGGTGGGAGGGAGAAAACCAGGAATAATGCAAAAAGGCAGGAATTTGGTTTTCCCACCAAAAGGAGAGAAGAGTCTGACCAGTTGGTGGAAGTCAAGGATTAAAGGAAATGTGAGAAAGGGTTAGATTTCAGGGGTCCCAGAAAGAGGCTCGAGTTGCTGAGAAAGGACGCTGGGCTGGGGTAGGGTGACAGAGGCCAAGTGAAACCCCTGGTGTAGGGGACTCTGCGAGAGTGGGGCCTGGGCCTCTCTCCCTGGCTGTCCAGCCTGGAGAGCATTCATGAAGCCCTCCAGCAACCTAGTGCCGGAGCAGTAGTGGAGGTGGCTGCTGATGGTGACAATGCATATGGCGTCTGGATGCAGGGGTCCTTCAAACTCCACCCCACAAAGCAAGAGAACTGAGTGGCCCAGGTGTAGCTGGGGGAATTCGGGGGTGGGGCAAAGGAGCCTGGGGCCATAGCAGAGAGGACAGCAGCACGCTGGCTTTGCAGAAGGCCCTGCAAATATGTGGGCATCGGGCATCTGCAACAGACACCAGGACACTATCATGTCCATTACTGGGGGGAGGACTAACCTTAAGGCTCTCCTCACCCTCTGCTGGCCACGGGGGTGCTGGGGAGGGCCCAGGGCAGTGCCAAGAGGGGCCAGGCTGCCAGGGTGTTCTGGAGGGAGGGGCTGCTTTACCTGGGGCGGAGTGGTCCTTGAAGGAGGCATTGACCAGTGGGAAGTGCAGCAGGACAGGGGCATCAGGGCAGGCGGGGTCCGAGAAGACGTGGCACTCCTTAGGCTGCCATTGGTCCTGCGGGCTGGGCTCCACGCGGGGGAATGGCAGCCCTCGGCCTCGGCAGTACACCTCAGTCTGCTGCAGCGTCTGGTTGGGGAGAGGGCCCCAGAGAGAACCGCTACTTCCTGGTCACCCCAGCTCAGTGCTCTAGAAAATGCTGGGATGGCTCCAGCCCAAACCGACTGCTCAGTGTCAACACAGCCCGGTTCCTGTTCCTGGCCCCGTTCAGCGCAGAGGGTGGCAAAGGATGCCAGTGGTCTGCAACGCTGATCGGTTAAAGTCTTTAGGTGGGGTATCCCACCTCCCACACCCCATCTGGGATTGCTGTTGCTGGGTTATTCAAATCCCACAGCCTAGAGGATCTCAGTAGGGGAACACTTCTGTATCATGGCCCTACCCCATACGTCCCCAGAGTCCCCAGGGAGGCTCTGGAGGGACGGACACGGATGGACCAGGGGATCCTCCCAGCTCTGTCCCCCTGGGGCCCCAGCACCTCCACAGCCCTTCCCAACCAAGGACCCTGGCAGGAGCATGTGGGTCAGAGTCTGTCACCTCTTCCTCCCCCTGAGGACACAGGTGGTCTGGGCCAGTGGCCCAGTGGCCCTGTTGCTTGCCCCTGGATCTCAGCCTGGCTAAGTTCCCAGAAGCACCTCAAAAGGCGAGGATAGGGTGTAGTCGAAGGAGAGTATGAGGTCCAGCCTGCGGCCTGGCCGGAACATAGAGGGAGAGCTGGTGTTCAGGAAGTAGCCGGCATCCACCAGGCAGAGCTGGGACACCTGTGGGGTCAGCTGGCCAGGGCTGGAGTCCAGCTGGCTGTCTGAGGGGGGAGGCAGAGATGGTCAGGGGTAGCCCCTCCACCACAGATCATCCACACACAGTGCCCACCCCCTTCATATTGCATTAGCCTTCACGTCCCCTTTGTACCTCTGGTGTCACTCCTGCATGCATGTGACACCTGCCCTTCCCAAGACTTTCTCGAAACCACACCCCAGTATTGGATGCTATGATCCCCAAGGCCCCTGCCAGTCCCAGCCATGGACCATCTCCACCCAGGAGTCTCAAGGACATACAGCAGTGGCCCTTACCTGCCCAGGTAGAGAAATCTTTCTGGTCGTAATAGTCCTGGTGCAGCTGCAGGCCCTGGAGGAAGTTGGAGCTGTGCTGGTAGAGCGGCCTGCCTGTCAGGAAGCCCTTAAATGCCCGGGCCAACGCCGTCCCGGGCTGAAGCCACAAGTCTTCCAGCCATGAGGAGGTCCTCAAGGAGGCAGGGGCATCCTCTGGGCCCAGAGAAACAGACATTGGTCCAGTGAGGGGCCTGGAGATGCCTGGCCCTGCCCCCCTCTGACAGCCCCCACCCCCAGCATCTGAAGGGGAAGTGGCCTCATCCCAGGCTCCCCTTGCCTACCTTTCCTTCCCAGGTTCCTGATCTTGTCCTTGATTTGCTGCTTCCAGGCTTCACTAGAGCTGGTGAGGTCATACCAGGCATCCAGCAAGTTTAGGGAGAAAACATTGCTCCAGATACCTGAAGGCCAAACCCCCACGAAAGGTCAGCCTCCAACCTCAACACCCTGTTCCTCTCACTTAGAAGCCAGTGGTCCCCACCCTTGGGTGCAGGTGGAAAATGGGAGGGGCAGTAGGCTGCTTCTGAAATGCCTGTTTCCCACAGCCTAGTACCAGCCCTCACCCAGCAGCTCTGCCAGACCTGGGTACAGGAGTCACACAGTCAGGGAGGCCCGACCAGGGCCTTCAGAGTGACCACTCCTCACCTTCCAGGAAGCAGATCCGAGACTCAGGCAGCCTCTTCATCAGCTGTCCCATGAAGAACTCAGAGCCGAAGAGCTCAGTAGGGACAAAGGCTCCATATTTCAGGAATCCGACCTCATAGGGGGAGAACTCGACCCATTCTAAGGGCAGGAAGGAGAGGTGGGAATGAGAGAAGAATGGGCAGGGGAAGCCCTGGCTCTGATAGGAGCCAAAGATTCTGCCCCCAGCGGGCCTCAGCCTCCTCCCTGCCTGGCTGACTCCTGGTCTGACCACTCCCCTATCCACCCCCTGACTACATCCCACCCCCACCCCCCACCTCCAGGAGGACAGCAGGCTCCACGGTCTGGCTCATCAGCCCCCCAGAACCGCCCCCCTTCCATCTACGCAGCGGTTTCCCGTTTGAATTTCCTGGGGACCCACAGGGTGCAGAGTAGGTGTGCATGCATGTATCTGTGTGCATGTCTGCGTGTACACCGACATGTGTCTGTTGGGGGTGGGGTGGACAGGCCTGAGGACTGTACCCTTGAAGTCGAGCGTCTCCAGATTGTTCTCTTTGACACTGAGGCTCAAGTAGAGGGGCAGAGGGTTCTGGCCCCGCTCCAGTGCAGCTCTCTGTCCTGACAGCCTCTGGTCCATCACCTGGGGTGGAGGGGCATATGGGCCTCAGTGAGGTCAGGAACACCCTTGAGGCAGGGTGCTCCATCAGGACAGGGGTAGGGTGGGGACATGGGCTAGGGGTGAAGAGGCAGCTCCCCGTTAGGATTTGGGTGGTATGGGTGGCTGCACACTTTCAATGACCTCTCCCTCCTGCCTCGGTGGAGTGCCATTCACAAGGACTACAGTGTCAATGGTGACACCCACCCCTGCATCCTGCGGCTCCAGTGGCCCCATCTTTATGGGCTGAAGTGTGGAGTGGATGTGCACCCCGACACACAGACCCAAAGGTGCACGTGCACCTTTGCCCATGGACTGCTTTCTGGAAAGGACACAGGGATCCCCTCTTAGGTTGGAAGTTGAGCGGACAGGAAGGTGAAGAGGGAAACTGCAGGGAGGGATGGGAGATGGCTTGAGCTGAGGCAGGGGCCACGAGGTTGGAGAAGCGTTGGAGAAGGAATCAGTACAGCTGGCCTAGGTGGATATGGGGCCTGAGGGGCCGGCAGGGGCCTGGCCTGCTTCCGGTGCAGGGTGAAACTCCTGCAACACCTCTTCAAAAGTAGAAGGCCACAGCGATTTTACAGTCAGTCTTAATTTAGGGTTAAAGAGTAGCAGCAGTTAAGGGACAGTGAGAGGAGAGCCCTGGTGCAGACTAGGGGAGCTGGGAGCAGTTAGGGAAAAACGTCTTGTTTGATGTCAGCGACTTTTGCCCAAAGAGACAGTGAGGAGCTCATCTATGAGGGAATTCAGACCCTAATAAGTTTTCGAGGTAATTGTAAGAGTGAGGAATTAACAGTTGTTCTTTTAAGCTGGGAAATTTCTCCCATAAGCATGTTTCTTACTATAAGTAGGAAGTGGATATCGAATATGTAAGCTATCTGTATTAGCAGCTGTGCCCATTTAAAATACAGTATAGCGATTTTACCTCAATGCTAAATTCATAAATAAAAAATGAAAAATAAAAAGGAACCCCCTTTTGTATTTGTGTGTGTGTATATATATATATATACACATATATATATACACATTGTAAGCTCTGCTGGGGGTGGGCTGCCCCTTCTAGGCTCACGTTAACGCAGGTCAAGTTTCAGCCCCTCCCGAATGCTTTCCTGACACCCTTGCCTCCCCTTCAACACTCCCCTGCCTTCGGTTTCTAACTTTCTGTTCAGTAACACTCCAGGCTCTGTCTTGGATGGCAAGGAATGCAGCCTGCCTTCTGGGGAGTTCTAGGGGCACAGAAAGGTCTCATTCTATCCTGGACCAGAGCTGCAAACAGCATTCATCTCAAGCATCAGCAAGGTGGTGGCTGCCTGGAGCTCCGCCTTGGGAGGGATTTTGCTGCCACCGGCCCTGGACTGTGGCTGATGGAGCAGTACCTGTACCACGAACGTGCCATCCCTCTCTTAGACTCTCTGCCCTGGAAGGCACCTCCCTCAGGAGCTAGACCTGGGGGGTTCCCAAACTGCTGTATCAGCCCTTGTCCTCAGATTTACTTGGAAAGTATGTCAAACATACAGATTTACTGGGTCTATTCTGAGAATCAGCAGAGGCCACCTAGGAACTGGCCTTTGTGAAATCTGCCCGGGTGATTGCGAGGATCAGCCAGGTGTATGTCCCAGGTGGCTAGCCCAGCCAATCCAGCGAGGGGTACCCCTTCCACCATGGAAAAGCCTCAGCAAACCAGTGAACTTCCTCTTCCCTGTCAGCCCTCGGTTACTTGAAGAGCACACTCATGTGTCAACCAGTCATCTCCCCCACTTCTTCAGTGACACCCAGTATGACCTGAGTTAAAGGGAACCCACAGGAGAACCCCCCCCCCCCCCCCCGCCATGTCTCACGCTACAGGCACTGATGGTTTGGCCTATCTGCACATCAGTCCCGCAGGTGTGGATGTGGGTGTGTATTCAGAAGGGAGGGGCTTGATTAAAACCTGCAATCCCCATTCTCAAAGTCCTTTTAGTTAGGAACCCTGTTTGCCTGGCTGTGACATGTGTGATGAAGGCAAATGTGTCCTTTTACTGCAGATGCACAATTTCTGCCCTGGGGAAAGGTTTGGAAAAGGCTCTGCACAGCCCTCCATCGACTGAAACAGGGTTTCCTTTCCTTTAGCGGCTCACCAGGAAGTCACAGCAGGCTCCGGATGCCTCGCCACCCCCGCCACCCCTTTCCCATACGAGGATCCCTGACCCAGCAGAGCGGCACTCTGCTGCCTCCAGGGTCCCACCTGAAGTGAGGGGGCCGGGCGCAGTGCTGGTGGCACGCGGGTGTGGGCAGGGCGCTGCACAGTGTGTAGAGTCTTTTGTCCAAAATTAAAGAAAATCATGTAGGACCTTAACTCAGGAAAAGATACGAGAAAAATGAGTTTCTCTTTGAATGGTGAGCAGCTTCTAAGCATTTCAGTGCTTGCCAGCAAAAAACTAAAGACAAAAGCTTCAAAGGGATAGTTTGAGAAGCACTGATTGTAACCAGTGTATTTCCAAAGTATTTTTTTTTACAAAAACTGAAGCAATATTATAGAACTATGCAAACCAACAAAGTTGTTTTGAGTGAAATTCAAGGTATAATAATTCTCTGATAATACTTAGTGTTATTAACAAAATTGAAATTTGTTGTATGGAGTTATATTTTCTGGCATTTTAAAAGGACTTTTGGTACCATAGATTAGTGTAATACTGAGATACTTATTTTCATCTAGAGATGAATTTAAAATCAATACTAAATTTGTCTAAAGAATTATTTAAAATAATGCATGCTAGCTTTAAGAGATAAAGCATGAAAACGAAGGAAAAAAGAATAATGTTTGAGAAGCTTTCCTACTGGGACAACATTTTTAAGTCAAGTGGCAACTGATTTTAAAGAATACATTATCATTCAATAATACTGCATGAATCTTTATTCTTGTAAACAGAACAAAACTAAGTTTGTCTTTTTTAAAAAGGATCCTAATAAATTGAGTCATTATTGGCGGATCAAATGGTAATTAAATTAAAGTCTTCTTTACGGCCTGGGGTCAAGCTGCATCCTCTAGCACCTCACAAAGCGACTGTTAACAAGCTTCTCTCTCGCTGGTAATTGACTGGTGCGGCCAGGCAGAAAAGTCAGTTAATGAAACAAATGCCCTCAAAACTGAACATGAGCTTAAACAGTAGAAGCAAAGAACACATAGGATATATTAATAAAATAAAACTATTTCAAGTAATTATATTGGTTTTGTAAATTCAATGCCATTTCAATGCATATCCCAGTAACATTGACCATCAAATTTGACCAGCTGACTCTACCACGTGTACAGAAGAGCAAGGGGCGAAAATAGTCAAGATTATTCTGAGAAGAACCAAGGGGCAGATGGGGGCAAATGTGCCCTGTCAGATGCCGAGATGTATCACAAAGGTAGAGGAACCAGCCAGCGTGATGTTGGCACAGGGGTAGAGAACCAGTCCCATGAGACTGGAACAGGCACTCAGGGAGAGCTGTGGATATGGGAAAGCTGGCCCGTGACAGAAGCAGTAAGGCGGATTGGTGGAGAAAAAACACCCAATAAGTGATATTGGGGAAGTTTGCTATCTATGTGTGAAAAAAATAAAACTATTCCCATTCACATAATACCTGAAGATAAACTCCAGGCAAATTAGAGGTCTAATTGTGAAAGGCAAATCTTTAAAACTTTTATATGAATATATAGGAAGATATTTCGTAACTTTAAGAGGGGAAAAGATTTCTTAAGACCCTAAACACACAAACTGTGAAGGAAAAGAATGGTACATTGAATTGTATTAAAATTATGCATCAAAAGCTATTAGAACTGATAAAGGATTAATATCCAGAATAAAGAATTCCTACAAAATGACATAAAAAGATGAATTAAACAGAAAAGTGTAGAAGAATTTGAGTAGGTAAGCCATGGGAGAGGAAGTCTCTATGACAAATACACTTGATAATATGATCAATCTCACTAAAAACCAAGGAAATGAAAAACTACAATAAAATTCCATTTCCCACCCATAAAATAAACAAAAACTTAAAAATGTGAAGAGCATGCAGCGAAAAGCAGCTGTAACACACTGGCGGTGGGAGTGGGGATGATACAGCCCTGTGGGAGAACAACTTGGCGGCAGCCAGGAAAGTGGAAGGCACGTGTGCCCAGCGGCCTAACGAGAGCGCTACCGGGCGCACAACTCAAGGCGTAGAGCACCTCTAACACACGTGCATTGGGAGACTTGTACAAAACCAGTTGTGTAAATAACGTACTTTTCTTAAGGATACATATTTTTAATAAAAGTACACATAGTAAAGGTATGTATAATAAAGTATATAATAAAGATATATAAATACATGCTATGCAATTATTTATTATATAATATAATAAAGTATACAGATTGCAGACATGCATGTGATCATAAACCTAAATTCAGAATGGTGGTTGCCTCTGGGGGTGGGAGGAAAATGGGAGTGGGGAGGGGTCCACTGGGGGCTTTAACTCTTTCTGTTGCATTTCATTTCTCAGGCTCTTAGTAAGATCCTGAAAATTCATCTTATTATTTTTTATGCTTATGCATTTTCTTAGATCTAAAGATTGTCATAATAAATACTTAATAATATTAAGATTTTTTAAATAAATATTTTTAAATTAATAAATAAAAAATAAAAATGGCTGGTAACTTCCAAGTAGCATTGTGCTTGCCAGTAAGAATAAAATTAAAAAAAAATTGGGGGGGCTTCTGGCCAACATAGAGGTGTAGGCAGACACACTGTGCCTCCTCACACAACCAAAAGAAGGACAACAACAATTAAAAAAAAAAAAAAAAACCAGAACTGACAGAAAATCGAACTGTACGGAAGTCCAACAACCAAGGAGTTAAAGAAGAAACATTCATCCAGACCGGTAGGGGCGCAGAGAGGACTGGAGGCATGGCAGCAGCTGGTGGACCCACCGAGGCAGTGGATTGTGGAACGGGGCAGGCTAGGCTGCAGCTAGCAGACCCCACAAGGCTGGCAGACCCTGTGACCCCACATTTGCGCATAGATAAATCGGGAGGGACAGCGGGGGAGCGAAGCAGACCACGCAACCCAGGGCTCCAGCTCGGGGAAATAAAGCCTCAAACTTCTGATTGAAAACACCCGTGGCGGTTGAGGCAGCAGCGGGAGAAACTCCCAGCCTTACAGGAGAGTTCGTTGGAGAGACCCACGGGGGCCTAGAGCGTGCACAACCCACCCACTCGGGGAATCAGCACCAGAGGGGCCCAGTTTGATTGTGGGTAGCGGAGAGAGTGACTGAAATCCGGCGGAGAGTGGAGCAAGTGCCATTACTCCCTCTCAGACCCTCCCCCACGTACAGCATCACAGCGCATTGACCAGCATTACCTGTCCCTGGTGAACACCTAAGGCTCCACCCCTTTATGTAACAGGTGCACCAACAAACAAAAAAATGGCCCAAATGAAAGAACAGATCAAAGCTCCAGAAATAATTCAACTAAGCAACGAAGAGATAGCCAACCTATCAGATGCACAGTTCAAAACACTGATAATCAGGAAGCTCACAGAATTGGTTGAATTTGGTTGCAAATTAGATGAAAAAAATGAAGGCTATGCTAAGAGAAACAAAGGAAAATATACAGGGAACCAAGAGTGATGGGAAGGAAACTGGGACTCCAATCAACAGTGTGGACCAGAAGGAAGAAAGAAACATGCAACCAGAAAAGAATGAAGCAACAAGAATTCAAAAAAAATGAGGAGAGGCTTAGTAACCTCCAGGACATCTTTAAATGTTCCAGCATCTGAATTATAGGGGTACCAGAAGGAGAAGAGGAAAAGCAAAAAACTGAAAACTTATTTGAACAAATAATGAAGGAGGACTTCCCTAATCTGGCAAAGGAAATAGACTTCCAGGAAGTCCAGGAAGCTCAGAGAGTCCCAAAGAAGCTGGACCCAAGGAGGAACACACCAAGGCACATCATAATTACATTCAAGATTAAACATAAGGAGAGAATCTTAGAAGCAGCAAGAGAAAAGGACACAGTTACCTCCAAAGGAGTTCCCATAAGACTGTCAGTTGATTTCTCAAAAGAGACCTTATAGGCAAGAAGGGGCTGGAAAGAAGTATTCCAAGTCATGAAAGGCAAGGACCTACATCCAAGATTGCTCTATCCAGCAAAGCTGTCATTTAGAATGGAAGGGAAGATAAAGCGCTTCTCAGATAAGGTCAAGTTCAAGGAGTTCATCATCACCAAGCCCTTATTATATGAAATGTTAAAGGGACTTACCTAAAAAAAGAAGATAAAAACTATGAACAGTAAAATGACAGCAAACTCACAGTTATTAACAACCACACCTAAAACCAAAACAAAAGAAAACTAAGCAAACAACTAGAACAGGAGCAGAAACACAGAAATGGAGATCACATGGAGGGTTATCAACAGGGGAGTGGGAGAGGGGAGAGGGGGTAAAGGTACAAAGAATAAGTACCATAAATGGTAGGTAGAAAATAGACAGGGGGAGGGTAAGAATAGTATAGGAAATGTAGAAGCCAAAGAACTTACATGTAGGACCCATGGACATGAACTGAAGGGGGGGAATATGGGAGGGAGGGGGTGGGCAGGATGGAGTGGACTGAAGGGGGGGAAATGGGATGACTGTAATAGCATGATCAATAAATATATATTTAAAAAAATTCAGTGCTGGCTGGTGTGGAATAAAAATTGAAAAAAAAAAATCAGTGGATTGAGTGCCGGCCTGCAAACTAAAGGTTGCTTGTTCAATTCCCAGTCAGGGCACATGCCTGGGTTGTGGGCCAGGTCCCCAGTTTAGGGGCATGTGAGAGGCAACCACACATTGATGTTTCTCTCCCCCTCTTTCTCCCTCCCTTCCCCTCTCTCTAAAAATAAATAAATAAAATCTTTTAAAAAATTAACATACCATAACTTATACCATACTGATAAAAAATTTTACCCACAACTTAAAAAAAATTCAAAGTAAATTCATTTTTGGTTCGTTTACATGATACTCATTCTTAGTCAACTCTTGATACCCAAAGATAAGAAAGATAAGACTTTTTCCTCTACTAATATATTTGATAGTTTACTTTTTGTTAGGCATGTTAAATGGACTTTTTGTGTTTCAGTTGTTTCAAATGCTTTAAAAGAAACTTTGTTCAGATAATTATATGTGGTAAAGCAATAGTGTAAAAAATTATTGATTTTAAGAACTGTATCAGTTGATGTAAGATTCAGTAGTTAACTTACTAATCTTTCCTTAAAGAAGCAATACATTAAAAATTTATATGCTCAGTTTTATCTTAATTGTGTTAGGGTAATAGTAAAGGAATATACCAGCTAACACGGAACACTTTCTCCATGCGAGGTACCATTAGTGCTCACAACGACGCTGCTAAATAAGCACCATTCTCATTCCCATTGTACAGACAGGAAAATGGAGGCACAGAGAGCTTAAATAACTTGCGGAAGGACACATTGCTAGTAAGAGGCATAGGGAGTAGAACCCAGGGAATCTGGTACCAGTGTCTGTGCTTTGAACATTACATGAAGATGAAGAGAAAGATATATTTCATATTGCAGATAAAGAAAATAAAAACTTGGAGAAATCTCACTGACTCCAACATATGCAAAAGCTTTGTCTGCTCAACTGACTTTGGTGCTGTCTGGTCCCTAGCTGTTGGGGGACCCAGAAATTTCAGTTTCATGGCAATTTAAATGAAGAATAGCCTGACTCAAAAAGGCAGCATCCCAAATTTGGGCAGACACTGAAAGACAGCTGGCTCCCACATTATTTAACTGAGGGTCCAGGACTCTTACCCTGCAGAAAATGAGCATGCACACCATCTGGTTGCGTGGGTGCCCCAGTTCTCTTCTTGCACTCACGCTCCAACCCACACACGCATGCGCCCTACCTGGCTGTGCAGCATGCACTCCAGCACCAGAGCCCACAGGTCTATGAAGGTTGTGGGCAGCCCCTGCTCCGCTCGCAGCTCCAGCTCCCGGCGGTAGCTTGTCAGGCGCTCTGGGGAGAAGGCTTCCAACTTGCTCTTGGCCAGGTGCTCCCGGGCGTGTTGGATAGGTCCCTCGAGGTCCGTCTGCGACCACTCAGGGTCCCCATATAGTTGGGCCATTGTCCTGGAGAATGAAGGGACAGTACAAAAGGATCCTGAGGCCCAGCATGGGTCACTGCAACTCCACCCTCCCACCCTCCACTTCCCCCATCGAGTTGCTCCCGCAGCCAAAGCCACGCCTATCTGGAAAATGTCTCAGGGCTTTCTCTCCTGGATTAGCGCTGTTGATATAAATATATGTGAATCATAATATCCAGAATTATGATGTATCCAGAATATCTAGAATTACCTATGTAATTTAAAATTCCCTAGTAACCACACTTTTAAAAAGTAAAAAGAGATCAAAATTAATCTTCAAAAAATTTTAAGAGTAAAAATTAATTTTAATAATTAACATACCCCAAAATTATTTCAACATGTAATTAATATAAAAAATTAAGATAAATTTATATATTTTCAAGCCTAGTCTTCAAAATTCATTGTGTGTTTTATATTTATAACACATCTCAATTTGGACTAGGCCCATTTCAAGCGGTCAATACCCCCCTGCCTGTGGCTAGTAGTTGCTGTGTGGTACAGCACAGCTCTCGGCCTACTCCCGTCCTCACAGGCCTGTCCTGAAGCCCTTTGGGACTGCTTGTCAACAGCTGTCACCTAAACTCCTCTGAGGAGTTGACTTCTCTTTTACTCCTTTAAAGTCACATTTCAGTAAGACTCAAAGGAATGCATCTCTTAACAGGGAGAAGTTCCACCTCATTGTAGGCAGGGTGGGGTGTAGGGAGGCAATTTTGTCTTTAGGTATAATAGCACCTCTTGACCTCAATTTCCTTGTCCGTACTATAGGGGCAATAAGGGAAACTGCCCTAGAGAGTTTTGTGAGTATTAAATGAGTTAATAACAATTAAAAAAAAAAAAGCTATCACTTTGGAGCTCCTGGAAAGTGTCAGACCCATTAAGTGTTTTATGTGGGCTGTCCCACTCCAATCCTATGGCAAATGCACTATTATTACCCCCATTTTGGAGATGAGTCAACTGAGAATCAGAGGAAATAAATTGGTTGAGGGTGCCCAGCCAGTAACCGGCATTGGAGAAACTCAGACCCAACTCCTTCTGCATCAGCTGCACGGAGTGAACACCCTGGAAGGCCCCACTCATGGCGGGGCCTCTGTAATGTCTGTTTCCTCCCTTTTGAGAAAACTGCTTGGCACCCATCAGACCTCACTGCTCACACCCACTTGGCTTCCCCATATAGGGGTCCCTCTGACCTCCACCCCACTCTGGGGCCTGGTCATCCTCTGCTGTGCCAGTCCCCAGGGCTCTCACCATGTAGCTCCCGAGATGCCACTGAAGTAGGTCACACAGTCCAGGAGTCCCAGCTTTTTCAGAGCCAACAGATGGCCATAGAGAGAGGTCATGGCCCGGGCACCTCCTCCTGTGGCCATGATGCCCACGATGGGGACCTGGGCCACACAAAGACACAGGCTGACCTAACAAGGACAGGAATAGAGCTGCCTCCTGCCTCCAGAGAAAGGACCTGATCAGGACCGTGGTCAGGGCCCGATGGAGTCAGAGTTAGAGGCAGTGCCCAGCCCCTTCCCAGGAAGTGACAGCTTTCAGATGTGGACAGAGCTCCAAAGGGAGTGAGAAGAACCCCAGGGCTTACCCACACCCCATATCTCCCCCCACATCCCCATTCCCCAATCTCTGCTGACTGCAGTGTCTAGAGAGGGCATAGGAACCAGGTAGTCCTTTAAAGCCTGTCCAAGATACCTGCATCCCCGTGCCCCTGTATTCCCCAAACCTCGTCTTCCTGTAGGTCTCTGTCCAACTGCAGGGCCTTTTTCAGGGCCTTGGCCACCACCTGCTTCCTCCTGCTTAGGAAGGCTTTCTCCTCTGCACACAGATCGAAGCCCAGGCGCACGGCCAGGTCCTTAGGGCTGGGGCAGCAGAGGATCCAAGGGTCAGGGGGCACTTGCAGAGCTCAGCAACTGGTTGGCCAAGCCCACAACAGCTGCCAAATAACCTCCCTGCTTCCAGCCCCAAGGAGCTCTCTTTCCACAGCACTCCCCTATCCCATGACCACCCCTCACTGTCCCCAACAGATATGAATGTCCCTTACCAGCTCTCAGCCTTGAGCTGTAGCCTCACTCCTGGGGCCTAAAACCAAAGCAAGAGACCTTGCTCAGAAGGTTCTAGACCCTGAAGGGAATGTGATTATCCACTGGGGGCCTTGGGCTCCTCCAGCTGTATTCTCACTTGCAATTCCCATCCAGTTGAGGCCCCTTACATCTGTAGCAGGAACATCAATGGCCATCTCCTTCCCCATAGTCAAGGACTTCAGAGGCACAGTGAGGTGCCCCGCTGAGTTGTCTGAGTTCCACTCATTGCTTTTGGAGCTCTGGAGGGAAATATTCATTCATTCAGTCATTCATTCACTCAACAAATCCTTACTGAGCATCTAATGATCCAGGCAGACCTTCCCTGACCATACAAAAATAATTACAATTTTTATAATTATTAAAATTATAATAATGCTAATTATAAAAGTAATAGCTACTATTTATTTAGTGTAATAACAGCTAATATTTAGTTATTGTTCTAAGTTGTATAGGAATTTACAAATAATTTATAAAGAAACAGGTAAAGAATTGATGTTAACAAGTGTTATAAAGGAAACAAATAGGGTGATAATACAGAGTAACCAGAGGTGAGATGTGTGGGGTCTATTCAAGATGGGGAGTCAAGGAGCGCCCCTCTGAAAAGGAGCCATTTGAGCTGAGATCTAAAAGAGCAGGAGGAGGAAGACGAGGAGGAGGAGGAGCAGGCAGCCTTGGAAGGAGCCAGAGGACGACAGGAAAGCACTTGGCATGCTGGGAAAGCAAGAAGAGACAAGTTATGGCTGGAGCATCATGAAGGAGGGGGAACGTCGACCAAAATGAGGCAGTGGGAGAATGGAGTTCTGGCCAAGATGGAGGTGTAGGTAGAAACCCTTCACCTCCTCACACAACCAAAAGGAGGATAACAACAAATCTAAAATCAATAAACAACCGGAAGTGGCAGAAGATCAAACTGCATGGAGCTCCGACAATCAAGGAATTAAAGAAACAGTTAACCAGAACAACCAGACTGGTGTGCTAAGACAAATAAATGTGGCCCAAATGAAAGAACAGAGCAAAGCTTCAGAAAGAGAGCTAAGCGATGAGGAGAAAGACAACCTATCTGATGGAGAATTTAAAGCCCTGGTCACCAAAATGCTCACAGAACTGACTGAGCTTGGTCAAAAAATGAGAAAACAAATGAAAGATACCCAAAGTGAAATAAAGCAAAATATTCAGGGAACCAACAGTGACAGGAAGGAAACCAGGACTCAAAGCAACAATTTGGAACAAAAGGAAGAAATAAACATCCATCTGGAACAGAATGAAGAAACAAGAATTCAAAAAAGTGAAGAGAGGTTTATGAACCTCTGGGACAATCTGAAACATTCAAATGTCTGAATCATAGGGGTGCCAGAAGGAGAAGAACAACAAACAGCAAGAAATTGAAAACTTATTTGAACAAATAATGAAGGAGAACTTCCCCAATCTGGCAAAGGAAATAGACTTCCAGGAAGTCCAGGAAGCTCAGAGAGTCCCAAAGAAGCTGGACCCAAGGAGGAACACACCAAGGCACATCATAATTACATTACCCAAGATTAAATATAAGGAGAGAATCTTAGAAGCAGCAAGAGAAAAGGACACAGTTACCTACAAAGTGGTTCCCATAAGACTATCAGCTGATTTCTCAAAAGCAACCTTACAGGCAAGAAGGGGCTGGAAAGAAGTATTTGAAGTCATGAAAGGCAAGGACCTGCATCCAATATTACTCTATCCAGCAAAGCTTTCACTTAGAATGGAAGGGCAGATAAAGTGCTTCTCAGATAAGGTCAAGTTAAAGGAGTCCATCATCACCAAGCCATCATTATATGAAATGTTAAAGGGACTTATCTAAGAAAAAGATAAAAAACTATGAACAGTAAAATGACAACAAACTCACAACTATCAACAAGAGAATCTAAAAGAAAAGACAAACAATGAAAACAAAAGCTAAGCAAACAAGCAGAACAGGAATAGAATCAGAGAAATGGACATCACACGGAGGGATTTCAGTGGGGAGGGGGAAGGAAGGAATGGGGGGAAATGGTACAGGGAAGAAGAAGTATAATTGGTAGGCATAAAATAGATGGGGAGAGGTTAAGAATAGTATAGGAAACAGAGAACTCAAAGAACTTGTATGTACAACCCATGGACATGAACTAAGGGGGAGAATGCTGGAAGTTTGGGGGTGCAGGGTGGAGGGGGGGTAAAGAGGGAGAACTTGGGAAAACTGTAATAGCATAATCAATAAAATATACTTAAACAAACAAACAAACAAGAACAAAATGCAGCAGTGAAGGTGGGCAGGGCCCAGGCTGGGCAGCATCTGTTGGCACCAACATGAGATTTTATTCCAAGAGAAGAATCATTGGAGAAGCCATTAAAGGTTTCAAACAAAGACAGACATGGTGTTATAGCCCCCACACCCTCCCCATGCTCTGAGGATCCTCCTGCCTGCCAAGGGCATGTGCCTAACTCGGGAAGGTTGACAAGGCCACAGGGGACTGGCCTGGCAGGTGGCAGGCCCAGGAGGGGCCTGCAGCAGCTGGAGCTGGCCCAAGGCTGCACTGGTGGGAGAGCTCCAGGGTAGAGACCAAAGACCCACCTTCAGGCACCCACTCAGCTCTGCCTCTTGAGCCACCATGTAGTGAAAGCGGAAGGCAGAGGCTGTGCCCAGGGCAGATGTCTGTGTGTCCTCATATGAGCCTTTCAGCACCAGCTCCAGCTCCAGGTTGTCCTGATCTAGGGAGAGAGGAGGAAGGTTGACGCGAAGGGAGCAAGAGACCCCTCAAGACCTAGAACCCTGGCAGTACTGCCTGGACAGGTCAGAGGCCTGGGAGGCTGGACCATGCCAAACTGGATTCTGGAAAGCCCTCGCCCCAGCCTGCCAGGTCCCCAACCCCATGGGACTCCCACCTCCTGTGACATGCCCTCCCCCAAGTTAGGGGGGACCCTCTTGCCCAGAGGAGACCTGTTGCCCTTCTGTGAGCAAGAAGGAAGAGGCAAGCTCTGCCCCACTGCTCACCAGCCCTGTACGGGTTTCCCAGCCACCCCCATCTAACCCTCCCCACAACATTCCAGGAGGAAATCAGACCTGGTTCTGAGCAGGTCTCACTTGAGACCACGACTGTGCTCTTCACGCTCTCTGCACGGACACGCAGGCATGACAGCTCCCGGGCCTGGGGCAGATCACAGCATGGGCAGGGGCTCTACTGGGGAAGCTGAGGTCCCCTCAACTTCACCCTCTAAGCCCTGCTGTCCCAAGTCCACCACACACAGAACAGGAAGTGGGGTCCAGAGTGGGCCTGGATCCAGAAACCCCTCGCTCCACCTCCACTGTGCTGCATCTGCTAAGCCAGATGTCCTAGAAGAGCCAGGAGAGCCCCGTCTCACCCACCCTGGAGCTTGCCCAGATTTGCCAAACTTCTGGAATCTCTGTAGGCCCCCCAGCTGTCAGGCATGGGTTTTTCTTCTCTAGGTTTTGCTATAGCCTCAACCTAAAGGATGCATTCTTTCTACTACAACTGCTCCCGAAGAGTATTATACAAACCAGAGGTCTACAGGATAACAGAATGGGTCAGAGCAGCCCTTAACATTTTAGCAACTAGAATACCGAGCACCTCCTGGTTGTGTTCCACTGAACTGATTTGCCAAGTGGGCCTGCTGTATTTCCTCTGGAATGCTTGCCAGCTGATAGCTGCAGCCTACTCAGCTCTTGCTATTGACCCCGTCCTGTAGAACTGCCGAGTTCATCAACATACCCGTGGTCTCCATCACCGCAGATGAGAGGCAGCTGCCACTGGTATGACTATTTTAGTGTGTACAGGCATACCTCGAAGATATTGTGCGTTCCCTTCCAGACCACCACAATAAAGTGAGTATCACAGTAAAGTGAGTCGTAATCTTTTGGCTGACAGGAGGTCTTGCCTTCAATTTGTAAAAAATGCAAGTGCAATGAAGTGAAGCCTAATAAAGCGAGGTATTGCCTGTATTCCCAAAAGTAGTACTAGTCCATCCAACAGGCCCTCGCAGGACCCTGAGCTGGTTCCTCCTTCAATTTGGGGCTCTAGGTGCCTTATTCACCTCATGCCAGGCCTGGCCCTGCTCCCGGTCCCCTCACTTGCCAGGGGACAACACTTTGAGTAGAAAGCTTCTAGTGCATCTCTGGCCACTGTGTGTCCACTCCTACCCACTGCAGCTTTGTGACCTTGCTATGTTTTAGGAGAGCTGACCAGGACTCTCCACTGTCTCAAGGAAGAGCTGACTGATCCCCGACCCTAGCCCTGGGAAGCACACCACACTGGAAACTCCCTCTGAGCCTCAGTTACCTCCACGTTAACAACCCGAGCCAGACCTGGCCGGCACGGCTTTCTCACCAGGGCTTCCTCTCCCAGGGCTAAACACTGAGTTCATCACAGGTGACCAAACGCATCATACAGCCTTGGGCCAGAATCTTCTTGCAGCATAGCCTCAGCCTCCCCTCTCTCCATGTTCCCTTTAGCCCCAGGCCCCTCCAAGTCCTTTGCCTCTGACCACCTTCCTAGGTGACCGCCTAGCTGAAAGGCCAGGGATGGTCTTACCCTAAAGCCCTGTCCTTGCTTTGTCCCTTCTGACCCACTCCCACCTCAGCTCCCCCTCACAAGCTCAGGGAAGGTAATGGTTACCACAAGGACGTTGTTGGTGATGAGGGTTTCTGGGCGTTCTGACCTGGAAAAATCAAACCATCCACAGTCTGGCCTTGCAAAGGCAAAAGCTCTCCTCCCTGCTCACAGCCGAGGCTCTACCTATGTGGGGCTTCCTGGATGATGCTGAGGGTTCTCTAAGACCTGAATACTGTTCAGGGTGCAGGGAGATGCTTCTGAAGAGTGAAAGGTGAGGAGAGAGAGCAGGGCAGAGAAAACATTGACCTTTCTCTCCTCGTTTCCCTAAAAGGATCCCCACCGCCCAGGCTGGCAGGAGCGGGGAGATGAGGGATGAGGAACCTGGGCTGGATGGACCAATGGGAAGATCTGGGTGAGTGACATTTCCCTAAATAAAGCCTGGGTCCTTAGACACTCCCTGGGCTGTGTGAGACAACTCACGTTTTTTCCATCAGGAACTCCACATCCAGTTCCTCCGGTCCCTGAAATCAAAGATGAGCAAGTCATCAACATTTATGTGTCTTGGCAGCCGACAAAGTTCTTTTACAGTAATTATTTCATCATCTCAAGTCTCTAAGGGAGGCAAGGTATTACAGTTCTTTCCATTTTACAGATGAGGAAATGAGGCTTAGGGAAAGGTGGGCTACCTGCCCAGGTTACCACAGCTAGTAAGTCTGCAGAGAACAGGTCTGTGAGGGAGACAAGGAGCACAAGCCCAAAGAGGCTTGAGGATGCCCAGGGCCCATTTCATCTTCCTCTGGAGGGGGATCCAACCCCAGAACTCTGGCCTCCCCCACCCCAGCTTTCATCTGCTGGAGAAAGAACGCAGAGACCGTCATAAAGCAGGCCTTGGACACAGGGGAGGATAGAGGCAGTAAGCAGGAGTGATGAAGCCACCAACGCCCCCAGGGTTATTACACTGAGCTGTGTTTTGAAGACATTAGGAAGTTCTCCTGCCACAGACAGTAAAATTTCTTCATTGAATGATTCAGTTCTGTAACAGTCAAGTTAAGCCATTGCCTTTCCTATTAAAATGTAAATATCTCCAGGAGGGGTTTGCATCTTTGTATGAATGAGTTCAACTCACAGCATCCCAAAAGATGGAAGAAACTGTGAAAACTCCTTAGCTTGGATCTGGGAGGACTCCTGACGCACCTGGGGACGCAGGGAGAAGGTCTTCTGGAGCAGCTTGCCGGGGAGGACTTCTGAGATGTCATAGAGAAACTTGAAGCAAAGATCATCCTCTGTGACTGGGTCCTCATCATAGACACTCAGCTCCAGAACATTCTAGGGAGCCAAGAACAACAACTTAGCACATTATTTACTCACTGCTATAGCCCTCCTCTGTTGAGTCCTCACTTGATAATGAGAGCCAGAAAAGATTATTAGGCCTCCACACTTTGTACTTCAAAATAAAAATAACAGTAAAACTTAACAAGCAGTAGAAGAAAGCCCAGAAATGTTCCTAATTTCCCCCTGCTAATTTTTATTTTTATAAAAAAAAAATTCTATCAAAGAATTCTCCCTCCCACCACACCCCTGCTTTGCTTGTTCCCTGAGGCACTGTGTGTACCAGGCACTGTACTAGGAGTATATTATCTCATTTAACCTCACAACAAGCCAAATCAGGAGGGGATTCTTACTGTCTCCATTCTGTAGAGGGGCACAGAGAGGACTGGCCGCTTGCTGGAGGCCCACAGGCAGCTGGGTTCACACGTTCTCTCGCACACAGCACATCCAGATTGGGGCACAGAGACACCCACTCTTCACCTTCTATAAGCCCTGGAGGAAATTGCGCTCCACCCCAAGAACCCTCCCTCTGCAAGGTACAGCCTATCCTCGGGTGGGTGGCCTGACCCTTACCTTGACCTGAGTCTGGATTAGGAAACTGAAGGTCTCATTCCATACAGGATGACTGGAGTTGGTGACCGTTTTGGTCGTAAACTTTATTCCAGGTGCGGTTGGCAGCTGTAAAACCACATAGGGGTCTGCCTCGCTCACTGCCAATGTCAAGAGAACCATTGAGAGAGAATTCCTCATACTCCTCTCCAGGGGACTTACCAGATTCCTACCAAGACCCCGGAGGCCACAAGGGCAACCCAGCCCAGCCCAGTCCCAAGGCACTTGTCTGGGCCTTTCCCATAGGACCAGTCATCCCCATAGCCCTGAAGCCCAGGAGACAGTTACTCACACATGTCGGCCCAGCCCAGGCCCCGTGCCTCCAGGACCCTCACGGTGAGCCGCCAGCAGGCAGAGGCCTCCTCCTGGAGAGAAATCGCAGACCAGTGAGTCCCTCCTGTTCACTCATGAGCTCCGTCAATTGGAGCCCAGGCTTCTCCTGAGATGCTTGGTGATCCTGCCAGGTGTCCTGGGGCCAAACAGCCTTCGCCCACCTCTGACCTGGGTGCAGTGGTTCTGGGCTGCGCCAGTCAGGGAATGGCCGACCACTTTGTGGTGGGGTGGGTAGAATCTGTAGGACTCACTCCCCTTCAGAAACAGGATTGCAGTGTAGTGGAGACAGCAGGGAACAGAGGGCTAAGAAATGGCCACCACACTGAACAGGTCAGTTTGGTGTCAGCCACCCCCAGGGCTCCCAAGGAGGGCAGCCCTTTGGTGACGCATGTGAACCTGCTGCCAGCGTCACGCCGTCCTCTGGACAGAAGTGGACGCATGACTCCAGGGAGGCTGAGCCTTGGGGAGCCCAGCGGTCTGTGAGAGCCACAGGTATTCGCCCTCTCTCTTGGGCGGGAATTTAAACTCCAAGAGCATCAGGCCACTACTGTGAACAGGGGGTGAAAGGTCATTGGGTATTAAGATGATGGTGAGATCACATTGGCCCACAGACAAGCTCCGTGAGGAGGAAGAAGCCAACTGGACAGAAGCTGGGAGGGGCAGAGAAGATGAGCAGAAGAAGGTGGCAGGAGGAAGAGCAGAGGGCAGGAAGGAGGTGGCTGAGTCCTGCTGGGGACAGGGCACTAGGGGTGTGTCCCCAAACCCCTAGTATGAGGTCCTTGGCACTGCTGGGATCAAGGTCTCTGTTCTTCCTGAGCCTGGCTGCGTGGCTTTCTCTAGGCACCCTGCACATGTTTCTTAGAATACGCCCCTGTGGTCTGAGGCAGAGGCGGCACCATGCTCGCAAGGTGGACACTCGTCGTGGTGAAGTTGGGGGACAGTGTGTGAGGAAACCAAGACTGCGCCCAGCCTTCACTCTCCCAGGACCTGTCCCACTTTGGTGCCTGTGATTGGGACGTGTCTCCTCCCACCAGGAACTGGTCTCTGCTCTGCACAGGAGCTCCTTACCAGGGGCCGGCTCGGTGCCCGCGGGACATGACTCTCCAGCCCCCACAGACAACCTCACAGGACAATGGAGCACAGCAAAGCCCTCAGGTATCAGGCCCCCACCCCCAGCCTTCTCCCCTGGGTCCCTGCATTGTCCCTCTCCCGTGGCTCCCTGCTGAGTGTCCTTGTCATCCCCGTCATATTTCTGGCAGAGCACATGTAACACCCCCCCCCCCCCCCCCGTGAGGTAGGCTTGTTTCTCCCTTCCTGGGGATCGACTCCAGCGGCACCAGCCACATTGCAGCTCTACAGGTCTTAAACCAGAGCTGCACACTGGCAGGGATTTAACGAGTTTTTAGACACCTGGCTCCACTTCCTCCCTGCATCCAGCTTCCATCTCCGCATGCCGCAGAGAAGGGGCTGGCTGGGATCCTGAGGTCCTGCGGGGGTTGTGCTTCAACGCCCACTTCGAAATGGAGAGGGGAGCGCAATGGCGGCCCTCCCTCCAAAGCCTCTTGGGGCTATTATGAAGTGCCCCCAGATGCTCAGTTCCCATCAGGCCACATTGCCAGTTTGACCTTTATTGTCTCCAGTCACCGAGAGAAAGCCTCCCACCCCCCGGCAGGATATTTTTTCTTAGGAAAAAAACATTTCTCTTCACCTCTAAGCCCATCGCTAGCACAGAGAGCCCGGAGGATGAGCTCTGATAATAATTATGACCGATCGTTACTAGAGGCAGACGAGCGTGTGGCCAAGGGCAGGCCCTCAGCCAGGTTGTCTGGATCTAAACCCTGGGAGACCGTCCACTTACTGCTGTGTGACTCTGGACAAGTCGGTAAACTTCTCTGCACCTTTGTTTCCTTATAGGTAGTGGGGCTAGTAATAGTATCAACCTCACACCGTGTTCTGAGGCTAAACGCTTACAAAATGTTTAACAAAAAGCATGCAGTGTTTAGATAATTGCTCTATTGTTATTTATTAAGTGCTTCTTATGTTTCTAGGTGCTGTACTGAGCACATTACGTTTACGAACTTGGTTTATCCTCCCAACAACCTCATAGGACAGTCTTTTCATTTCCTCTCATTTTACGATGCGACAGTCGAGGCTCAGAATGGTTGCCTTGCCCTCAGCCTCAGAGTTAGTAGTGACTTCGTTAGATTCAAACCCAGGGCTTCAGGACCAGAGCCCACACCCCTGTGCTATTCTACCTTCCCAGGACTTTGCTTCTTTGTAAAACCATGCCATTTTCCCCACTGACCTCTAGACACTAGAATTTCATAGACTTGTTTTAGCCAAATGTGATTATTGAACTCACACGTTAACTAACAGCATCCTTTTTCCTCCTGAGGGCACTGGAGCTTCCCTTTCCCCACTGAAAGAGCACCTGAAGTCCTGCCTTAACCAGCGACTGGCCCTGGACTCTCACGGAGCTCTCCGGCCGGGAGCCCAGCCCAGCTACCTGTGGGGTCCTGGGAGTGCCCCCCTGCAGAGGGTTCCAGCCACTGTCTCTCTCCCGGTACAGGGACCCCGGGACCCACTCCATCCTCCTCCTCCTGGAGGGGACCATGGGGGATGTGGTTCAAAGGAGTCCCCAGACCAAGTCCAGAGTATCTGTGACCTTGGTGCCTTCAGCAGAAAGAGAAAAGTGACCAGGCTGCCATGTCCCCCTGCCGGCACCGAGTGACGCACAGTGGGGCCCTGAGGAGATTGAGAGGATTCGAAGCTGCAGCGCAGCAGCAGGCCCTGCACCTCCTGAGTCAGGCCAAGCACAGCAGGAACAACCAAAGCAAGTTCTAGAGGCCCAGCCCGCCCTGCCAGCCAAGCTCCTGCTGCCAGAGCAGGCTCCAGTCTTCCGTTCCAGCAGGGGAGAACCTGGGTGAGGGCACAGCTGAGGCTCGCCTTGAAGGCTGGGCATCAGGAGCCTGGTCTCAGGGACTCAGCCAGTGCCAGGCACATCAGTGGGAGGCAAGGTGCTTCCCAGCTGTGAGGGCAAACTCAGGCTCCCAGGGCCACTGCAATGTCGCCCTGCAGTGGACAGGTTCCTCTCTATCTTCCTCAGGGCTCCCTGGTGTCTGGCCTGCCCCTGGCATGTCTTCTCTGGGAGCATCGACCTAGAGCAGCCTGTCTGGACCCAACTCAGGCCCGGATCTCAGGGCCAAGGCTCAGAAGCCGGATAAGGTTTGCAAATAAGGTATATGGCTCAGGATAGTGAACTTGGCACACTTAGCCCCTTTCCCAGCCACTGACTGGAGTTCCAGGGGAGACCTGAGGAGCCGGTCCCTCTAGCCTTGGTCTCTGGCAGAGAATGAGAAATCTGGGCTGAGGGGCAGCACCTAGCAGGGTTGGGGTGAGTTTATAAGCTCCCTTGGCCTAGCGGCATCCTTATCGCTCTTGGGCACCATAAATAATTGTCAGTGGACTGGGATTGGGGCTGGCAGAGCTTCGCAACACCCAGGGTGGTTGCTGGGCTCCAGCCAGTTCCAGGAAGTCCCCTGCCTGCAGTGGTGGGCTGTGGGCCTGGGGGGACCTCCTTCTGTGACACGCAGCCACTGTGTTCCTTTGAGGGGAGGTAGGGAAGGGTTACCTGAGAAAGGTGGCCAGGTGGTCCCCTAGGTGTCAGTCTCTCCATGCCAACCCTTTCAGCTCCACTCCAGGCCGAGCTCCTGCCAAGATGCCACCTCCCTGCCAGGCTGGCAGCAATTATTCCAGTGGGGTGGGACTGACTGTGAGTCTGCCAGCCTCTGAGGTACCATGATCCTATAAATAGGCTGGGGCTCCACCCCCAGATCACTCCCTCAGCTCAGAACCTTCTTTCTTCCCCAAGAAGCTGGGTCAACCAGCATCTCCAGAACCCTCTGGCAGGGTTCCAGCTCTGGCAGGAGGAGCACCACTTGCGGATGTGGGGTGTCAGGACTGCAGCTACAGTGAGACGTGGACCTGAGTCCCAGGAACTGTGGCAAGAACCTGCTCCCCTGAGGCAGCCGGCCGAGGGTGGGGTGGGGGCAGGCCTGAGGAGACCCCTAGAGCCCAGCCCCAGCCAGAGCCAGGCCAGCATCCGGGGGAGGATGGCTGTGCATCCGGGGCAGACAAGGGCCTGGCCTCCTTGGCAGCTGCCCCTGTGTCACCGGGGCAGCCACGGCACAGGCCCTGAGCAGACCCGGAGAGTGGCGGGGGTCTGGGCTCTCGGTCTAGACTCCTCATCCTCAGCTTCACCCTCACTCCTTCCATTTGTCTGGCCCTAGGAGTTTAGAGGATTTTCATTCAACTCAAAATGGCAAACTTTGTAATAAAGGTACAAGAGACCAATCAGGAAACTCTCAGACAAGATTACAGGAAAAAAAAACAACCCTCAATGAAGTCTTCTGTTTAAACTATTTCATGTGCATAAGAATATTGAATGTTCCCCAGAAATGACATAAATTCAGTCATTTTACTGTTAATTGAATATGTAATTGAACAATGATTTATAAAGACAAATGAAACTGAATTAATGTTAAATTATTACAAATGGATCTAAAATGTGTTATTACAGAATCAGCCAATAAAAAAATAGTGGTCTATGAATAGGTGAAAAATAACTGATTGGAAAATATTTCTAATTTGTTTAACCCAGGTAGATAATCTAATGAAAAAATGGAAAATGTAGAAAACAACAAAGAATACTTTTCCAAAGCGGGGTGTAAATGAAGCAACGCACAATGCCCCCAGCTGATGAGAGGCAGAGCCGGGGGTTATGCTGTCTGGACTGAAAGCCCATGTCCCCTCCCCAGACTGGGTTCAGCCTGGCCTAGAGCCCGCCCACCATGGAGTCTTCTCCACGGGTCAGTCCCAGAGCCATCCCAGGGCCACAGGAGTCCAGAGGAAATACATCCCCCGGGGAGAGATTTCCCATCTCCCTGAACAGATGTGGGCCTCACGTGGAGCCGGGGGGAGGGGCCTCGAGAGGCCGAGCTGCAGCGTGAGGTGATCCCCAGCGCCAGTTGGTTGTACTGAGGATGCAGCACCTTGGTGCTCAGTTTCCCCACCTTTGCAGTGATGCTGCGGGAGACACTGGGCCTGGTGAAATCCATCAGTTCCTGACTGGAGAGCCTTGATTCGGGGTTAGGGCCCAGGGATGGGACTTAGGGCACTCCCACCAGCTCCTGAAATTATAATCAAAATGATGTGGGTGCGTGCGCATGCCACCACTTCCAGGCGGTGCTGTCCAGAGAGAATGCCCTGCGAGCTGCCTGTGTCACTAAATCTTCTCGTAGCTGCATTTTAAAAAGCAAAGAGATACAAGTGAAATTTCTTTAATAATATATTTCATGTAATCCAATAATCCCAGATACTTTCAATTCTACATGTAATCAACATAGAAAAATATGAAGGAGATATTTCACATTTTTTTCATGCTAAGTATTCAAAACCCACTGTGTGTATTACACTACGAATATCTTAATTCCGACCGGCTACATTTCCAATATAATGTAGTAGTCACACATAGCTACCTTTTATTTATTTATTTATTTACTTACTCACTTATTTAAATCCTCACCCAAGGATATATTCATAGATTTTAGAGAGAGAGGGTGGGAGAAAGTAAGAGAGAAAGAGGAACATTGATCAGTTGCCTTCCGTACACACCCCGTACACACCCCATACTGGAGACCAAAACTTGCAACCTAGGTTTGTGCCCTGACCAGGAATTGAACCTACGACATTTCAAGTTCCTGGACGATGCTGCAATGACTGAGCCACATTGGCCAGGGAATGGCTACCTTATTAGAGAGTGTAGGTTTATAGGGGGGGGCTACCCACAGAGTTCTGCATGAATGAGGGGAATTAGAACCCTCCAATAGCAGTTTCAAGACTTATGTGCCAAGACTTAGGATTTTACTTAATCAGAACCCAAGATGCAAAGGGGGAAAGGCCAGGATCAAGGAAGCAAAGTTGTTAGCTTAAGTCTTATTGATCTCCTTACCCTTGACCCCGAAAGGTTGTGATTAGAGATTAGGCACAGGAGAAATGGGCCAGGATGGACAAAGGTCAGGGGAAGAGATGGAAAAGAGGCAGAGGAAATCTGGAGGAAGTCAGTCTGGAGCAGGGCCAGCAGGCACAGCAGGGCGTGGCTGAGGCCACGTGTTGCCCCCCCCCCCCCCCCCCCCGGGCCAATGGGGTCCTCGAGGCAGTGACATGACTGTAGGAGGAGGTCTTTGGCACCTCTGTTTTCTACTCTCCCTCTCCCTTGCTGGTGTGGGGGAGAAACAAACTGTCCTCCACCCTCAAGGTTCTTTTGTCTGTTCTAATAATCAGATAGACATGAGACTGGTTAGCAAGAGACTATAACCAAATCTGCCCTGGCCAGGTGGCTCAGTGGGTTGGAACATCATCCCATACACCAAAAGGTTGCAGTTTCAATCCCCAGTCAGGATGCATACAGGAGGCAACCAATCAGTGTTTCTCGCTCACATCTCTCTCACGTTTCCTTCTCTCTCTTTCTCTCCCTTCCTCTCTCTCTAAAATCAATTAACATATCCTTGGGTGACAATTTTAAGAAAAGAAAGAGAAAAAAACCAAATTTAATACATACATGTGTATGGGAACCCAACATACATTGAGAGAGTCAAAGACCCCCACAAGCCCGAGAGGTTCAGAGATGGAAAGAGAACATCAGTATATAAGGCATTCTGAACTAGGGATGAGTTAACATGCCTTAGGGGCTTCAAATGTCTTTGCAGAATGTTGAGAAGAGCAGATGTTTAGTAAATACAAGTTTGTCCTGCCCTATAGGCAGGTCAAAAGAGGTTATCTTTGATAATCTCCCATTAAGGGCAAGGCCCCTATTCAGAGCAGTCAAGGTAGGGGCAGAAGTTTCTCCTGAGCCCACAGCTGAAGATGCCCTTAGCTCAAAGCAACCCCAACACCACAGAAGCACATCTTGGGGTGACTAGTTCTGAACCTCCACACTGGCCTTCCGCCTTCTTACCACTGTCTCTTCTCAACGTTTGTGCTACATTCACAGGAAATGAACATCTACTTTTTCATTAGGCATTTATAGACCCTTTAACTCCCCCAAATCTCTGCTGCAGAAAGAGTCCTTCCCGCCCACTCTCAGCCCCACCTCCTCCGAGGTAATAATGCAGCACGGTGGCCCAGGCTGGCGACCCCGCGGTGGAATCGCCTGGCCTGGTGATTGGCCCGTTGGACTCATGACCCAGGCTCGTGCAGAGTGAGTCCTGGTGCATGAAGCTGGGGCTGCTGGTGTAGCCATCTTGTCACCACAAAAAGAAGAGCTGTCAGAAAATGGAGCCAATGTTAATAGTTAATGCTTTAAATAATACTGAACTGTATTACCAGGCAGAAGTGGGGTTTCTGTGAAGCTAATGTTGCTTCCACTGGGCCCTCCTCCTGCACGTGCCCTTCCCAGGCTCTGGGGAACCTGGCAGTAGGTTCGTATGATCATTCATGTGCCCACAGAGTTGGCAAAAGTAAGCTATTTTAACTACAACTGGTTAAGACCACTTTCTTCCCGTTCTTCTACCTCCTCTGTTAGCATGGCTATGACTGTGGGTGTTTTTAGGGTCTGACTAAGGAGAAGTTGAGTCAGACTTGCATTGACTTCAGTCTAGTGGGACATAATTGTGTGGTTTGCAGTCAGTTTCATGTATAGCGAAGTTACTGTCAGCCATTCTGGTTTGGGAATCATTTCCGAAAGCACTGCCGCCACCCACTGTGCCGACTCATCTGCGTGGTGATACAGAGACACACAAGGCCAGAAGGAGTACGGCACTGCGAGGAAATAGAGGAGGAGAAACAAGGGCTAAAACATCCAGAGCCAGAAACTCGTCTGTGGAAAATTCGTCCAATCAGACACATCAGATTTTAAGTGGAAGATTTAGTTCCCAGGGACGCCTGATTAGAACAGAAGTTCTCCTGAAAGAGATGTGTTCAGTCACATCTTACATGCCTTCTTCCCTTTGGCGGGAACCAAGAAACAGAAGGTATCGTGTATGACAAGTAGTCAGCACATCTGCAGTAGCTCAGATATGAGAGAAGCTTGATCAAGGTTGCGGTGGATTTTGCTTTTCTAATAATGTTTGCAATAATATGTCCTGTCCTTCATACTGTCGGTATAATAAATGTCCAAATCTGTAGATAATTTTTGTAAGAGTTTATTTGAACGAAAGTGATAATATGTGCTGGGGAGCAAGATCTCAAATGCTCTGCAGATAACAGTTTTGCAGCTTCTTTATGCGTTTGAGATTGAGGAGGGGACTAAGGAAGACTACACGGAGGTGGGAGAAGCAAGGCAGGCGCTGGGCGGCAGGATAGTTGTTAACAAGACTACGTGCTCTCTTCAGGTGGTTACTTCAAACTTACTTCAAAGGTGTGTTAACCTAGATGCATAGAAACAATGGACAGGGCTTGCTTAAGGCAAACATAAACCTTTTACCAAAAAGTTATATGACTGGGGTGTGACTCCCCACCGTGACCTGACCTGTTCAGTTAAGACTTTATGACCAGATGCCTCTGTGAGATGACTCTCCACAGAAGCCCCTTTTTCATCCACAATGCTCTTCTAGAACCTTACCACTCCCTCCCCTTGAATCTGGTGGGCTGGAGACACCTGCTAACTAATAGGGGGTGAGGGATTGACACTGCTTGACTCTGAGTTTAAGTCCTAAGAGGTGATACAGCTCCAGCCACCACATGAGACAACAAAGTCCCCTGAGGTCCCACGAGGGAGCCCATCCACGTGGGGGGGGGAGCGGGGTGTCTGAATCCAATCCAGCAATGCCTGAATCCAGTCCAGCGATGCCCGAATCCAATCCGGCCAGCCTCATTCCCTATCCTCCTAGCCCAGGTCCAGACACGAAGAGGAACGAGCCTTCAGATGGTACCAGCCCAGCTGTTGGGTCACCCCAGCCTGAGTCCTTTCTGAATTTCTGATTCACAAAGTGTATGAGCCTAATAGAGTGGTTGCTGTTTTATGCCACTAAGCTTGAGTGGCTTGGTACGTAGCCATAGTAACCAAATGTGAGGTTTTCCCAGATCTGCCAACAATTCCAACATTTTACAGGGCATTGCCAAATGGAAGGAAGTTATCAATAATTAACTATTGTTAACTATCAATAATTTTTTAAAAATCTCAATTGAGTAGGCTAGAGCAAAGATTGTTTTCTCATTGCTCTAAAGAAAATATTACAAAAATTGTTGAATAAAGAGGCAATCCAAACAATGAAGGAAAACATATAGAGGTTAATTAATATTCATGTCATGTTATTTTAAAAGTTTTTGTGATGTTTTCACATTTGCTACTGTTCAAAATTTGGATTTTTGTGTGATTTCATCATTCTAGATAAATATTCACATTCTGACCTAATCTTGTACCAATTTGTCACGTAAACTTCAGGCTCCATAAAACACAGATCCAGCCTATGAGTCACACTGTTCGAAGGGCTTTATATATGAAACATACTTACTGATTCCCCAGACCCTTGGAGGCAGTCACTATGATCCTCACTTCACAAATGAGACAGCTGAGACGGGAATTAGTTGGGGACTGCCCCTAGACCACCTCAAAATCTACCCCAGAGCCAGTGCTGCTAACTACCGCCTGCGGTGGGGTCTCCTCTAGCAGGAGCGCAGGCCAAAGGGAGTGCAAGACAGTCCCGGGCCAAGTCTGGCCTGGAGAAGCAAATATAGCTCTGGGCTTTTCACCTGGGTCTCAGGCTTTCCCCATGTATGGGTTGGCCAAAAAGTTTGTTTAGTTTTTTCTGAATGACTGCTCTAGTAGTGCTTAGTTGTCTTTAACTTCTTCAAAACAATTTTGTTAGATTTTATTGTGACAGTTGTCATATCAGCATGCATTTAAAAAAACTTATCAAAATTGATGAATTTCTGTGCAGCCATTTTAATATTGCAGATGAAAGAAAATAAGCAACATTTTGGGGGAATTATGCTTTATTAGTTTAAGAAAGGTAAAAACGGAACCGAAATGCAAAAAAAATTTTGTGCAGTGTATGGAGAAGTTGCTGTGACTGATCGAATGTGTCAGAAGTGGTTTGTGAAGTTTCTTGGTACTATTGACATGTTGGACAAATCATTCTTTGCTGTGGGGCTGTCTGATGCATTGGAAGATGTTTAGCAGCACCCCTGGCCTCCACCCACTGGAAGCCAATAGCAGGAGATAGCTGACATACTGAAAATATCCAAATCACTAAAGTTATTGGTGAAAGTTAAAAAATGTGTCTTTTATTTTATAGAAAAAGCTAAACAGGCTTTTTGGCCAACCCATAGTTTAACTCCAGGAAGGAAGGGTTCAGTCACTCCCCTCCCTTCACCTTCTCCTAGAACAGCACTCCATGACTTTCGCAGAGGAGGGGAGGCACCGGACAGGGGCGGAGAAGGAGACAGAGCTGACACATAGCTGACTTCAGGCAAAAACAGGTGGTGGGACAGGTAACAAGATGTATTGTATGAGGCAGGGATGACACACGCTTCAGGATCTGGCAGTAATTATCACGGCAAGATCAAGGCATGAAGCAGACCTGTGCTCTTGCCTCACGAGGAAGTGGTTATTCACTCAGGTGACAAGAGATGAGGGACCGTTTCCTGCTCATGACTACACAGGACCGAGAAAAAGGAGCTCCAGCCCTGTCCTCATTCCAGGGCTACCGAAAAGGATGAGCCCCTCTCTAAGCAAGGGGCGGGATACGACTCAGCCAATCAAGTCATTCACCCAGCAAATATTTATTGAGGGTCTACCATGTCCCAGACAGGGCCAGGTGAGTAAACACAGGCCTGACACTCACCTCAGGAGGCTTCGGACCAGTGTACCGTCCGCCTTCCACGCCATGTCTCTCAGTCAGTGCAGCACACCAGTGTCTGAGAACCCGGGCCGTTACACTGCAGGCCTTGAGCGCAGGAGCAGGAATCTGAGAATACATAGTATCTGGAATTTCAAGGTAAAGAACTATGGAAGAGCTGTAAACAAATATTATGTAGCTAATCAACTTTGCTCAGAGGCAGTGGTAGCAGGATGTGAGCTGCAGAATGTGAAGAAATAGGAGCACGTCTGATGTACCTGGACTAGTCTCCCTTCAGGGTGCATCTGCCTTCCCCCATTTGGCCTTCTGCATATCGGTGAGGCTCTCTCTACCCACCAGCTCTGACATATGGGTCTTTTCATCTAGGGTTCCTCTTTTCATAAATCTTCCACACAATGAAATTGTGTGTGAGCATTTAAAATTTACTGTGTTTATAACATTTTTAAGTATATTTTATTGATGATGCTATTACAGTTGTCACATTTTATTCTCCCCTTTATCTCCCTCTGCACTGCACCCTCCTCCTTCCAGCATTTCCTTCACCTTAGTTCATGTCCATGGGTCGTACATACAACTTCTTTGGCTTCTCCATTTCCTATACTATTCTTAACCTCCCCCTGTCTATTTTCTACCTACCAGTCATTCTTCTTATTCCCTGTACCTTTTTCCCCATTCTCCTCACTCCTACTCCCCACTGATAACCTTCCATGTGATCTCTATTTCTGTGATTCTCTTCCTGTTCTAGTTGTTTGCTTAGTTTGTTTTGTTTTTGGCTTTGTTTTTGTTTTTTAGGTTCAGTTGTTGATAGTTGTGAGTTTGTTGTCATTTTACTGTTCATAGTTTTTGATCGTCTTTTTCTTAGATAAGCCCCTGTAACGTTTGATATAATATAGGCTTTGTGATGATGAATTTCTTTAACTGGACTTTATCTGGGAAGTTTAGATAGCAACTTTACCTGCCCTTCCATTCTAAATGATAGCTTTGCTGGATACAGTAATCTAGGTTGTAGGTCCTTGCCTTTCATGGGCAACCTAGACCTACGTCCTTGACTTGGAATACTTCTTTCCAGCCCCTTCTTGCCTGTAAGGTTTCTTTTGAGAAATCAACTGATAGTCTTAGGGGAACTCCTTTGTAGGCAACTCTTCTCCTTTTTTTTTGCTGCTTTTAAGATTTTCCCTTTATCTTTAATCTTGGGTATTATGATGTGCCTTGGTGTGTTTCTTCTTGGATAGAACTTCTTTGGGACCCTCTGAGCTTCCTGGATGTGCAAGTCTATTTCCTTCGCAAGACTGGGGAAGTTTTTCTTCATTATTTGTTCACATAAGTCTTTAATTTCTTGCTCTCCCTCTTCTTCTGGCACCCCTATGATTTGGATGTTGGAACATTTAAAGTTGTCCCAGAGGCTCTTAAGCCTATCCTCATTTTTTTGAATTCTTGTTTCTTCATTTTGTTTTGGTTGGATGGTTATTTCTTCCTTTTGCTCCAAATTGTTTATTTGAGTCCCAGTTTCCCTCCCTTCACTGTTGGTTCCCTGTATATTTTTCTTTATTTCACTTTGCATAGCTTTCACTTATTCCTTTATTTTGTGTCCATATTCATTCATTTCTGTGAGCATCCTGATTACCAGTGTTTTGAACATATAGATTGCTTATCTCCATTTTGTTTAGTTCTTTTTCTGTAATTTTGATCTGTTCTTTCATTGGGCCATATTTCTTTGTCTTGGTGTACCTGTTACATTGTAAGGAGTGGAGCTTCAGGTATTCACCAGGGTGGGGCAACCCACTTCACTGAGTTATGGCACTGTGGGTAGGGGAAGGGGTCAGAGAGGGAACCGTGCCACTTGCTCAGCTCTCGCCCGGTTTCAGTAGCTTCCCCTGCTACCTACAAGCAAATTGGGCCCTTTCAGTGCTGATTCCCAGGTGGGTGGGTTTGTGTACATGTTAGGACCCTGTGGGTCTCTCCAACAAACTCTCCTGTGAGGCTGGGAATTTCTCCTGCCCCTGGGACCCCCACAGGTTTTTTATAGCCAGAGGTCTTGAGGTTTTATTTCCCCACACTGGAACCCTGGGTTGTGTGGTCTGTCTCACCCCCCAATTGTTCCTCCTGCTTTATCCACAAAAGAATGTGGTACTGCCAGTCAGCCAGCTGCAGCCTCACCCATCCAGTCCTTCCAGCTGCTGCCCTGTCGTGCATCTTCTGCACCCCAGCTGCCCATCTCCGCCCCTCCTGCTTGTCTGGATGAATGTTTCTTCTTTAACTCCTTGGTTGTCGGACTTCCATACAATTAGATTTTCTGGCACTTCTGGTTGTTTTTTATTTTTAAATTGGTTGTTGTCCTTCTTTTGGCTATATGAAGAAGCAAAGCTCATGTACCTATGCCTCCATCTTGGCCAGAAGTATGCTTATAACTTTTATATTTGAGCCCATAATTTTAAAAGTAGAGTCATTAAGGCTTTTATACATTTTCAAAATACAAACCAAAACTAGCTGTTTTAAGCATGAATAAGTCCTTTTAATGATCTTTATTTTTGTGAGTTAGTTTATCTAAATAGAAAAAAACATTCTTTCTCTAAACTCCAGTGGTGACCACCCCCAGTAACACCAGATTTCCTAGGGGAACCCCAGCCAAACTCACATCCAGAGTTTCAGGCATCTGCTCTGTTGCCAGGATTTCATGTAAAATCTACCCTTCTCTCTTCACTCATCTTTTACTCATCTGAAATATGGTAGCTTTCCCGTAAACACCCCATAAACCAGCAACCCCTGAGGGTAAGGACCATAAGGCAATCAGCTTTCCTGGGTTCAGGAGGGGTGTGCCCTACAGCTGTGCCACCTGCAAGGCCTGGGCCCCAGCTAACCTGTTCCCTGCCTGCAGCCAAGAAAGCTGCATGGATCTCCCCTCCAAGGCTGAGGACCCCTCCCTCCCTCTGTGCTCCAAAGGGGCTGCAGTGAGCGACAGGCTAGAGCTGAACACTGAGGCTCAAGCCCAGTCCCTCATCACACTCCCCAGCCATGACTACAGTATACATTTTCTCTCATGTAACAGGATCTTAAATATTTATGTTAATGTGCTTTTAATGTTTTGACCCTAAGTCTTGTTTATCTTCCCCTCTTTGGCCAATGGCACTGATTGTCAAAGCTGGAGATGAGAGGAACAAGGGGCCCTCCTGCTTCATATCTCATGGTCAGCTCTCCAGAGGCAAGACTTGAAGGCTGAACATTGTGAGGATGTGAGTTTGGCTGGGGTTCCCCTAGGAAATCTGGTGTTACTGGGGGTGGTCACCACTGGAGTTTAGAGAAAGAATTTTTTTTTCTATTTAGATAAACTAACTCACAAAAATAAATTCCAAGTGTTTCCTTTCACATATCATAAGCAACGTCCTGTTTAGAGAGAGAGCACTTGGGGGACCTGCTCATCCAACATAGCAAGCTGAAGGGAGAAAGTCCTTGTACTTCCAGGATGGGGAGCTGGGAGAAGGACACAAGGTCAGATTCAGGTGTCTTAGCTCCTGCCCAGCTCCAAACCCCGAAGGAATATTATGTACAAATGAATTCCATAACTGTGGGCTTGGTCCTTTCTCTACAGGTGCATCATGGGAAAATCACGTCCCCTAAGAGAAGCACTTGTCTCACACAGGGATGCCCATGGTGGTTGTTAGAAATGATTGAGGAAGGGTCTAGGTAGGGCAGGGGCCCGCAATGGTGTCCCCCAATCTACCTAGGCACCCTTGTGGTATAGAAGGGACCCAGAAGCCCTCCTGAGGGCATAGAAGGTAGCTAAGCTGAGAGCAAAGGCCTGCCTGGAGCTTCCGGGGAGAGGGGGGAGGTATGACAGGGTCTGTGGGGCAGCCAGCCTGAGCCAAAGGATGGACGGGGTCTGCGTGAGGCCCAGAGTATTCAATGCCCCCAAAAGATCTGAGGTGGGTCCAAGACAGCCAGCGGCCCTGACCTCAGCAGTATAGAATAACAGGACAGTTGTCTCACCAGCTGTGACTTCAGCAAGCAGCAGTCCAAAGGCCAGGGAAGATTCCAGGAAACTCCTGCTAGATTCTCGCCTATATTTCCCGCCCCCTACCCCCAAAGCTGTTTGAGGCTCCCTATGTGCCGAACTGCCATATTGGCTCTAAAATATGCATTTCCTAAAAGAGGTTGAGTATACCCAAATGTAAAGCTGAAGTTAGTTATATTAAGTGGCAGGTTTGATTTCCTCCCAGTCCTTGCTAACTTCCCCTTTACACAACCATCCAGAGGCTTGGGAACTTGAAAACGAGATGACACAAGCTATAAAAATGGAAAAAAAAAATCTAAATGGAACATGTGGAAAAAGATTCACAGAGGAGACATCCCTTAAAGCAGAGACTTGGAAGATGGGATGGTACTTACTGATTATTGTAACACCGGTGTGCCATATTATGTGCTACAAAAGTAGAGCACCAATGTTCTTATTGGTGTAAGATGTTATTTCAGAGGTCACTGAGCAGCTGTGCTCAGCCTGGTTGGCTGTCTGTAACCCCTCCCCAATCCCCCGCCTACCCGTTCTCAGACCTCTCACCATAGGCCCTTTCCATCACTTAGCTCCTATAACCTCCTTATCCTTGCCCATATCATATTGGCCAGCCCTTCCCATCCCTCACTTTCCCAAAAAGGCTGAGTAGAGGAGCCCTCTGAAGCACATGCTTCCCACTAGGCATGGGTTAGGTACCCAACAGAGTCACTGCCAGGGTAGAGGAGTGTCCCAGAAGCAGAAGTCCTGGGAGTCCCGTTCCCAGAAAGCTTGGACAACAGGCAGGACACCAGCTGCATCAGGGGTTGCCCCTCTGAGGACATCCAGGCAGGAGGGCAATGAAATCAGAGGTGGCAGGGTCAGCCTTGCTAGGAGATCAGAATCTTTACATCTTGAGGCCAATGTCGGTGACTCTGTCATTCCATTATTCTGAAAATACTTACTGAACACAACCCTTCCCTGCACAGAGTGGGGCATTACATAACAGTTTCTATTAAGCTAAGGTACAATCTAAGAACACATTTCTCTATACTTCCTTAATCTTTCAGAAAAGGAGGAAAATTATAATCAACAAGGCAAAGCTTCTATTGTAAGAATTGTGTACACTCTGAACAGAATATTCTGTCTATACTGGATGAAACTAAAAACCAAGACAGTCAGTAAATGGTTTCTTTGGAACATAAAACATAGCTAGATGTGAAAAGATTGAAATCTCTACAAAAAGATATTAGCCCTGGCTGGTACGGCTCAGTGGATTGAGCGCCGACCTGCAAACCAAAAGATTGCCGGTTGGATTCCCAGCCAGGGTACGTGTGCCTGGCTGTGGGCCTGGTCCCCAGTTGGGGGCGTGTGAGAGGCAACTGATAAATGTTTCTCTCCCTTCTTTCTTTCTCCCTTTCCCTCTCTCTAAAAATAAATAAATAAAATCTTTTTTAAAAAATATATTAAACAACTTTCAGTAAGATGTCCTCAAAGTTATCAAATATGGGCTGGCCTTATTTGAAGAAGGGCCCAGAGGAATGTTAGAAGTTTGAAAATTTTTTTTAATTGATATTTTAGAGAGAGAGAGAGAGGAAGGGAGAGAGAAAGAGAGAGATACATCAATTTGTTGTTCTACTTATTTATACGTTCATTGGTTGATTCTTGTATGTGTCCTGACTGGGGATTGAACCCACAACCTTGACGTATTGGGATGATGCTCTAACCAAATGAGCTACCTAGCCAGGGCAGAAGTTTGAAAGTTCGAAGTTAACTTCCAACTAGCTCTTTGCCGTTCCCCTATTTGTATAAATTCAGAAAGAGGTTTTCCAGCACCTGGGATTATTGGCCCTTGACCCCAAGATAACACCTTTGACATACTTAGTTTCTTAAGATCTTACTTTTAAAAAGTATCAAATAATATTATTTCTCAGTTTTTCATCACTAGTCACCTTTTTATGTGGTGTTTAATTTTCTAATTCAATTAGTTTTATTTACTTTCTATGCTGATCATAAATGTTAATGTTTATGTACGCAGAGGCACAGAGCTGCAGGAGCAGGGGCGCAGGCCATGCGGCAGACTGACCGCGGTGGCTCAGCACTGAGGAATGGGGGCCCGGGCGGAAAGGGATGAGACCGCTGGGTCAGAATCAGTCTTTTTCACCAACCTAAAATCTGCTGACCCTAGGGAAGTCCTCAACATTTGGTGGACCAAAGTGGCTAGGGGAAAGGAGAAACAGTCTTTCTCAGCTCAAAACAAGCATCTCTGAAAGAGCCAGGAACTCAGGCCAGGCTCTCTCAAATGCATACACATGCAAACTGTTTCACACACACACATAGGTTCCAGAGCAATGAGCCCGTGTTTGCATGGGGTAGCAGCTGTACATCTGGCTCAAGTTCAAAGAGCTGACTGTGGCTAATCAGGGAGGAAACTGCGCACACCTACTAACAGGAGCCGAGCCAGCACGAGTCCATCACCCCATAGTCTTCAGGAGGCTGAGCGGAGCAGGCACTGAGTTGTGAGGAGGGATGGGAGTGGCTGGAGAGCCAATGAGCTGAAAAGGTGGTGAAACAGAAACCAAGACCAGCAACTGAAAACAAAGTCCTTGTGCAGACATAATGTTGAGTGAAAGAGGCCAGACACAGGGAAGTATACACTGCATGAGTCCATGTATGCCAGGGCTTGGGATATACAAACAAAATCTATCAACAGAAGTTAAAATGGGGTTACCTTTGCTTGGAATTACTTCCTGGGAGGAGGTGCAAGAGAACTTCAGATGTGATGAAAACACCCTACATCTTGATTGGCGTGGTGGTTACTCCTGCTGTACATGTATGTAAACACCCATCCAGTTGCACGTTCATCTACGATCTGGTGCCTTACTGTATATGTTATACTTAATTAAAATGTTAAAAATATAATTAGGAGTTTGCAGTTGGGGTGAATGAAGAGAGCCAAAAAGGAAAATAATTAATGGTTCAAAACCATAGAAAAGCTGAGATTTCTCTAAAGGTAAAGGTGCAGATGCACCTGAAAACAGGAGGATTGAATGGAAGCTGGAAGAGTGTCCTAGTTCCACAGAGCACCTGCCCAACCCCAGCAAAAGATTAAAAGTTTACTGTCTGGATAGGAGGGAGAGTCAAGGAAAACAGACTCAAGGACAATAGGCACATCAGCGAATGGGCAGATTGAGAGGGCTTCCGCATTCTGAGATGTGAGTCACTGCCCACAGACTTCCTTCCCCACTCTGTCCGAGAATGCGGGCAGCCAGCCTTACAGCCCCCACCATCAGCACTGCACCACAGCCGGGCAAGGGAACAGATTCCCTTCCAGGGAAACTGACCAACAAAAGAAAAACCCTTCCAATGCCGACAGGTAAGGGCTGCACTACTCAGTCGTAGGTCCCTGCCTGGTCAGCCTGACTGAAGTCCCTACCCAGCCAGGTCAGACCGCCTGTGCAAGGCTCCAGAGACAACTTCGGCACCTCATTTTTAAATGTGAGAAAACAGCCGAGGGTCACCAAACATTCGGAGAAACCCTCTAAGTCATCTGCTGATAACTGAAGATAAAAAGTACAAAACCAAGAGACTCAGAGGAAGCAGCAACAATGAAGGAAGCAGAACATTTTTTAAAAACTGTAATTAATATCTCTGGTGAGATTTTAAAAAGATGATGCATCTATACAGGAAATAATGGGGTGCCACAAAATGAAACATGGAGAGAATATAAAGAACTCTCATACATTAAAAACATGACAGAAATAAAATTAATAGAAAAATTAGTCAATAAAATTGAGAAAATCTCCCCAGAGGCAAATTGAAATACAAAGAAATGAAAATAAAAGATTTAAGATAAGAGAGGAATATCAGGAACTCAAATATCTTCCCATTAGGAGATCCAGGAACAGATAATAAAGAAATGATCAGAGAAATGATTAAAGAAATAACAAGAGAATATTGCAGAAGCAGAAGAGGCTCCAGATTAAAAAGGCTCACCGAGCACACAGAACAATCGGTAACAACACAAAGAGACCCTCACCAATGGACAGTATCGTGACATTTCAGAAACCTGGAAATAAAAGTGACCGGAAGAAACAACAAGGCCGTACACAAAAGAGTGGAGAAATCTCACTGGAATCGAACTTAACAGCAACACCGGAGGTTGGGAGGCAATGGGGAAATGTCTTAAAAATTCAGACAGAAAGTGACTTCCAACTTAGAATTTTATTCCTAAACTATTAGTCAAAAGTGAGAGTAGAATATTGGTAAATACAAAAGTTCAAGGTCTTAAGTCAATTTTCCCTTTCTCGAGAGCTATCAGAGTAGAGTTTTCTAAACCTTAAAGAGCACATCGATCACCTGGGGAACTGGTTAACATGCAGATTCTGATTCAGTGGGTCTGGGATGGGGCCTGAGAGTCGTCACTTCTAACATGTCGACACCAGTGCTGCTGGTCCAAAGACCACACGTCAGGAAGTAAGGTACGAGAAGATGTGTCCCACCAGGATGAGAGAATAAACCAAGGAAGAGGAAGAAGGTCTGAGAAACTGAGGATCCAACATGAAAGCAAGTCAAAGGAAATATCCAGAAGGGTGATGAAGGGAAGTCCCAGGACATCAACTACAGGGTACCCAGTCCAAACTGGAACGTCAAGGAAGTACCAAAAGAAGGAGGAGGTCAAAGAGGAAAAAATAATGAAATGGATGATCACCTGACACATTGAGAGTCAACTTACATACACTCTGGGGGAGAGTTTGAGGACAAATCAGGGACAGCAACATAGAAAACTAAGCAAATGAAAAAATGAGGCAACTATGAACTCCAAAGAAAACAAAAAGTTCAGAAGAAAATAAATGTAATAATATACTGCATAATCATAATAATGTAAGTAATAAATGTTGACCAAAAAGGATAACAATATTGGGAGATGAGGGAGGGAAGTTTAAAAGAACTAAGCTTTCATCTTCCATAGTAAGAAGTCAATAAAAATCAGGAAATAACAGTATAAGCAGTTTAGAAATATGAAGGTAAATACCAATTAAAAGAGTTAATACCAATCAAATATGAAGGTAAATAGCAATCAAAGCAGTTGCTGCCCGTGAGTGGAAGTGGGGCCGGGAGATAATGCTTTTCATTATAAGCTTTGTAAACCATTTGATTTGTTTAAACTAAGTGCATGGATCACTTCATTGTCATTAACAATAAAGCACTTCTAATACACATCATAAGTCATCGCCACTCCCCAGTGCTTCAAGACCCACGACTACAAACCACAGCTTGGAGGCAGTTCATTTCCTTCAGAGGCTCAGTCCCAGGACAGGCCGCAGGAGAAGGGGAAACTTGGCTACAGCAGTAACCAGTTCCAGAGATGGCTCTGAAACTCCCAGACATCCAGGAGGACATTTGACAGGTTCCTGGGTAAGGAGATACTATGCTGTGCCTATCTTTTCCAGAAGGTAGGAAATTTGTCCCTCCTGAGTTTCCTTTTTCAGTAAGTAGCAGGAACATCCACTCAGTTGCCCAATGGATTAGTCAGAATTTTTTCAGGTGCAAGGACCAGAAACCCAACCCCAACTGTCTTAAACAAAAAAGCAATTCATGGAGTCCATGAAGTCCAGGGGAAGCCCAGGGAGAAGCCCAGGTTCCGGTCCTACCTCAACATTCACCGTTGTGCAACTCGGACCAGACACTGCCATCACCTACAACAGGGCAATTACAATGGTGTTGCTGTGACTGGGAGATGAGTTAACGCTTTAAGGGACTTTGAACGGTGCCTGGTGCATAGCCAACACCGAATAGATATTAGCTATTATTGTAGGTTATTATCCAGGAATCACAGCAAATCTGGAGGACTAATAAAAATATTCATCCTGGACACATTACAGTGTAACTGCAGAACAACAAAATAAAGGACAAAATATTAAAAGCCCTCAGGAAAAAGAGAACAGTTGCTTACAGAGGATTGACAACTAGGCTGCAGCAGGCTTCTCAACACCAGTAAAAGAGACAGAAGAAAATAAAATATCTTCAAAATGCTGAGAAAAAACCCCAGCCAAATGAGAGTTAAAACTCAGCCAAACCTAAGACTGAGCATTAAAGGAAGAACTTACCAGATCAACAACGACTGGAAGTTTACCACCGACAATCCTCACCAACCACTTCTACAGATTTACTCCATGAAGAAGGAACTAGAACTCGGAACAAAGGATGAAATGATAGTATTGATGGGAAAGCAAGTTAGTAAACATATGGCAAATCAAAATATTGACTATACAAACAATGATGATGACTAATATTGTCAATAAAAAAGAAAGAAGGAAGTAAAACACAGAACAATGACAAGTGAATCAGGAAAGTGTGACAGAGCTCATGTATTCTGAGGAGCTGGAGGAGATTAAAGAAATTGATTACAATTTGTTAGTTTAACAGGTAAACAGGTTAAATTTAGGTATTTACAACAGGAATAGAAATAAAGCAGATAAATTTCAATGTAAAGCAGATAAGTTTTATTCCCGATGGAGGGGAATAAAAGAATAAAAAGAATTCAGGGAAAAAACTTAGAAAAAGCAGTGAATAGAAGTCACAAAATAAGAGAATAGTAATTAATCCAATTATTTCAATAATCACAATAAATGTTAGTGGAGTAAATTCAAAAATCTTAAAATTACTTTTCTGTATAATTAAAGTTTCTCATAGTAAAACAATTTTAATTAGTTTATTTATTCTAAAGAGAGGGGAAGGGAGGGGGAAAGAGTGGAGACAAACATCGATGTGAGAGAGAGACCTCTGCCTCTTGCACACACCCTGACCTGGGACCCAACCTGCAACCCAGGCCTGTGCCCTGACCGAGAATCAAACCAGCAACCTTTTGCTTTGCGGGACGACGTCCACCCCACTGAGCCACACTGATCAGGGCAATGGAACATTCTTAAAAGGGAGATTATCAGTCTAGAGTTTTTAAAAAACCACCTGTAGCTATTTTCAAGGGTACACTGACAACGTAATAAGAGATCAGGGAAACACTGGTCATAAGGAACCTGGTATACATATAGATGAAAGAAACTTTAATGGGAAAGTCACTAGGGATTTAAAAAATTGAATGGTTAACAAAGACCTAAGAAATGGAAAAATGTGCCATGTTCCCAGATAGAAAGACACCTAAAGATGTATCTAAAGATGTCAATTCTGTCTGGCTGGTGTGGCTTAGTTGATTGAACGCAGGCCTGTGAACCAAAGGGTCGCTGGGTTTAATTCCCAGTCAGGGCACATGCCTGGGTTGTGGGCCAGGTCCCCAGTGAGGGCACATGAGAGGCAATCACACACTGCTGTTTCTTTCCCTCTCTTTCTCCCTTCCTTTCCCTCTCTCTAAAAATAAATAAATAAAATCTTTAAAAAAAAAGATGTCAACTCTTCCCAAAATTAATCTGTACATTTAATGCCATTCCAAATGAAATTCCAGAACAGTTTTCAATGAAACATGACAAGTTTTGTCTAAAATTTCATACAGAGGGAACTGCTTTGTACTATGTTTCCCACAGGGAGTGCTTTACGCGATTTTTCACAAAGACACTGTGTGCCCATGTGATAGGGGGCAAAAATGAGAGGGTCCCATGGCATCTTATAAACTCTTTCTCATTTTAATAAAAAAAAAAAGACTTCTGATTAACCAGAAAGGGAAAGTGTAGCAATCTGGGTCCAATCAAGAATAGGTTAAATGGGAAGTTTAATATAATGTAAAGAATTATTAGCTATGGTAAAAGAGTAAGTATAAGATAGAAAGAACCTTTATATGGTACCCTAGCCCTGAAGAAGAGAACCCAAGGAGGGACAATCTTGGAGAGGGTTCAGACCCTGTTGGAGAAGGTGGGTTCAGGACCCTGGATGGCAGAGAAATTTGCTGGTTTGGCCAGGCCAGAGCTGGTCTGGAGTTGCTGGGCAAGCAATAGCTCTCGCTCCAGAGCAGGTGTCAGCTGCTGGTGGCGTGTGTGTGCAGGGTGAGTCCAGGCACCAGGGGGGTGGGTGGGGCAGGAGCCCTTTATAGCAGAAGGGCGATGCGAGCCACTCTCTGCAATGCAGGTGGGGAAACACGTGGTCAGCAACTGCTGACGTGGGTGTGAGGTGGGAGCTGGGGACCAGTGGGGGCAGGAGCATTTGTGTCCTGAGAGGTTCTGATTTCCCTGTCAGGAGGGTTGTGGAGAAATTGTTGCCAGACTGAGGTGAGGTTGTAGAGGCCTGTCTGGGCCTGTGCCCTGGGCAGGCCCCACTGCTGTTCTCATATCCATGTCCCCAGAAACAGCGGGAGAGTCCCTCCCTCCTGCCGTGCCTCCCCCCGACCTTACGCCCTACTGAGGAGCTGAACATGGCGCTCATCCCAAAGGAGGAATACTTGCAGGAATCCTGTTTATCTCAGGGCATGTACACCGAAGGTACCCTTGGAGCTGAGAGGCAGTAAGCTGATAACTGACAAATTACCTGTGACTTTTCAGGCGCCACAAGTCTCTCCGTGACACCATCACTCTTTGAGTCTCAGGCCAGCCTTGAGGAGAATCTTTCATTTTCCTCTGGTAGACTCTGTCTGATGTGTCGCAAATTCATGTCTTCTCCCTCTGAAAAGACCCCAAGTCATGCTCCCCTCTCCACTCTCTCCTCCTGTTTGTGAGCTCTCATTCCTCACTCCCCCTTTCCAGGGCTCTGAAAGGGGTTTCCTTGTCTCCATTCTCTTCATCTCCGCAACACCTCCTTTATTTTCCATCTTTGCAACAGTCATGCCCACCCTCAGTCAAGAACATATGAGTTCTGACTTGTCAATCTCACTGAATCCAAACCCTTCTGCGGACTTGCAGGGTCTCCCTTGCCTGGCTCTCTCTGACGCAGCCAGTGACCTTCCCGCTCCTGACAGCCACAGGGACCTCCTCTTGTCATGTGCCCTGGAGGACGACCCTGGACCCACCCTCTGTTCCACTCTGCCCTCACCCTGATGGCCTCTCTCCCCTCCTCTGAGTGTTCTTTATTATGGATTAAGCCCCTTCCTTCAAGAAGTCTTATGCAGAATGCACCAACTCCTTTCTTCTCTGTCTCTCCTCTCATGCACAGCCAGCACCAGGCAGTTTACCACCTCAGCAACTAGCTCTGTTCTGAGCACCGAGTGTCTTCCCACAAAAACTGTTGAATGACTTTCCCACAAGCTAGCTCTGATGCCCCATCTCCAGACTTTGGCCATGGAGGTGGCCAGAGCTGATGCCATATGATGGGAGGGTTGTTAGGTTGCACAACAGATTGGGCAGAAAGGGCCTATATCAGTGACTGACAGCCTGCTGAACCTTTCTGTCTTAAGGTCTAAGCAGGAATTTTACCAGCTGGCTCTGGGTCTGGCCTGGAGGGGCCCACAGGCTGCAGGAAGTACCCTGTGCAAAGCTCAGGGGAGCCTGTGAGTGGGGACCTGGCAGCTGCCGGAGTCACAGTCCTCACACAGGTGAGGGTGGGGCTGACAGGGCCCTCGAGCTGCTGGTGGCCTGGGTGTTGCAGCAACCAGTTAGATCAGTATGCAACAGACAGACAGGTAGACAGACACACCACATGTTGTTCTTGAGGCTCAACCCAGCCCACTCTGGGGGCTGTATGCAGCTTTATTGAAAGTTTCCCATGTGCAAAGTCCTTTGTTTCCTTTTTCTTTTTAAACTTGGGACCCTCATAATGTTCTCCATACCTATTCCCCAAACAGAGCATGCTACAAAGTAAGCACTCAAAGGTATAGGGTGATATGGTGGTTAATTGCTTGAGTGTTGGACTTTTTAAAAAACCCTGAATTCAAGACCTGGCTTTGCCACTTTGACCTTAGTGTTGTTTGGTAACTCAACACTTCTCTGCACCTGAGTTTCTATATATTTAAATGGAAATAATACACTTCTGGCCAAGATGGTGGTGTAGGTAGATACACTTTGCTTCTTTACACAACCAAAAGAAAAACAACAAATTTAAAAACAAAAAAATAACCAGAACTGGCAGAAAATCGAATGGTATGGAAGCCCAACAACCAAGGAGTTAAAGAAGAAACATTCATCCAGACCTGTAAAAGGAGTGGAGACAGGCAGCTGGGGTGGAGAGGACTCCTGGCAAGGTAGTGGCTGGAGGACTGGGGAAGGTGAGGCAGCAGCTAGCTGGTGGGGTGGTCCCACATTTGCATGTGGATAAACCAGGAGGAACAACTGGAGAGCAAAACAGACCGTACAACACAGGGTTCTAGTATGGGGAAATAAAGCCTCAAAACCTCTGACTGTAAAAACCTGTGAGAATTGCAGTGGCAGGAGAAACTCCCAGCCTCACAGGAGAGATCATTGGAAACCACAGGATCTAGAGACCACAGGATCCTAGAATGTACACAAAACCACCCGAATCAGCACCAGAAGGGCCAAATTTGCTTGTGGGTAGCAGAGGAAGTGACTGAAAGTGGATCAAGAGCTGAGCAAGTGGCATTGTTCCCTCTTGGACCGCTCCCCCACATACAGTGCCACTACAAAGCAACGGGTGTTTCCCTGCCCTGGTGAATACCTAAGGCTCTGCCCCTTACTACTTAACAGGCACAAGGAGACAAAAAAATATGGCCCAAATGAAAGAATAGATCAAAGCTCCAGAAAAAACACAACTAAGCAATGAAGAGATAGCCAACATATCAGATGCACAGTTCAAAACACTGGTAATCCATATGCTCACAAAAATGGTCGAGTATGGTCACAAAATAGAGGAAGAGGTGAAGGCTATGCAAAGTGAAATAAAGAAAAATGTACAGGGAACCAACAGTGAAGGGAAGGAAACCAGGACTCAAATCAATGATTTGGAACAAAAGGATGAAATAAACATCCAACCAGAACAGAATGAAGAAACAAGAATTCAAAAACATGGGGAGAGGCTCAGGAACCTCTGGGACAACTTTAGACATTCCAACATTCAAATTGTAAGGGTGCCAGAAGGAGAAGAGGAAGACCAAGAAATTGAAAACTTATTTGAAAAGACAATGAAGGAGAAATTCCCTAATCTGGCAAAGGAAATAGACTCCCAGGAAGTCCAGGAAGCTCAGAGTCCCAAAGAAGTTGGACCCAAGGAAGCACACACCAAGACACATCATAATTACATTACCCAAGATTAAAGATAAGGAGAGAATCTTAAAAGCAGCAAGAGGAAAGGAAACAGTTACCTACAATGGAGTTCCCATAAGACTGTCAGCTGATTTCTCAAAAGAAACCTTGCAGGCAAGAAGGGACTGGCAAGAAGTATTCCAAGTCATGAAAGGCAAGGACCTACATCCAAGATTACTCTATCCAGCAAAGCTATCATTTAGAATGGAAGGGCAGATAAAGTGCTTCCCAGGTAAGGTCAAGTTAAAGGAGTTCCTCATCACCAAGCCCTTATTATATGAAATGTTAAAGGGACTTATCTAAGAAAAAGAAGATCAAACTATGAACAGTAAAAATGACAGCAAACTGACAACTATCAAGTGAACCTAAAAAAGAAACAAAACAAAAATGAACTAAGCAAACAACTAGAACAGGAATAGGTTCACAGAAATAGAGACCACATGGAGTGTTAGGTACAGGGAATAAGAGGCATAAATGGTAGATAGAAAATAGACAGGGGGAAATTAAGAATAGTGTAGGAAATGGAGAAGTCAAAGAACTTATATGTACGACCCATGGACATGAACTAAGGTGCAGGAATGCTGGTGGGAGGGGGTACAGGGGAATAAAGGGGAGAATAAAATGGGACAAATTGTAATAGCATAATCAATAAAATATACTTTAAAAAAGTCTATCTTTTCTCCAGTGACTTGAGATATTACATTTTATGTACTAAATTTCCATATATATTCCCAACTATTTTTATACTTTATGTTCCATTGATTTATTTATGTGCTGGTAGCATATAATTTTAATAAAGTCTTTATTATTATTTAATACTTGATAAGGCTAGCTACTTGCACCCCTCATATGTACAAACATTGCTTTTCTTTTTAATGTTTATGTTTTCATGTATACTTTACAAACAACTTGTCTAGCTCAAGAGAAAAAAAATTATTTTTAATGGAATCTCATTAGGGAAATTTGACATCTTTATCACTATGAGTCATTCCATTTAAGAAGAGATGTCTTTTGATTTATTCAAGTGGGCTTTTTAATGCCTTTCAAAAGTTCCTTATAGGTTTTTATACAGGTTTTTTATATTTCTTATTAAATTTATTTTTAAAATAGTGCATTTCTTTTGTTATTGTAAATAGGACTTTCACTTCTATTATCTCTTCTGATTGCTTGCATATATGAAGGTTCTTAATTTTTTATTTGTCCACCTTACTGAATTCTCTTATTGTCTGCATTAGTTTTACCATTGATTCTCTTGGGGTTTTTAGGTATACCATAATATTACCCATAAGCAGAGATAGTTTTGCATCTTGTCCAATTAAACTTCTAATTATTTTCTTACCTCTGATTGCATTGGCCAGTTCTACCAATAATATGCCAGACCATCTGTGGGGCCCTGTTAAAGTGGCACTTAGAATGAATACACATGTTAGAAAAGAACCAAGGTTAAAAAGCTTCTGCCTTCAGAGGCTAGACAAAGAGCCAATGAAACAGTAAAAACTGGAACTCTTTCAAATAGAAAATGGGAAAATAATACATGAAATCAACAAAAACAAAAGTTAGCTCTCTGAGAGTGATAATAAAATTGATATACCTCCAAGCTAGACTGACCATGAGAGAGAAAACACAAATGAGCAAATCCAGAATGAAAGAGGAACACCACTGCACATCCTGAAACGAAGGACTTGACCCCAGAGCTCTGAGGTCTGTTCCAGCTCTAGCTCAGCTCTCTGTGCTGGCTCCTGCATCTCTGCTCCCAGCCATCTGAGCTCACCAGGAAGGGATCCCTCAGTGGCTTCTCCACCAGGTCTTTAAGGGCTACTTGCAGATTGACATTCAGGTTGCAGGGAAGGGATCTCCAGTAGGATGGTGACTTGGGGTCGTCTGCAGGAAGAAGTTGACATGGCTGGTAAACTAAGACCGGGTTGTGGTGAAGAGGTTCGGGGTGGGGGTGTCAGAAAAAGGATGTGGAACTGCAGACAGAGCTAAGGCCCTGCACCACAGTGAAGCAGCTTTCTCCCTGCATCAGACCACCACCCAGCAAGCAGGTTTCAGAACAGTCCTGGATGTCCAGCCTGCTCTCTAGCTGCTGCTTTTCCCTCCCACCCCATTCCTGCAGCCTTGGGCTCCTCCCAGCCCCTAAAAGACACTTTCATCTGCTAATTGACCATGTTCTCCGGGGCAGCTGGAAATAACAGGACTTCAGATATAAGCTATGGTGGCAAGTGCCTAGTCATATTGTACCTCCATGAAAGGGCATCTCTTGCCCTGGAGCTCCAAAATTCTTCTCATTTCCGTATTCCCTACAGTCAACCTTGACCCACAGCAAGCCTTCTTTGGGAGTTCCAGTTGGACGCTGCTTGTCTAGACCCAGGTCAGGCTTAGACTTCCAGGGTCAAGGCTCCCAAAGCCAGGCACAGTCTGGGAATGAGACAAGGAGCCTTGGAATACTGGCCCTGGTTCCATTCGGCCTCCTCTGTAGCCAGCACGTGGGACAGCAGGGCAGGCTGCCTGCAGTAGTTCTTGCTCAAAGGAAGGCACAGATTGGGGGTGGGAGGTGGGGGTGACAGGAAGCTCTGGGCCTAGAGTCACTGGAGGTTCTACTGAGCACAGGACTCTGCAGGTGTATCTGGGAGCCACATGCCAGCCGGGTGAGGGCGGCGAAGGGAGGTTGTGTGAAGACTATGGCCTCAGCTATTGGTCCCAGTGGGTGATTTTTAAATGCTGTGGCTGAAGATGTCCAGGTGGTTCCTTAGGCTTATACTTCTCCACTCCTTTTACGTATGGTACTCCTACATAGTGGTGCCACTGATTTGGCATGCTAGGGAAAGTGGACAAGTCTGCAGGGAGCTAGCTGGAAGAGAAAAACCGAGAGGGCTCAGAATATGCGGGCATCTCAGGCCATCTCAGGGGCTGAGGAGCTCAGGGCCTGCCATTCAGGAATATTGGGGACAGTAGCCAGTAGCTGGAAGTCCTGCCCTCGGCTACCAGCTCCCCCTGCCAGTCCCTCCCACTGTGGCTCCATGCCAAGTCCAGCTCTTGGCAAAGATACCTGCTGCCTGAAAGATAACAGCAGCAATCACAGGGGATGGGACCTTAGACGTGCCCAGCTTAGCAAGGCAGGGATCTGCGAGAAGATCAGGGCTCCACCCTCAGGGTGGTTCCCATGCCAAGAGCTTTTTCCTCACCCTTCGGAGGTCAACCAGCACCAACAGGAGCCCCTGGCACAGCTAATAAAAGAAAGAGAAAGTGCATGCATGTGCACACAGGGACACACCAGGTGGAACACCTCCTCCCAGGCCAGGAGGAGGAAGGGAGATGAGGCAGATCCAGGGGTCAAAGACAAGGAGAGAGTTCTATGAACTATCCCAGAAGACCAGGCCTGACCCTGGCCAAGGAGAGGACTGGACCTGAGGTCCAGTCATTCTGGCCAGCACCACCAGCCACCCCCAACCCCCATAGTGTGGTCCAGATTGAACCAGCCTGCTCTGAATGCACCGGGCAGGGTGCAGGAGCAGTGAGGACCCAATCATTTAGGACCAGCCAAGATGCCTTTTCTTCTTGGCAGCTCAGAGCCATGGGTGGCCCATGTAAAAGGGTAACCCCCATGCACTGTGTTCAGCGTGTCACACACTTTGTGTCATTCCACCCACACAGCACCCTGTCAGTGACCTCGGAGAGGCTTAGTGAGGCAGGCAGTTCTCAGACCAAGAGACTCCTTTCCTTGGAATGTGTCAGGTTCTGCTGGGTCAGCAGAAGAATGGATGTCAGTGCAGATTGGTGGTGTATTTGGAGACTAAAAAATACAGTGGTGATCAAAAAAACTCAGATATTGCCCTGGCTGGGTGGCTCAGTTGGTTGGAGCATGGTCCTATACCCCAAAAGGTATAGGACCTTTTGGATTGGTATAGGACCTTGCAGATTTGATTCCTGGTCAGGACACATACCAAGGTTGCAGGTTCGATCCCCAGTCAGGGCACATATGGGAGGCAACCAACTGATGTTTCTCTCTCACATCGATGTTTCTTTTTCTCCCGTCCTCTCTCTAAAATCAATTAACATCCTTAAATGAGGACTGAAGAAAATAAACAACTCAGTGATAATAGAATAAAATTTTATGCAACAATAATACCTAAAATGTCTTCATTATTTAGGATGTACAACAGTTCATTTAACCTAGAATTATTTCTTAAAAAGACAAATGTAGAAAACTTACTGTGTAATTGAAAAGTTTTGGTTTTTAAAAAAATTTTGGGGCGTGATCTTAGCCTGTCCTCTTTTATCTTGAAACTGGAAATTATGCTTTAGAATATTTTGCTTACCCTCTGACACCAACCCATCAGATAAACAATGGAAAAGATAACAATATCAATGCATAAATTCATAACCCACGATTCAAACAAGAAAGGGAACTCTTTACGGGTCAAAAACCGAGGCAACACTACATAAGGAAGCAAGCTGGAGCCTCAGCAGCACACTGGGCAGCCACTCTGCAAGGTGTCATCCATGCCTTTGCAGTGCTGTCACCCAGGGCCTGCCCTGTCCCTTGTAGGCTCTGACTGTCCCTGCAACTGAGGCACTTCAGCGTCCTCCCTGAGTCCCACACTGCCACCTAATGGCCACTGTTGCCATTGCATGGCCAATGACAAGGCCAGGAGCCATCAGAGCCCAGTATAGAATGCTCTTAGAGATGAGACTGCAACAAAGAATTACCAAAGATGTAAAGAAGGCAAAGTCCACAAAAGAGGGGCACCAAATAAAGAACTTATCCAGAGGAAATAGTTCACAGGACAGTCAGGAAAATTCCATAAGATGCCTATATTTCCGCAGTGTTAGGAACCGCCCTGCTTGGTTTCAGAAACTGTAACCCTTGTGGCTAAGGCTGAGTAAAAAGACCTTAGGACCATAAGCCACTTAGGAGACAAAGCTTATCTTCCTTGGTAGGGGTGCCGCCTCTGCCCCCTTTCATTTCACCCTGCTTGGCCCCAGGTGGATGACCGGTTAGCCAATGACGGGTAAGATTCCTCAAATGAGGGAGAACCTAAGACAGGCTCAGTCATAAAGGGGCCCTCAGGGAGGGACTTGGGGTTTATGGAAAAAGGGGGGAGATGGGCCCTCACCCCTCGGCTTTGACAAAGCCTGAGTCCTCATTCTGTCTGCAAGAAGTCTCCTAATCTCTTGACTGCCTTACTTCAATGCCTCCCCCCACCCCTGCCCCGATTTAAGCCTGAAACAATGCCGGAGGTGGGTGCAGACCTGTGCTGGAAAGGGCGGGTTCCCTAGGGCCATCAGGCCTAAGAAAAAATGCATAAAATCCTATGAAACCTACTTTGCTAATACCCTCAATTTAAATGATAAGGGTCCAAGCATGAAATGAGTTTGTTCCCCAAAGTTTTATGGCTCTTTAACTACCTGACCCTGACTCAAAATAAACCCTCAGAGTTCTTTGAGTGTTATCTATTTTTTGATCATTTCTGCCTGACAATGATAGATGAGCTTTACATATATGCCCTGTATTCCTATGCAAATTAAACCCAATAAAAGCCTGTCCAGGCAAGGGACAGGGCCAGCCCTCTCTTTCACTGAGAAGGTAGCCTCGTCATCCCTTTTCCTCCACAGGATTTCTGTAGTCCGTGTGAATTTGTCTCGTCTCATCCATAATGCCACGGACACTGCGGGCTGGTGTCCATGTCACCACAATCTGAGTTAAGGAAGTGAAGCACATCCGTGCAACAAAAACAGGTAGTTTGGGAAGATCCTACTAGAGAACTTTGAACTGAAAAATGTGATAGTCAAAAGGGAAACAAAAGCTCACAAAAGCTGGGGAGAAGGGCAGACGGGACACAGATGAAGATTGTATTCATGAACTGGAACATGGAGATGCAAAGGTAGAAGGTATAAAGGGAAAGTTTAGGGATATAGGGAATTATCTCAGATATTTCTAAATCCATTTAATAGGAATTCCAGAAAGAAAGAATGAAGAAGAGCAGTTTTTAGATAAAGTTGATGGATAATTTCTTTGAGCTTCAAAAAGACATGAATCCAAAAATTGAAAGAGCTCACTGATGTTTTTTAAGCCACATTTAAGAAAAGTCATAGCGAAACTTTTGCAAATTCAAGACAAAGAGAAAGCCCTAAGAGTTACATAAAGACAAATGACCTAAAATGGAATAAGAATTCAACTGACATTAGATTGCCATCAGCAATATCAAATACAAGAAGGCATTAAAATCTAAGTAAATGTAAGTTGGAACCAAAAAGGTATACTCATACAGACTCTTATTCTTAAGCCAGGGCAAGAAAAGACAATTCCAGGCATATAAGAACTCAGAAATTTTACCACTCGCGGACCCTCCATTAAAAAACTACTTAATTTTGAAGTCCAACAAAAAGAAAAATAAACCTAAAGAGAAGGAGTTATAGAAAGCAATGATGAGCAAATAAATCAGTAAAATATATTGTAAAGCTAAATTAAATATTTCTATTTTGAAGTTTGTGATACATTGAAAATAAAATTCAGGTAAGTACCCCAAGGTAGCAAGTTTGAAAAGTAGTTAGTGGAAAGTTTGGGTAGGTGGAGAGCAGGGTGTCAGGCAGAAAACATGTTAGCACACTAAGGTTCTTGTCTTGTTTGGGGAGAGAAAACGGAGACTGCCTGACTTTTTAAAGGGACTTTTTAAGAATAAAAGTTCAAGTATTAAAGGCTTAATGAGACTTCTGGCCAAGATGGAGATGTAGGTATATAGGCTTTGCCTCCTCTCACAACCAAAAGAAGGATAACGACAAATTTAAAAACAAAAAATAACCAGAACTGGCAGAAAATCAAACTGTATGGAAGTCCAACAACCAAGGAATTAAAGAAGAAAAATTCATCCAGACCTGTAGGAGGGGAGGAGATGGGCAGCTTGTGGGGAGAGGACTTGTGGCAAGGCAGTGGCTGGAAGACCAGGGTAGGTGAGGTGGCAGCTGGTGGAGTGGGTGGTCCCACATTTGCATGTAGATGAAGCGGTAGGAACAAATGGGAGCGAGACAGACCTTGCAACCCAGGGTTCCAGTGTAGGGAAATAAAGCCTCAAAACCTCTGACTGAAAAAATCTGTGGGGGTTGAGGCGGCAGCAGGAGATACTCCCAGCCTCACAGGAGAGTTCATTGGAGAGACCCACAGAGTCATAGAACTTACACAATATCACCCACCCTGGAATCAGCACCAGAAGGGCCCAATTTGCTTGTGGGTAGTGGAGGAAGTGACTGAAGCCACTGAGAGCTGAGCAAGTGGCATTGTTCCCTCTTGGACCGCTCCCCCACATACAGTGCCACTACAAAGCAACGGGTGTTTCCCTGCCCTGGTGAATACCTAAGGCTCTGCCCCTTACTACTTAACAGGCACAAGGAGACAAAAAAATATGGCCCAAATGAAAGAATAGATCAAAGCTCCAGAAAAAACACAACTAAGCAATGAAGAGATAGCCAACATATCAGATGCACAGTTCAAAACACTGGTAATCCATATGCTCACAAAAATGGTCGAGTATGGTCACAAAATAGAGGAAGAAGTGAAGGCTATGCAAAGTGAAATAAAGAAAAATGTACAGGGAACCAACAGTGAAGGGAAGGAAACCAGGACTCAAATCAATGATTTGGAACAAAAGGATGAAATAAACATCCAACTAGAAGAGAATGAAGGAACAAGAATTCAAAAAAATGGGGAGAGGCTCAGGAACCTCTGGGACAACTTTAGACATTCCACATTCAAATCATAGGGGTGCCAGAAGGAGAAGAGGAAGACCAAGAAATTGAAAACTTATTTGAAAAGACAATGAAGGAGAAATTCCCTAATCTGGCAAAGGAAATAGACTCCCAGGAAGTCCAGGAAGCTCAGAGTCCCAAAGAAGTTGGACCCAAGGAAGCACACACCAAGACACATCATAATTACATTACCCAAGATTAAAGATAAGGAGAGAATCTTAAAAGCAGCAAGAGGAAAGGAGACAGTTACCTACAATGGAGTTCCCATAAGACTGACAGCTGATTTCTCAAAAGAAACCTTGCAGGCAAGAAGGGACTGGCAAGAAGTATTCCAAGTCATGAAAGGGAAGGACCTCCATCCAAGATTACTGTATCCAGCAAAGCTATCATTTAGAATGGAAGGGCAGATAAAGTGCTTCCCAGATAAGGTCAAGTTAAAGGAGTTCCTCATCACCAAGCCCTTATTATATGAAATGTTAAAGGGACTTATCTAAGAAAATAAAAAATACGAATAGTAAAATGACAACACACTGACAACTATCAGCAACTGAACCTAAAAGAACAAAAACAAAAACAAAAACAAACTAAACAAACAACTAGAACAGGAACAGGTCCACAGAAATAGAGATGACATGGAGGGTGATCAGTGGGGAAGAGTAGGAAGGAGAATGGGGGGAAAGGTACAGGGAATAAGAAGCATAAATGGTAGGTACAAAATAGACAGGGGGAGTTAAGAATAGTATAGGAAATGGACAAGTCAAAGAACTTATATGTAGGACCCCCTGACATGAACTAAGGGGGTGGGGCATACTGGTGGGAGGGGGGTACAGGGTGGAGGGGAATAAAGGGGAGAAAAAAATGGGACGATTGTAATAGCATAATCAATAAAATATATATATTTTTAAAAGCTTAATGAGAGCCCTGGCTGTGTAGCTCAGTGGGTTAGAGCATCATTCTGGTCAGGGCACATATGAGAATCAACCAATGAATGCATAAATAAGTAGAACAACAAACTGATGTCTCTCTCTCTCTTTCTCTCAAATTTAAAAAAGAATCTTTTAAAAGCTAAATGAGAACCCTGAACTGGAGGTACCTAAACTGCTATCAGCAGGTGAATGGACAAACAAACTGTGGTGTACCCTACAATTCCTACTCAGCTATGAAAAGGAATGAATACATACAACATGGATGAATCTCAAAAGCATTATGTTGAGTGAAAGAAGCCAGACACCAAAGAGTACTCACTATAGCACTATAGTGACAGAAAGCAGGTCAGTGGTCTCTAGGATCAGGAATGGGACATTAATTGGGATGGAGCACAAGAGAATTTGGGGGTGGTAGAAATGTCCTATATCTTGATTGTGGTGAGGATCACAAGTGGATATAAATCTGTACACTTTATTCCTTTTAGGGAACCATTCCACGTGGCAGTGGCAAATGTAGCCCAGCCCCTTATTCAGAAAACTGGCAGGGAGCGAGTCGGAACACAGGAACTGAGCCCATGGATAGGTTCTCACATGGGGAATCAGGCCTGCATTGTACCTAGGCTGCTTTGAGGCTTGCTTTTTGCTAGAACTCCCTCACCCTGAATTGAGACAGCAAATGTTTACTGCATATCTTTAAAGTAACTTCCTAAAATCTGTGCTAAACCTCCCAAGTATGGAGTGTAACCAGTTCAACCACTTTTCCCCTTGCATTTGCAAATATCCTTTTCTTTGAAGTAATTAGCAACATCCTCTCCTTTGTTATCTGTAAAAGGTAACCACCTTAAGCGAACATGTGCATAGTAAATGAGGACCATCCTCTATGTAATGTACCCAGAAAAGCAATAAAAGCCTGTCCAGGCAGGAGTCGGGAACCTCTCTCACTTAGAGAGCAGCCATGCCATCCCTTTTTCTCCACAGGACTTCTGTAGTCCGTGTGAATTTGTTAGTTGCAGCCACAACACATGGACCCTGCTGGCCGGAGTCTGCATCAATTCCTTCCTACCTTCCTTCCCTCCCATCCTTCTGTCCACCACCCCCCTTTCTGTTTTCTGCAGGAGACTGTTATGAATGCCTGGAGACATGTCTGAAGGAGCCAGGGGGGCTAATATTTGGACCAGCCTCTGTCCTCATCTCCCTTAGCTAAGTCTGCAGTCCCAGGGCTGGCGTGTGGGGCAACTCCATGGGGCAAGTTCACATCGTCAGTTCATGGGAGTGGCACCCATGGAGTTGTGCCGTGTACAGCCTGCGCAGTCACACATCATAGCCTCATTGGCCACACTTTTTCTTCCTTTGTGTGATGAAAAACTCTGACCAACTAAAGAATGATGCCCCACTCTTGGGTTTCTACCCAGCCTCAGAGGGCACCGAGCTTACCTCCGTGTTCTTCTGGCCAAATCCTTCCAACCTAGACACCTTCATGACCCTGAAACTTACATTCACCATTATGGGAACGTGTTGGAAATGGGAATAGAAATGGGGTACAAGTAGACATACGAGAAGGGCTCTGCCCCAAGTCCAAGCTGTAATTCTACAAGAGCTTTCTGGGGTCTGGGGTACCTTAAGGCAGGTCCCAGTAAGATGGGAAGCAGAAGCCCCACAGAGCCCACCCTGCCCTCTACCAAGCCCTGGGCTGGAGCCCCACAGACCCTCCTGTGTCCCAGTCTTCCAGCTGCAGCCTGGGTCAGCCTCCAGCCCGGGCCCCAGTCCGTTGCCGGTCTAGAGCCAGCTGGAGGGCCTGCTTGATGGTCTCTACATTGTTCAGAACGTTGTATCGACTCAGGGCCACCAGCCGATCAAACTCCTCGGGCTCATAGGTAAAGTTCATCATGCCATAGGGGGTGTCTGGCCCGTTGATGTCAAAGTCCCCAAAGGCCTTCTCCTCAGCTGTTTGTCGCTCCACACCTGTGGGTGGGGAGTGGTGGAGAGACCAGGCTGTAGCACTCTGCAACTACAAGCTGCCAGCCCAGGAGCCCCTTTCCCCAGGACGGCTGGCTGGTTCTGGGTGGGCCCTTCTGGGGCCATCTCTGCTCTCTTGCCCATCAGGAGGAGCTGGGCCAGTGCCAATGCTGAGGCCCAGGATGCAGAGGGCAGCGGTGGCCAGCTCGGGCCCTTCAGGAAGCATACCTTGCTACCTCGTCAAGGGGATCCACTCTCAGAACAGCACACTGTCACCACCCAGGGCTCCGTGGGCCAGACTTAGGCCCAGGGCTCCCCCTTACCTGGGGCCAGGTGTGTGCGGAAGGTACGGTTGACCAGGGGGAAGTGCAGCACAATGGGAGAGCGGGGGTCCTCAGCCATGGCAAACAGGTAGCACTCATGGGGTTCCTCCAGGTCCTCAGGGAGCACCTCGATTTTGGGGAAGGGGATGCCTCGGTCCAGGCAGTACTTCTCTGTCATCTGTAAGACCTGGGCGGGGAGGTAGTCTTCTGACCCCACCTGCCCCGCACCTGGACAGACTCACACAGGTCCAGGTTTAGAGGCCAGCTCTGCCTCCTTCTGGCTAGTGACTTTACGCAGGTGACAAAATCTTTCTGAGCCCATTTCTTTGTTTATAAACTAAAAATGGGAATAACTCTCCAGTGGGGTTGCTTTGCAGATTAACATTAATCACCAGCATGCTCACAGTCATTCCTCCCTATGACTCCCCATGGTTCCCTTCTCTGACCCTCCCCTCTCCCTCTAAGGGGGCTGAGTCCTCTTTCACAGGGTTGAGACTGGATGATTACAGAAGGTCACACTGGACCCAAGAGGAGGAGGAGGAAGAGGAGATCAAAGAGGGAAGAGCTGGCCCCACAGCCTGGTGAGAACCCACACCTGGGTGGTGAAACCTGTCCACCACCACACAGGGTTTGAGAGATGCCCTGAGGGCACCCTGAGGGCTCTGCTGTTGTCATAGTAACAAAGGGATAGGAGGCTCCCCTGATGGGAGCAAGAAATGCTATCAGGAATAGGCAGGGCTCAGAACAGGGGTCTTCTCTTCACCAGGAGAGAAGACACCTGAGGTCCCTCTTTGGCCTCCTCTCCCAACTCCCTTTCCCTCCCAGGACCTCAGCAGTCCCGTCCTCCAGCCAGGGACACCAGTGCCACACACAGTGTGCACAGGGTGTCCCCTGCAGATCAGAGCCCAGGCCCTCCTCAGGGGGCCATCCCCAAACGCCTAGTCAGGCCACCTGAATAGAAGATACCCACCCCATACCTCAAAAGGTGCATCCAGGGAGTAGTCGAAGGACACAATGAGGTCCACCGCTCTCTGCGGCAGCAGGCTCAGCGGGAAGGGAGAGTTGATGGCGAAGCCGCCATCCACCAGGGACAGGCAGTCCCGCATGGGAGTGAGCCAGTTGGGGAAGGCGTCCGGGTGAGTGTCTGCACAGGGACAAATGCATCTTTTCTTAGCAACTCTCTTCTCTTACTATTGGGAGCAGCCCTCTCTGTAGAGATCTCAGCTCCTGCCCCTCTCTCTGACCACCACTCTGAGGTGTCCCAGCCTGTCCCAGCCCAGCACAGTTGTCCTCTATCAGCCTCTGGACAGCAGGAGCCCACATCCCAACCCCAAGTCAAAGGCAGCACTGGCCCCAGTGAACCAAAGCCACAGATAGCAAGAGGCCCCTCCCCGAGGGCAGCGCCCACCTTTCCAGGCCACGAACTCCCTGCAGGCCACATAGTCCTTGTGCAGACAGAGGCCCCGGGTGAAGTTGAAACTCTCCGCGGAGGTAAAGCGTGAGGTGAATATGTCTAGTAGCGCCTGGGAGAAGGGCCCCTGGGGGGTGAAGAGCCTCGTTCGCAGCCTTGTGGGGTCGTGCAGCTGAAGCTTCTGGTAGTCGTCTAGTGAGGGTGGTGCCATCCTTTGTCCAGGGGCCTTTATGGCTCCAGGGAGCCCCTCTGTCTCCTCCTGACATCCCTCCTCCTCCCCTGCCTGGCCCCCCAGGCCTCTGACCACTGCTGCCCGGAATCCCTTTGAAATGACTGTTTTCTTTCATGTTGCCCATGTTTTTAAAAGTTGTCTATGACATTGCATTTATTAAATAATAATTTATTTCCCACCCTTTTGAAAATACAGTTTTATATACAACTTCTAACCAGAATTTCATCCATTAAACACCTACTGAGCAGTCGCTACGTCCTGGGCACTGTGCTGGGCAGGAAGAACGCAAAGGTGGCCAGGGTCCGGCCCCCAGGGCTCACACCCACTTAGGGGAGAGTCCTATGGAGAAAATGAGCCCTAACAAGGTCCTGTGGAGGGGGTGGGGGGTATGGGGGGGCAGTGAGGGTTGTGCTTGCAGTGTTGCAGGGACCTTGGTGGTCACACCCTCATCAGATGGGGGGTGGGGTGTGGAGTGGAGCAGAGAAACACCCTGACAAAATGATGTCTCAGCTGAATCTCTTAAGAAGTGGGCAAAAGTTATCCAGGGGAGAAAGGTGGGAACGGTATTCCTCAAAGCAGGGAGCTCACAGGCCACACAAGGAGCAGGGTGAAGAGGAGCCCTGAGGTGCGGGGACAGAGTATCAACCAGGCACCCAGGGGTCCTGGACCGAGTTGACTCATTGGAGCCCAAGCAGGGAATTCAAAGGTGCCGCCTGATTATAAAGCACTCACAGCCCCCGCTGGGATTTCTGACTTGGGCCTTCCCCCGGCCCCTCCCACACTGCCTCCTCAGGACCCCTCTGAACCCAGTGGGACAGCCAATCCTTCACCATCTTCTCCCTCACTCTCTATGCCTCTGCCAGGGCCCTAGTGCTGGAAAGGACGGAGGGGGTTGGGGGTCAGATCTGGACCCTTACCTGTGATGTTCACACAGCCTCGGAGCCAGTCCAGGAAGCTGAGGCTGAAGCCGGTGGTCTTCTGGAAGATCTCATCCAGGCTGGCTGCAAAGGCGCTGCCCCACATACCTAAGAAGACAGACAGGGCCCAGGCCCTCACGACTCCTCCATCCATATTGAGGCCTGGCCTGGCCTGGTGCCTGCACGTTCCCAGCCCTCCAGCTTAGACTCACCCTGCAGGTAGCAGATCCGAGGCTCTGGCCAGAACCTCAGCAGTCGCCCCATGAAGAACTCTGAGCCAAAGAGCTTGGTGGGAACGTAAGCCCCATACTTGGGGAAGCCAATCTCGTAGGGGGTAAACTCGCACCACTCTGGGGACCCAGAGTACAGGGAATGTTACCAGGGGCCTCCCACCAGGACACCAGCATTCCCCCTCATCCTCCGGACTGAGAGAGAAGCATTGCCTTGCCAGCAGCAGGAGGCAGCACCTGCACTGTGCTCCAAGGCTCCCACCTGTACCCCTAGAGCCTGGCCTCTCATGCCCTCCGACCAGTTGTTGCCCCCGCCTGCTTCCTGTGTCTGCACACCCAGACACCTGAGAAGTCTTCCCCGCTGATGTTGGTGCGGACGTTGACACCAGCATAGATGGGATAAGGGTTCTGGCTCTGGCTCACGGCCTCCTGCTGGTCAGAGAGTTTGGCAGGGTTTTCCTGGGTAGAAAAGAAAGGAAGCTGATAGGCTTTGTGGGGGTTCCCTTTTCCTATCCTAATGGCCTGAGGCCAGCCCCCTGCAGGGTGTGGCGAGCCCACTAGGGACTGTGGTTGCCAAGGCCGATGCTCCAGAGACAGCTCTCTAAGGGGCAGGCTTTGAGCTGCAGCAGAGGTAAGGCCACTGCGGGTTTTGTGCAGTTCCACAGGCACTGGGAACTCCCTTCTACTTTCTTTCCCATTCAAGAAAGCATATCAAAACCACAGAGAGCCAGGGTGACATGTTTAAATGAATAACTGAAAGCCCAGTCTGCTTTCTTTATGAAGCAAGTCACTAGAAAACATCAATTCTTTTCTTAGAAATTAGAAATAACTTGTGATATATATCCACAATGGATAGCCACACACCAGTGGACCAGGCCCTTATGGCTCAGCCCTCATCCGCTCTGAATTGCTCATCCCCCAGGGCATTCTGGGCATGCAGTTCTAGGAGATGCCACCAGGTGGCGTAAGCCAAGGCCTCTCCGCCAGCGGGTGAGAGTGGTGGTCTGCCTCAGCGGGCAGGTTGGAATCACTTGCAACACTTTCAAAACACACGTGTGCTAGTGCTCCACCTCCGGCCCAATCAAAATCAGTGTCTCTGGAAGTGGGGCATGGGCATGGGGTGGTATCAAAAAGCTCACAGGTGATTCTTTTTTTTTTTAAGTTTTTATTTATTTATTTTTAGAGAGAAGGGAGGGAGAAAGAGAGGGAGAGAAACAGCAATGTGAGAGAGAAACATAGATTGGTTGCCTCCTGCATGCCCCAACCAGGGACCTGGCCTGCAACCTTGGCATGTGCCCTGACTGGGAATTGAACCAGCAACCCTTCGCTTCGCAGGCTGCTGCTCAGTCCACTGAGCCACACCAGCCAGGGCTGATTCTAATATGCAGACAGACCTGAGAACTGCAGACCAGCCTCTCCCTCCCTAGGGGTTAGGAGCCAGGAAAGATGAAAGGGTGTCAATCTCCCTGCTCCTGGGGATCTCACCCTTTGCTCCCAGGGAGCTCACACCTAAGGGATAGCTTTGCACATCTCAGATCTTAGCCTTGTGGCTAAGGCAGAATTAAGTGCTGAAGGGGCAGAGGTGGAAGGGAGCCATGTTTGTTACCTGCTCTTTTCTTACCTCCTCGTACAGGAAATACTCAATGAGGAGGCCCCAGAGGTCAATGAGGGAAACGCTATGACCATTGCTCTCCAGGTTCCCCAGTTCCTGAGCGTAGTATTGTAGGCGTTCCGTGGACACTGCGCCCACCTTACTGCTGCAGACCCGGGCCCGGGCACGCTCGGTGGGGCCCTGCAAGGCCACCTGGGACCAGGCTGGGTCCTTGTACAGTGTGGAGATGCACCTGGGCATGAAGGGAATCCGGGGCAGTTAGGGGCAGGGGAGCACAGCAAAGGGAGAGGGAGGCAGGTGTCTGTGAGTGACCCCTCCTCCCCATCACTTGTGCTCACTGCCCTGCATCACCCGCTCAGGGGGTTCCTGGGGACTCAGTCCCTTCCTGCCCCTTCTAGCTCCCTTGAGGGAAGCCCCCACCTGGGACTCCACCAAATCACCTGGTGACACCCCTTCCCCTTCAGGGCTCTTCTTTACTCTGTGCCCTGCCCCCACCTCACTTACCAGGTGGACCCAGAGACCCCACTCAGGTAGGTCACAGTGTCCAGGAGGCGGAGCTCCTGCAGCGCTGACAGGCTGCCGTACAGGGAGGACATGGCACGGGTCCCACCTCCAGAGCCCAGCACAGCCACCACAGGCACCTGGGCACAGCAGTAATCAACATAAGCACATCCACTACCACTGCCTTTCATTCACACCGTACTGCCTAGAATGTCGGACTTCGATCCAAGTGCCTGACACGTATTACCTCACTGAATCCTCACAGCAGCCCAGTGAGACCCCGGTTTTACAGAGGAGGGAACTGAGAGGCACAGGAAGGTTAGAGAATTGCCCGCAATCATGCAGTTGGTAAGTGATGGGCTGGCAATCTGAAGCAGCAAGGCTGCAGAGATGGCTCTGAACCATCACACCAGGAAAGGACGTACCTGCAAGGTATAGTGCACCCACCCAAAACAGCTACAGCGGGGTTCCTCAATCTTGGCACCACCGATAATTGTGGTCCAGATAATTCTTTGTTGTGGGGGTCTGTCCTCTGTGCTGTAGCTATTTAGCAGCATCCCTGGCCTTTGCCCAGGAGATGCCAGTATCATCCCTCTCCACCCACCCAGCTGTCACAATAAATCTAGACATTGACAAGTGTCCCCTGGGTGGGGTGGGAATGGGGACTGAATTGCCCCCAGTTGAAGCTAAAGCTAAAGTCACAAAAACCACCAAGCAGCCCGGGCCTCCACCAACAGGAGAGGTGCCTGTGGAATCGGACTAGAAGTGTTTTCCACGAAGGTGTCACTCATTTCGCCCAGATTTTTGGTTCCTTTCTCTGCCCTTTATTCTCCTGTCTAAAAAGGAAAATGTTCCCTGGCCACTGGACTGCAAGGGCACTGTCCCTTCAGAGAACTGGAGGAGACAGCGCTCCCTGCGGGCAGGGTCTGTGCCCTCCTGAGCCCCGCCTACAGAGCGGAGCCCAGCACAGAGTGGGCACTACCCGCAGGGACACTCCCGGCTGCTCCGCTCGTCCGTGCAGGTGCGGGGCGTGGGCTCCGTTCCTGACAACACCTGCAGCCTGGAAAAGGCCGCCAACTTGTTCCTGATTCACCCTGGGTCTCGACCTCAGCACTGCCTTTCCTTCTGTCTGCTGTTTTAGCTGAATTGTGTTCCCAGTCCTCCCTTCCCACCCCAATTCAAATGTAGAAGCCCAGTGTGATTATTGAAGAAAAACTAAAGCCAAGGAAAAATTAATGGGGTCTCTTCTCAGCCTTACGGCTAAATTACTCACAGAACCCTAAGCCTGAGGAAAAACAATAAATCCATCCTTGACGATTAAACTTTTAAACTTGACTTAAACTCTCAGTCCTGCATCAGACATTACACAGATTATCACCTGCACAGCACGCTGGTGCAGACTCCAGTCGGACACACGACCTCCCCAAAGAAAACTCCCATGTGACCAGACCACCTGACAGCCCGCCTGACCGCCTGAAATCCGTGGTCATAACTACTGATACAGGTAGTTCATACATCACAGCAGATTAGTCAAATATGCAGGGCCCCTTTCTCTTCTGTGACCCAGTTACATCACAAAACAAATGATTTTTCTTTGTTCCTCAGAATATTTCTAGGGTTATTTCTACTTATGTTTCCAGTTTGCAAGCTCTGAGACCCTTGAGTAATCTCTGTCATTTACGTGTCTTTCTAGCCAGAGCCTTCCCTTTTTGATTACGCCGACAGTATATTTGGAGAAAGGGCCTGTAAGGAGCTCCTCAGCGTGGGGCCCTGATCCAATGACACTGGTGCCCTAGCAGGAGGGAGAGAGAGAGATCTCCACCCCCTGCACATGTGCAGAGGAAAGGCCTCGTAAGGACACAGCGAGAAAGTGGCCATCTACAAGTCAAGAGGAAAGGCTTCACCAGAAACCAACCCTGGTAGCACCTTGATCTTGAACTTCTGGCCTCCAGGTAAGAAAATACAGTGTTGTTTAAGCCACCCAGTCTGTGGAGCACTGTTCAGACAGCAGAGCTGACTAATTCACCTCCCTTGGCCAGACTATTCAGCCGTCTCTACATATGGGGGCCTGACTCTTCCAATCGGCTCAGGTGAACAGGCCTGCCCTCTCCCTCCTGTGCTCCCCACACTTCCTCTAGGCTTCCTGTTGCTTCTTAGCCACACAGCCATCTCAAGGGAAGAGAGTGGATTTGGTTCTTGGGATGCAGGGGTCTCCTCCATTCCTTACCTGGCCACTGTCAGGAGCCTGGCTCAATCCCAGCACCCGCTGCAGGGCTTTGGACACAATCTGCTTCCTCTTGTCCAGAAACTCTCGCTCCCCATCACAGAGGTCAAAGCCAAGGCGCAGGTCAAGGTCCCCAGAGCTGCCTCAGGTGGGGTGGGGTTGGGGTACTGAATGACTGTTAGGTGGAGGAGAGCCTTGGGCCAAGCCACTTTTTCACAGGAGCAGACCTGCACTCCATGGAACCCCTCAGAAAGATCCCACCAGCACCAGACACTCCCAACCCTCCCCCGACCCCCAGCTGAGCAGAGTAGGTGGGAGAGCCCCGACATGTCCAGCCCAGGCCAAGAGCCTTCCTCCTGAAGCAGGCCTTCCTCACCTCATTTCTGCCTTCACACTCAGAGCCACCTCCTGGCCCTGAAAAAGACAGCAGCCGTCCGCCAGCACACTGGGCGGGACTCTCCCACCTGCAGCCGCAACTGCTCCAATAACTCTGGCCCAGGTGTGAGCCATGCTGAGCTACGGGCTGGTCTGATCTCAACCCCCTGGCAGGCCCCTCCCCCAGATCTTTTTTGGGGGTCACCAAGCAGGCCAGGGTCCCTCAGATACCCAGTCTGAGCCTTACCTCCCCCAGAGCCACCAAGCACTGTTCCTCCTGACCTAGGGTCAAAGAGGAGAGCAGGATGCTCCCCTCACCCAGGTTGCTGTTCTGAGCCTCCAACTCAGCACTCGGGCCACTCTGCAGAGAAGCAAACACTGTGGAGCCCCCCAGAGTAAAGGAAATGTGCCCGTGTGGCAACCCTGGAGTGCCACTCAAGCAGGACCGATTCCTGTCATCCACCTCCTCCAGGCTCTGGGCTCACTCACCTGCAGGATGGTGAGCTTCTCCGCCAGTTCCACATCCAACCTGGAGCGAAGCACCGGGTTCACATGGAAGGTAAAGGTGGCTGGGGGGCTTGCCTCCATGGGAGGCTGCAGGGGCAAGAGCTGTGGTTTCTCGTAGGCCCCGGGCACTGCCAGCCGAACCTGCCTAGAGCCTGGGAGCAGAGGACCCAGGTGCGTGGGTGAGAGCAGCAGTGTGGGTATGTGTCTCGTTGATGGTAGCGCCCCTAGTAGCAACTCCTGTTTCCTTCCCCTTGGAAATACCAACTCATCACCCTGCTCACTCTCTGACACTGTGGCCCATAGCAAAGGCACCATGAAGGACACTTGGGGCCCTATAACCTGCCCTGGTCAGAGCTGGGGACCTGGGGAAGAGGGGGAAATACACACCATCTAGGAGAAGGGGAAAGGCAGGGAGGGAGAGCTAATGGGGCTGATGATTTTGAGATTATTATATTAAGTATACAAAATACAATTTTACAAAAATTGCCCTGGCTGGTGTGGCTCAGTGGATTGAGCTCCAGCCTGTGAACCAAAGGGTCACTGATTCGATTCCTAGTCAGGGCTCATGCCTGGGTTGTGGGCCAGGTCCCCAGTAGGGGGCACACAAGAGGCAACCACATTTTGATGTTTCTCTTCCTCTCTTTCTCTCTCCCTTCCCTTTTGTCTAAAAATAAATTTTAAAAATCTTAAAAAATATATATACAATTTTACAAAAATTGTAATTGTCATGTTAATTTTTATGTTGATTACCAGTTTTCAACTGGTAGTTCCCCTATTTCTTGCGCCCATTCAACCTCTTTGCTCATCAACTTGGAGGAGGTTTGTGGCCAGACTGCAAGTATCTCAGCCTTTTGCTCCCAAAGATCTTGGGGAAACACAGATAGTTTGCAGAGGAGGTGAAATAAAGAAGTGAGCTCCTGAGCACAGACAGAATAGGTGGCTGGGAGAAGCAGGGACAACAAGCCCAGGCTTGAAGGTGAGTCCAGGTGGGGAGGAGGTGAAGAGAGGCCTGTGGCCCAGGGGCAACAGGGCCTGTGCTGTTCCTAGCAGCGTTCTGGGGAGGAGGGAAGACCCCAGAGAGAAATGGCTGAACATGACACCCAGGCAGAGGGGACCCCAAATGCCTCAGGAGAAGAGGTCCATGGGGAATTCCTCTCCCCACACATAATCCTTGGCATTAAACAAGACCTGGAGATTTGACATGAACTGGGGCGGGGTGGGGGGAAATTGGAGAAAATAAGGAAAGTATAAGTGATGGTTTTCACACCATGGTTTATGGATTGAGGTTGATATGCATGTGCTGTTCACAGTGAGAAACAGCCAAGGCTGGCGGAGAGGGCAGACACGCTGCAGGGTCGCCGATTTGGGTTTCACCCTGGCTCCCCCACTCACTGGCGGTGCGACCTTAAGCAAGTTTCTTCTTTGAGCCTCAGTCCATCAATTGAAAGAGGATAATGATTGTACCTACTTTACAGGGTTGTTATGAGGATCGAACGATAAAACACGCATCAAATGCTCAGCGTGGTGGCTGACTCGTGGTGTGGGTTGGTGTCACCTGGGTGGGACTCACCCTGTAGGCTCAGCCTCTCAGCCGCTTGGCATCGGAGGGGACCTTGGCTGTCTCACAGCCTCTGCTCACTCGCCACCTGGCCCCTCCTCTCGAGCTGCTGCCCTCTGCGGCAGCTGCATGTGGGCCCAGCTTTTCACGTCTCCTGCAGGCCTCACTCTTCACCACGTGACTTCACTTCCTCCCACTGAAAGGCTGACTAAATTCCCTGCCCTCTACCTTTAGGGTCAGCCTTGGGACTTGTTTTGATAACATAATGTTGGTGGCCATCACCCAAAGGCTTGAAAAGCAGTTGCTCATGAGAAAAAACCAAGATGGAGGTGTAGGTAGACACACTGCACCTCCTCACACAACCAAAAGAAGGACAACAATTTAAAAATAAAAAACAACCAGAACTGACAGAAAGTTGAACCGCATGGAAGTCCAACAACCAAGGAGATAAAGAAGAAACATCCAGACCAGTAAGAGGGGCGGAGATGGGCAGCCGGGGTGGACAGGACTCATGGCAACGCGGCCGGATCCAGAGACTGGCGGATTGTGGGACTAATGGGGCAGGCAGTGAGACCGCTAGCAGAACCCAAGGCCCCACATTCGTGCATAGATAAACCAAGAGGAATGGCAGGGGAGCAAAGTAGACCACGCAACCCAAGGCTCCAGTGCTGGGAAATGAAGCCTCAAGCCTCTGATTGAAAACACCCGTGGGGGTTGAGGTGGCAGCAGGAGAAACTCCCAGCCTCACAGGAGAGGTCGTTGGAGAGACCCACAGGGGCCTAAAGCGTGCACAAGCCCACCCACTCAGGAATCAGCACCAGAGGGGCCCAGTTTGATTGTGGGTAGCGGAGGGAGTGAAGGGAGGGAAATCCAGCAGAGAGTGAAACAGGTGCCATTGCTCCCTCTTGGCCCCTCCCCCATGTACAGTGTCACAGCACAGTGACCAGCGTTATCCCTCCCCTGTCGAACACCTAAGGCTCTGCCCCTTCATGTAACAGGCACGTGGAGACCAAAAAAAAAAAAAAAAAAAGGGCCCAAATGCAAGAACAGATCAAAGCTCCAGAAATAATTCAACTAAGCAATGAAGAGATAGCCAACCTATCAGATGCACAGTTCAAAACACTGGTAATTAGGATGCTCACAGAATTGGTTGAATTTGGTTGCAAATTAGATGAAAAAATGAAGGCCATGCTAAGAGAAACAAAGGAAAATGTACAGGGAACCAGTAGTGATGGGAAGGAAACTGGGGCTGAAATCAACGGTGTGGACCAGAAGGAAGAAAGAAACATCCAACCAGAAAAGAATGAAGAAACAAGAATTCAAAAAAATGAGGAGAGGCTTAGGAACCTCCAGGACATCTTGAAACGTTCCAACAGCCGAATTATAGGGGTGCCAGAAGGAGAAGAGGAACAACAAAAGTTTGAAAACTTATTTGAACAAATAACAAAAGAGAACTTCCCAAACCTGGCAAAGGAAATAGACTTCCAGGAAGTCCAGGAAGCTCAGAGAGTCCCAAAGAAGCTGGACCCAAGGAGGAACACACCAAGGCACATCATAATTACATTGGCCAAGATTAAACAGAAGGAGAGAATCTTAGAAGCAGCTAGGGATAAGGACACAGTTACCTACAAAGGACTTCCCATAAGACTGTCAGCTGATTTCTCCAAAGAGACCTTACAGGCAAGAAGGGGCTGGCAAGAAGTATTCCAAGTCATGAAAGGCAAGGGCCTACATCCAAGATTGCTCTATCCAGCAAAGCTATCATTTAGAACGAAAGGGCAGATAAAGTGCTTCTCAGATAAGGTCAAGTTAAAGGAGTTCATCATCACCAAGCCATTATTCTATGAAATGTTCAAAGGATTTATCTAAGAACAAGATAACAAATATGAACAGTAAAAATGACAGCAAACTCACAGTTATTAACAACCACACCTAAAACAAAAACAAAAGCAAACTAAGCAAACAACTAGAACAGGAACAGAACCACAGAAATGGAGATCACATGGAGGGTTATCAACAGGGGAGTGGGAGGGGGAGAGAGGGGGGAAAGGTACAGAGAATAAGTAGCATAAAGGGTAGGTAGAAAATAGACAGGGGGAGGGTAAGAATAGTATAGGAAATGTAGAAGCCAAAGAACTTATAAGTATGACCCATGGACATGAATTATAGGGGGGAATGTGGGAGGGAGGAGGTAGGCAGGATGGAGTGGAGTGAAGGGGGGAAATGGGACAACTGTAATAGCATAATCAATAAATATATTTAAAAAAAAAAGAAAAGCACTTGCTCATTTGGGCTTGCACTCTGGCACCTCTGCCCTAAGCTGGTCCACCGGTCACAAAGGTGGATGAGGGACACACGGTACAGAGCCAGGTCACTCCCACCCACCCAACCTCGATCAGCCCAGCCCCAGCCGACCACCTGGTGTGTGAACCACGTCAGTGCATCCCACTATCCGCCCTGAGGTTTGGGGCGTTGCTGCAGAGCAGGGGCTGGACCGACACGACCTCTGTGCTTGCATATTTCCAGGGACAATGCTTTTCAACCTTGGTCAGCTTTAAGCAATGAAAAGTTAAAAACTTTCTACCTGGACCCATCTTCTTGAATCAGCAACTGGCTCAACACCCTAAGAGAGAAGGAAAGACCCAAGGCCACTGGCCAGACTCACCATACTTTCCACGTGGAGCAGTCTCATCTCCCCCGAGGGTGCCCTGGATCCTCAGACAGGGCTGAGCCTGAGGAAAGCAGAGGACTATGGGAGCCAGACAGTCACAGGGCCCGAATCGGGGTGGGGAGGTAAAACGGAGAGGTATCAGGGGCAGAGTCCAGACAGCAATCCTCCCAGGGCCTGTGCCTTGTAGGCAGGGGTCTTCTGTAGCAGCCTGCCCTCCTAGGACTCAGAAGTGGTCCCTGGCAGGAAGGGGGAGGAGGTGAGGGCCCCCAATCGTGGCTTCTTCGGCAGTCTCAGAAGCCAGGGTCCCACGTGAGCAGTGTGCTGCACACAGGGTGGAAGGCTGTCCGCTCAGCCGTGAGGCAGTTTCTTTCTCCCTTGTTGCTGGAGAGGCCTACCCAGCACACTTCCTCTCTGAGGAGGGGTTGAGTGTCCTTCAGAGAGGCAAGTGGGTGGGATGGGCTCAGTCGTGGACTCCTCGATGCCCCCCAGCCCTGGGCATCCCCATGTTGGGGTCTTTCCTACTTACCACCAGGACACCATTGGTGATGACTTCAGACGCAGGCACCTGGCTGTAAAGGATGAGGGGCTCATTGGGTACCTGGGCCCCTCGAGGTGGCTATTACTATAACAATGTGACCAAAGCAGTTGGAACAGCCTGAGGAACATGGCAGGAGTAGGGGGTAGGGGTGGGTGTTGGCCAAAAATCAAATGGGTGTCAACTCCAGGCCATCCCCTCTCAGGCCAGGCCAGCCCCAGACCTGGTGATTGACAGCTGGGAGTGGTCCGTGATTTCAGAGTAAATGGGACTCACCTCTTCTCCAGAACAAACTCCACCTGCAGCTCTTGTGAATCCTAATGGAGGGAGCAAGGAAGCACCAGTTTTCAAAGAGCTCAGGAAGTCTCAGGGGTCATCCCTGCCCCCCAGCCCTGCTCAGCTCCAGGGACTTGAAGAGGAGACTGTTATTGAGGCTTCTCTGGGCACAGTAAGGGAAGTGGCATCCCCATGAGAAGTTTTATCCATTCAGAACTGTGCAAGCACTATTCTGGACTCTGAGGATTTAGCAACGATCAGGACAGACAAACCGTTCCACCCTCAGGAAGCTCACATGTCAGTTCTACTCAGGGAAGAAGTGTGTGAGGAACCCCTTGGTAGGGTCAGTGGTGCAGGACGGAGGCTGTCTTGGAGGCTTGGTCCACCTACTGGGAGCCCTCCTCCGTGCCCCGTGCTGTGGGTCCTGTACTTGAGCTCCGCTCATTGCTGGTGCAGATGGGTCAGCTCACCTGCTGGTTGAGTGGGAAGGTGTGTCTGTGGGGTTGGCCAGGCTTGAGGCTTTTCAGGTCAAACAGCAGCATGGAGAGTTCATCACTGCCCACGATGTCCTTGTCATAGAGGGTGAGCTCCAGAACATTCTGGAGACAGGTCAGGCAGGAAGTGGGAGCCTGAGGCAGGGCAGGCACTCTGAAGGAGCCCTCTCCCTCCACCACCCCGGCCCCTCGCCAGCCCTCACCTTCACAGCACCATGTATCCGGTAGTGGAAGGTCTCATTCCACTCAGGGTCACTGCAATTGGCTATCACCCTTGTCTGGGCGCGGCTGGGAGAGGCTGTGGGCAGCCACAGCTGCACGTAGCAGTCGGCTTTGGACACTGTGAGTAGGATGGGGAGGGATCCTAGCTTCAAGCTCTTATTGCTGAGAAGGGTGCCTGGAGGAGGCTGGGGTGGGAGGGGAAGGTGCAGAGCTAGGAGAGGAGGCTGCCCATGCTGTGGCAGGGAGATGAAGGGGGAGCCCTTATCCTGGACTCCATCTCCACCACTCACACCTCCCATTCAACTGCGTGGAAATCCTGCAGTGGCCAGTTGAAAAGATCACGTGGCAGCACAGACCATTGCATAACCAATTCCCAGAGAGGACTTGATTCAGGGGACAAACTCCCCTCCCAGTGTGAGCACTGGCACGGGGGCTTCATGGGAGGTGGGCGTCAACCTCTGGCAGCAGCAGCTGTCACACACTCTCCCAGGCTGTCACCACTGTACTTGCAAGTCTCAGGGAGGAGTGGGGTCTGCACAGTGCTCCCTTGCAGCTCCTGCCTGCCAGCCCTGCGGCTGCAGCTGGGGCTCCCTCGCCTCCCTCCACAGGTGGCACTAGCCCCTCGGCCCCACTCCAAACCACACACTTCAGGCCCGCCCTGGCTGAGCTCTGCCGAGGCTTCTGGGAAAGGAAGGGGAGAAAGTGTGGAATTGGGGGTCACTCACACAGGTCTGAGCCCCGGATATTTCTGGCCCTCAGCACCTTCACCTGGAGGTCGTAGTATGGGTGGGTTTCCCGCTGAAACAATGTAAGTCAGGGGATTCAGTTCCAGGAAGCCAGGTGTGGGACCTGAGCTCCTTGCTGTGATGTCCCGTCAGGGAGCAGCAGCCTGGCCCAGGATCACTGATGTTGCAGTGCTCGGGACCCAGGAGGCCTTGGCAGGGCAGGCATTGGAAGTTTAGCATGTCGGTGCCAAGCCTGGACCTCGGAATCACTCAGGCTGGCTTCAAATCTAAGCTCCAGCATGGAATAGCGGAGTGGCCTTGGCAAGTTGCTTGGTTTCTGTATGCTTCCGTTTCCTCATCCATAAAGCAGGGCTTATGATGATACTCTCACGGGGTGGCGGTGAGTTTTCAATAAGAAGTATAAAGTGCTTGGCCTAAGTACTTAATACATGTATCCACTTTTGCTAGTTACGGTGCCATGCACCACATACCTGGCACTCCCCGCAGACCACAGGGCGCTGCTGCAGCGTGAGAGGTGAAGTGATGTGCTTAAGGAGATTAAATATTAGAAAAGCAAATTGTGATCAATCCCACCTACTTGCTCCCTGACAGAGGCTAGATGACCTGGGAGGCCGAGGGCAGCTGAAGGGAAGCCAAGAACCACCCAGCTTGCACTGGTCAGACAAGTCCCTGCAGAGACTGTCGCTGGAGCTCAGGAGAGATAACAACAGACTGTGGGCCCCTGGAAGTGAAACCATCTTCTCAAAACCCAACAGCCAGGCCAGGGTGTTCTGGGCAAACCCCGCCAGCTGTGAGGACCACATGATCTAGCCCTCCATTCCTAACTGGGAGGATTATTTTCAAGAGCCAAGGTCTTGGCCAACCTCTCTAATTTAAATTCCCTCAGGTTGTCTGGAGCAAATTGGTCCCACCCCAGATCAAAACCCAATTTCCAGGCTGCCCTCAGGCTTCCCAGGGGACTATGCTCCTAGGACCCCTCCAGTCCATGTTTCCCGGGAAGATCAGGTACTTTACCCGCCAGTGACTCCACTGAGGTGCCCTGTTCTCTCTCCTTCGCAGCCACACCACGCCCAGGACAGGCAGCCCCTTGCTTGCTGGCCACCTGGGCCAGAGTGCCCAGAGCATGGCTGGCAGCCCACTTCCCAGCAAGAAGCCGCCTGCTGTCCAGAGCCACCTTGCTCTCCTCTGCACACGCTCACTGCCGGTTCAGGTCTGACGGGTGGTGCTGGGGTGGGGAGGGTGGAGCTGCTCTGCTGAGGACTCAGGGCCCTGTGGCTAGAGGTGGGGTTTGACAGGCTCCGGGAAGGGACTGGAGCCCAACTGCCCCAGGCAGGGGACACTCTGGTTTCCGGTCCCAGTCCCTGGTTATCATTGGGCTGTTTATGGAAAACATGCCTGAGCCCACCCAAGTGTTCAACCTTCTAGGGGATGCTGACTGCCCCAGGGAACAGCAGCCAGGAGATATTGCATCAGACGCCTGGCCCCTCCAGCCATCAAAACAAGCCTAAACTAATACCTTTCAAGTCCCATCTCCCCCACAACTCTCAGAAAGTGCACAGAAAACGCACAGAAGTCTCGGGTTCAGTGATTGATTTGGACTCAGAGGTGTTCCTGATCTCTCCTTGCCTCCTTCATTTGTTCTCTGAAGAGAGGCTGCTGTGTGTAGGGCCTGCACCGCCAGGCCTGGACCCGAAGGTAAGGAGAGCCCATCCACATCCTGAAGAAATTCTCAGCCTCACGACTCCCTGTGGCTTCTGCCCAGGCCCCCTTCCTGGCTCAGTGTAAGCACTTGGGAGGTGCAGCTGCACAGGAAGAGATATGGTCAAACGATACCGATAAGGGCAGGTAGGAAGCAGGTCTGCCAGTCCTCAAGCTACTAGAGATAAAGGCTTTAGTCCTGTTGACCCACATAAGCCTTAGGCTGTAGATGGTATGGGAGGCAACCCCCTTTTCTGTGGACCTCAACCACCTAGGTGGCCAGGACAAGGCACAGCACCCGGAAGAGGAAAGCATCTCTGGGCATTGAGTTGTTGGAAGACATATTTCTGTTCCTTAACCAAGACCAGGCCATCTCCACATTCCTCCCCAAGGCCCGAGGTGGAGACTGGAAAAAAAATCCAAAAACTAGGTGATTCAACTTCAAAACAAACTCTATAAGCAAGTTCAGACCAGAAACTCCCAGAACAAGAGGATATGATGTCGTTGGCTAAACCCCAAGGGAAGGGCCTGTTTCTACTTAATTTGGAGCATGAAGCCAAGACCTGCGCTGGGGTCTCGGAAATGCTTGAGTCCAACCCCCTTGGTGACCTGTACACGCAGCACATGAAAACCCACAGATACACAGAGGAGCCTGAGGGAGGGATGCAAGATGAGCTGGCCTGGCGAACAGACACCCTGACTGATCAGTGTGCCCTGCGGGCCGCGCCACATCCCCTGGAAGTCATCTGCCGGGCCTCAGGAGGCCGTGCCTCTGATCCAGGTGTTTTTCATCCCCAGATAACACTCAGGATGGCCAAAGAAGGCCCAAGGGGGCTAATAAAGGACCAAAGGACCTTTCTGGAATTGGCCAAAGTGGACCAACATTTCTGCACTTCTCAAGCATTAGTGGATCTGTCAGTCCTACCAGATCCACAGCTCTCGCAACCCGGCCATCACGAGCTGCAGGAAGAGGCACAAGGCCCTGGGATGAGCCAGAGCTCCACTTTGTGGTGCTGGGAATGTTCTTCATCTGTCTGCTGCCACACCAGCCACGCTGCTGTGCTGGACGGCACAGGCCCCCCCCCCTCCCCCGCCCCCACCCCACACATACAGACGCACACGATGGTCACTACCTGGCTTACTCTTCTCAATTCTTGGTTAAATTAAGATCCTCATTCTTTTCATCAAACTCCACAGGAAGCGGGGAGAAAGAGACCCAAATAGGCTTGGTTTCTTACTTTATGATGTTTATTATGAGAGACCTTCATCAGTTCTCACTACAGGGCTTTCACCCCCAGCCTCCTCCATACCACCACCGAGGGCAGAGTCCAGGGAAGGAAGGCTGGCACTGGGAAGCTGGGTCATCTGTGTATTCCACAAGGGCAGAAAACACATCCTTTGTTCTACTGCTCCAAGCACATGTGCCACACAGGCAGCGGGGCCCAAAGACACAAACACAACAGGCCAGGAAGGCAGGGCTTGCGAGGCGGGGAGTTTCCGAGGCACAATTTCACCGCTGCTCCGGGAGAAAGCTTGGTCTTCATGGTGCTCACAGGGCCAAGGGCAGCAGTGCTTCCTGTGGATGGGCGTGGCCAGTTGGGACAGTGGCTCTTGTGGAATGCTGCTGGACCTCCAAAACATGAGCAGAATCCCCCATCTCTGAGAACGAGTGTTCTCACTCCAGACCTTCCGGACAGCACGTGCCTGGGAGAAGCCTCGTCTACAAGGCCAGCAGGTTGGTCTACAGCACAGGCCCAAAACGGCATAGCATGTCAAGGACAGGCCACTAACCAGGGTCAGTGTTGGGCACCATCACTCACCCTCACTACCATTAAAGACTTTGAGGAACCAAGACTGCAAGTCTGCAAAACCCTGGGAGGACGGGATGCAGGGCCTCCCTCCCCGTGGTCCTCGGATGGAGGCGGGGTCTGCCCCCCCACACAGGCGGCACTTGGCAGGTTTGCTGGTGAGATATTTTATACACCCACGCACTGCTGCTCCTGTGGCCACAGCACTCTCACTGTCCCCAGCACCTCACAGGTGTGCCTGCCATCCCATCACTGTCAGTGCCTGATCTGATATTCCTGGGTGTGGAAGAGATCCACCTACCTACAACATCCCAGCGGGTCCCCCAGCCCCTGCCAAACGAAGCTGGAGAACAGCGGCTGAGCTGTAAGTGGACGGCACTGGCTGGAAAGAGAGAGGTGCCTCAAGCACGAAGTGCTCACACAGCAGGACTAACCCAAGCCGCCCTGGGCCTCTGCAGATGGCAGCCTAAAGATGGGGACGGTCACAGCCTGTGTGCAGTGCTGTCCGTCCTCAGAGATGCTGACACACTCGGCCCCAAGGGAAGGTGCACAAGGCCCTTCCTCAGCCTAGGACAACGCTCTCCTAAGCTTCCAGGCACAGCGGACAGTCCAAGGAGGACCTATTTACAAGATGCCTGACAGTTATCAATGCACCCTTAGAAGACGGGGCTTCCTCTTGCTTCTCTCTTTGCCTCGATTAAATATTAGTTACTCCCAATGTCAGAAAAATGGGGAAGAAAGCCTGAGAGGAGCTTTCTCAGTGAGGGGAGAGATACAAGAAGAAAACAGAAAGAAAAGGAGCCCGAAAAATAAAGAGACGAGTGGGGAGGCTCCTGGGGGCACACAGGGACTGTCATTTCCTAGAGGGCGGTGTTTGGCCTTTGCAGCCAGAGGAGCTCTGGAACTGCCCCCTTCTCGTGGGCTCCAGCAGCCAGGCCCAGGGCTCCCCGTGAAGTCCTGCACTGGTCTTAATGGAAAACTGAGTAACAACTCTGGGGCTACAGAAGCTTGAGACGGTCCCCTTACTCAGGTGACTGGTACGCAAAGGCAAGGTGCGCCCACCGCCACCTCCTCCAGTCCAAGCAGGCATTAAATTCTCTGGTACTGCCTGCAACATAATGGCATATAAAGTATTAACTAATCTCGTTTTCTATTAAAAAGCTGGCGACACCAGACCACAAGTCAGATTAATTCAGAGACGTTCCAGGGCACAAGGTAGCCATTAGTGTCCAAATGTGGAGACCTTGCTGGTGGCAGCAGCCCCCGATTCCTAAGGCCGGTGCCCCTTTCCCTCACTGGGATGGCCAAGGTGTCCATCTGCTGAGTCCTGGGCACGCTGGGCTCAGGTGTCTGCCGGGTTCACCTCTTTGGAACAGAAGTAGTGCACGACCACTCCATTGGGGTATCTCGCAAATGCACTGCAGAGAAGACAAATGACTTGGGAGTGAGGACTGCCTCTAGAGCCTGCTTCTTACCTGGAGAAGGCACCTTAGCCAGGAGCTATCCCAGCAGCAGCCTCTCCGTCACCACAAAGAGCAGCCTGCCCCTAGCAGGGGTGTCCGACCTGCAGCCCACAGCCCACATGCAGTCCAGGATGGCTGTGAACTCGGTCCAACACAAAATCGTAAATTTACTTAAAACATTATGAAATTTTTTTTGATTACATGTTGCAATGTATTTAATGTGTGGCCCAAGACAACTCTTCTTCCAGTGTGGTGCAGAGACGCCAAAAGGTCGGACACCCCTGCCTAGGGTCTCTGGGTTTACGTAGCCATCACCTCTGTCCAATGACTGAACAAAGGTGAGGCCCATGTGCTCAGGTGTTTCTTGCTAAGTCATCAGCATGAAACACACAGGCAGGCGGGGCTGTGCGCCAGCCTGGCTCAGCACCGGCTCACTGAGAGCCAACCGTGCTCCTCGGAACAAGTTTCAGGCTAATTCTAATGAAGGACAAAGGTTTGGGTCTTTCTAAAGAAAAAAATTCTTCCGAGTATATGCCTTAAGACAGTATGATCCTGGCTCAGGATTGTACTCAAATTGTGAGGCGTCAGGTTGACAGATCTTTTTCTTCCTTCAAAGGTACAACTTTAAGAGTTAAGGACTTTCTCCCCATGTACAAACTCTCCCATACCCACTGGTTATATCACAATTTCTAGCTGCCAGAGGGAAAGACTTTATGGGCAAGATGTCAATAGCCCCATGTCACACACTTCAGGTGTTTAAATCCCCAAAGCCCGCCCCAACAGCATGCACTGTCCTCTCGGGCCTCAGGAACTGAACGTGCCCAGGACAGTCAGCAGCCATGCTGGCTTCCCGCTTGGGTTGGAGGGCAGACTCCATCCTGAGCATGACCCACCCCGGGACAGACCCTTCAGAGGTGCGGAGCAGGCTCACCTGTTCCCAATCTTCTTCTTACACACCATGCACACCTTCTCCTCTGTGATGATGCATTTCACCTGCTGGTGTAAAATCCGCTCTTCCTGGACCTGGGAGGGCAGAGAGATTGGGGGAGAGGTCCCATGGTCCAGCCGGCAGAGATCCCTCCTCCTGAAACACTTGCAACTAAATGTCAAGTTGGTTAAAGCTGCCTTAAAAGGAACACAGAGGTCTGCTTTTTTCGTCCAAAGGACTATGTGTAACCGCCTTGTGCTACAAAGTACTAGCCTACCCTACAGTTTGCAAGGCTCATACCCGCAGGAACTCTGCATGGAGCAGGTTCTTGAGCACCTGGTTGAACCGTTTCTTTTGTGCATTTTCTTCCAAGACTTTTTCCAGAAAGATGCGTATGTCATTAATCTGAGTGTTTGCTGGCAGAAGGTTGAGGGCCTAGGGACAGGGACAGAGATGGGAACAGAGTGAGGCTGGACAGGAGAGGCTGAGGAAATGGCCGAAGCCCCAGAGCTCCAGATCACCCCCTCCCCACGCAGCACCCCTGCAAGCGCCCCGTCTCCCCGGGAAGCGCTGACCTTGGTGGTGTCCAGTTTGCTGTGGTGCAGCTCGAGGACCTGCAGGGCCGCCTGGAGGTTGGCCTGTGGCTCCAGCAGTTCCAGCTTGATTGGCCCCAGGCAGTGAACACTGGGAGGCGACAGGTACATCCGGAGCAGGGACAGATACACCTGTCTCACAGGTACAAGCCACATACATCAGGTGGGCAGCAACTCCTCCCTGCCCCCAGAATGCCCAGCATGACCGCCCCGAAAGTTAACAGGGTTGGTCTAGCAGGGGTGTCCAACCTTTTGGCATCTCTGGGCTACACTGGAAGAAGAGTTGTCTTGGGCCACACATTAAATACACAACCACTAATGAAAACAAAAACAAAAAAAATCTCATAACGTTTTAAGTAAATTTACGTTTTTTTGTTGGGCCACATTCATAGCCATCCTGGGCCGCACGCGGCGCATGGACCGCTGGTTGGACACCCCTGGTCTCCAGTAACAGCTGTCATGGAGCACTTAACACTCATCATTTTCACCTTTTAAAAGATTTTGGTAAAGAAAGAGTCAACTGAAGGTATAAAAAATTAAGGATTATGGTTTCCTTGAGAGAAAAAACCAAATGTCTTATATTTGTTAACCACCAGCAAAATGCCAACCCTGCAGAATGAATGACTCCGCTCCCTCATTTCCTTTGGCTTTGGAGGCTGAGACCCTGTCTTGTTTTGATAGGTAAGGATTAAGCCCAGAGGAGGTGCTGCATTTCCTACCAGGACCAGTACCGCAGGGACCTCAACCTCAGCACCCAGCATTCCGGGCCAGATGATTCTTCGCGGGGACTGTCCTGTGCATTGCTTAGGAGCAACTCTGGCCTCTACCTCCTACATTCCAGGAGCACCCCACTCCCCGGTCACGGCATCGAACGGTGTCTCCAGACACTGACAAATCCGTGTGCGATCCGGACAGAGCTCAGATATGCACTTTATCAGAACCACCAGATGCGCCTCTCGACAGGCTGACCACATCATTCTAACACAAGTCAGGACTGTGAGAGGAGCGGAGCAAGGGTATCACTCAATCACATGGATGACAGCAGATGCAGACCAGAACTCTGCCAAGCTAACCAGGACAAAGGGCCGCCCTGCCCCTCCCTCACTTCCCACAGGCAGATTCAATCAGTGCGCTGACCCGTGTCCCGTCCTGTCCTAGCAACTCATACGAGTGCCACCTGTGGCCAAACCAGAGGTGGACGGGAATGCGGAGAGAGACAGTGGAATGCATGTGTGCCCCCTGGAGCGAGGGTCATACTACTCACATCTTTGTTGCCATCTTTGATCTGGTCATAATGCTTGTGGCAGTACCTGCAAGGGAGAAAGTCTTAGACAAGGCCAGAGGGGCCACATCCAGAGACAGAGCATGTACGTGCCAGCACGAGCACCCTAATGAGAGCCCAAACCAGAGGCTGGCGCGGAGGGGAGGCGCAACGGCTTTCTCAGTCCCTCACACCTCTCCTTCTCTGCGGGGGCCTGCTTTTAGACCCCGAGGGAGGTGGGATGACAGGGTCAACATACTCCTCAGCCATCTTTGTGTCCTTCAGGATGTGGACGTAGATGAAGAGAGCTTGCTCATGTTTCCCCATGCGTCCCAGCAGGAGAGCGCGCTCTTCTAACAGGCCTGTGGCAGAAAAGTGACGTAAGTAACCACCACCACCACGCAGGCACAGGCCAGGGGCTAAGCTACTAGAGAAATGGGTACTGGAGCAATATAAACTAGGAAATAATATTTTTATTACTTGGAATTTAGGCAAGGAGAAAATTACTAACATTTTTAAAAGGGGGGAGGGAGCTATTTTAGGAGGTGTTTTATCCCGTCTTTTTGTGACCACTTACAAATGGGGCTAGAACACTCACTCAGCAGCCAAGCACACAGTAAGCACCCACGCTGGGCCAGGCACTTCAAATAAGGTAAACACTTGGCCTCTGCCCTCCCTGAGCTTACACATCAGACAGTTATGTGTCTTTTCAAGGCACATTTTGCCAGCTTACGAAAGTTACTAAATGATGCACGTGGCCAAGAACATGTACTGAAGTGATAAACAGGTTCCAGCCCGGCTGTCAGCATGTGGCAGACACCCTGGAGACGCCTCCCAGTCACAGCACGAGAGTGAGTCCTCAGAGGCTGGGAGCTGCGTCAACTTCTGCATTAGCAGCCGCTGAAGGGGCTTTTGCCCCAACCCCAATACTCACCATCAAAAGGAAAATCACAGATGAGTCGGCCAGGGTCATAGTAGCTGGAAATTTCCAAGAACATAAGGAGCTTCCGTCGATACTCTCCCAGCTCACCCTCTTCCTCTCCGGCAGGAACTGGAGCTTTGCCTTTGAGAGAAACGAGGCTCAGCATGAAAGGACGCTGTCGGGCAGCACATGGGGTTGTCAAGGAAAACGAGGGGGACGGGGTCCGGCAATGTCGCCACAACCATCAGAAAGGGCCTCCAGAGTGGTTTGCACTGGCCTTTTAGTTTACGGTCTCTGTCTACATGGCCCCCAAACGTCAGCTTGAAGTAAAAAATAAAAATAAAAGGCTGCCCAGAGAAACGATCTGGTAGGCAAACCAGTTTCTTATCCTGAAGACAGATCTGTTCCTTCCCTCCCCCGGGGCTGACACCCAGAGATGCTTAGAGACGCCCAGATCCAGACGAGCTGCCGAGTCTCACGTTCCGGGTCACTTAGCTGCCCTGGCTCCTTTGAGGAACCTCCTGCCCCCCTGGAGCCCACCAGAGAGAGTTCTGCTTCCCTACATCACACGCAGCACCCTCAGGTCCCCACTTGCCTCTAAGGCCAGGGGCCACGTGACTTTCTATAGAACTGGTACCTGCAGGGAAGGACAGGAGATACGCCTTCATCAGCCCTTGCACCTTCTCACAGTACAGCTGGATCAGGCAGTTGTGGAACCGGGAGCCCGTCTCTTCCCAAACGTGGATGACATGTTCCTGAGGCAAGACACAGGTCTGCCTGGTACCCTCAACGCTGTGACCCAGCCCAGTCACCCTGTGCCCCTCACACTTTCAAGGCCCGACAAGCCACATCCAGATTGTCCCCTAATTAATCCGCAAAGATTACCAAGGGACAGCTCTTCTGAAACCACAAGAAATTTTGCAATACAACCCAGCAACATCAGGAATTCTTTCCTAGATTTCCAGTCTAAGCTCCTTGATTAATTTTGTCTCATAATCCACCAAATCAGCCCAAGTAATTAAGGGTAAACATTTGCATCCTGGTACTTAAAACCGATCGGTTGTCCTGTGGTCACAGTTGAGTTAGGTAGTACAAGCGTGGCTCTGAAATGTTTTTCTGGAACATCCTTCTCTCTCACCCCGCTGCACTTTACCTAGGTTTAGAAGGTATCAACAGAAAGTGACATTTCCAGCGTGGCCCACTGGAATCACTTCGAGCCTGCTGAAGTAGCTCTTCCTTACATTCCTACCAATTCCAGGTGACACAAACCCCAATCTGAACCACTTACTAACTAACCCATGAGGCCCTGGATCCTGGGTTTGAAGTTCTTTAGTTTAGAACAAAAAATATCTTACCAGATAAGGAATAGCCAGACCCTTAAAATTCTCCACTAAGAAGCCGAGCACTCGGTCTCGGGGCAGAGACTCCACCTCTGGGAGGTCTTCGGTAAATATCTGTCGAAACAAACTCGAGCTCCAGCCGCAGAACCACTGACTGCAAAGCAGGCACACGGGTGGGAGGCTTTGGGACGGGGAAGGGCGTGCAAGCCTTCTGGAGCCAGTTAGTGTGTGACAGATGGGGCCACAGGTGTCCCGACGTCCGTGTAAGGCTCCTCCCTGTGCTACACGGTCGTCTCACATTTGAACCCCAGAGACACTGTCTGCACCCTTCCTCCCACGCCATCCGCCCATCTCCTGGGTAGAACCAGGACCCACTGTGGTGCCGGGTAAATCCAAGGACCTCTCGTGACCTACCTTCAGGCCATCCTCTGGGAAGTCTCTCAGCACCCAAACCGAGTAGGAGAAAATCAAATGCAGGTTTTCTGTGCCTACAGGGAAAGTAAGGCTTGTCTGCAGGTGAAGCCTACATTGCCCAGCCTGGGAAGGCAGGTGCCAGGCTGCCCCAGGATTTATTTTCTGGAGAAGATAGCTCTGTCCAAGCAAGAGTCACTCAGGGCTGCGTGGCCTGGGCTGGCTACATACCAAGGGGCTGTCATGGTTCCCCCACTGGGGGACTTTGACCCCAGCTGGTGGGACAAGGAGGGAGGGCACTGACTGGCCAGAATCAGAGACGGGGGGAGAGCAGGTCTGTTTGAACGCAACCCCCTCTGCCTCCCCTTTCGGAAGCGGGACTTACCCAGATGCTGCAGGTACTGCACCGTCCTCTCATGGCCTTTCAGAGGGGAGTTTGCTTTCTTGGACTGGTCCACCAGCACCTGCAGAGCTGGCCACAAAGCCCAAGGACGAGGTCATGAGCCTCTTCCAGAGGGCTCATCCCCACAGATTCATCACACCTCGGTGTCCCTCCCCACACCTGGTCACCTTTCTCGTGGAGCCCCTTCTTCTCGTACAGGATTATCAGCTCGCTGTACTTGTGAGCCTTCTTCAGCACGTGCTCGCTCTCTTCGATGTGGCAGTGGTTGTTCTCCAGGCGCAGCAGCGGGGCCACCAGGGCCACATTCGTCTACAGAGGAAGCAGCACTTCAGCAGAGACTGCGTCCTGGGGAGCCCACCCTACCCAGCCATACCCGCTCTGGGCTAAAACAAGCAACGCTGTTTTAGGACCACAGGTAGTGGCTTTTATAGCATACACTCTTTTACACGTTTTAATGGGGGTTTTTGCGGGGAGAGGCAGTGGAAGAAGGGCGTAGTTCCTTAAGGAAATAACTTCGCACACTGTATCGCTAACCCCAATCTTACCAAAGACTGGCCCACTGTGAGACTCTGGGCCAACGTCTTGACTTAAACTCTTAACTCCAAGAAGCTCACAGGCAACAGGCAAAGACTAGGTGTTCCCATCATCAAAGATCTCACTGTTACTAACAGCAGGTACCCCAAAGCGGCACTTTTCCAGTTTCAGCAGCCTGGGGGCCTAGGGGCACCACGTGCTCAGAGAACTCACATGGAGGTAACACTTGAGCAGGGTGGTGTCGATGATTTGCAACAGCTTCTTCTTGGACTTGATGGTGGGAGTGCCTTCCATGAGCGGGGACGTGCTGGACTGGTGGTCGGAGTCATTCAGCTTCTTCACCAACTGGCTTCGTTTCTGCCGAGGCCGAGAATGTGGCATCAAGGCCAGGACTAACCCTTCCTTTATCGCGTATCTACTGGGTGATCCCAGATACCTCCAAATCAGCCCACACCCACCCACACCCTGATCTCACATCAGCATATAATTTTTTTTGCAAGTTTAAATATTTAATGGTTCTTTAAAACTTAAGTATGTTTATGATGTATTGCTCAATTGTACGTTAATAGTAATTGTTGCAATTCAACTCAGATGACATTTTAAAACACAGAATCATTTGGCTGCAGGGAATTTATTGAAATGGCATTTTTGTACAGAGCTATGACAGAATGCTCAACGAAAGATCTCCAAGCACAAAATGTACTAAACATATTAGGATAAAAGTCAGTGGAGGAAGTGGAATAAAAATTAAAATTCAAGGAGTAAAAGAAACAATGTTAAATTTTTTTTGTTTGTTTTGAGAAAATGCTTTTTAAAAATAATTGAAACCCACGGAGCATTTTTCATGGACCACATATGGGGCTAAGGTTTTCTCCGACACAGACTGTCCTCATTTAACCCCCAACCTACTTGCTGGGGCAGCAGAGCATTTCTCTTAGGGACCAAAACAGATGACTGCCAAGTTGCCACATATAGTAACAATTCTTTATCGAGTATTTAAAACCCACCCACACTGTGTCAAGCACTTTATATATCATCTCGTTTTAAACCTAAAATGAACGCAGGTGTCACTATCCCCATTTTGCAAATGAAGAGCCCACAGCGCAGATGTCAGATACCTGGTAAGTGGCACAGGCGGGTTTCAAATTAGGGTCTAATCCTAAAGCCCACATTCTTTTACTTACTTTTTTATATTAATGTTGTAAGTTACATACAGTAAAATGTATCCCTTTTAAGTGCACTATCAGATGCATTTTGACAGACACGTACATGATTGTAACCACCACCTTAATCAAGGAACAGATTTCCATCGCCCCAGAACGGTCCCTTCCCAAACAATCCCACACACCCTGTACTCCTCTGATCCAATTTCTCTCACTAGAGTTTAGTTTTACCTACTCTAGAACTTCATACAATGGAATCATTCATTCAGTTTGCATTATTTCGTGCCTGGCAATGCCCACTGTCTTACGTGCTCTGCCATCTCTCCGGCACAATGCTAGTGTCAGCCAATGTCACGCATCCCCAGAGTCCCTGCAGAAGGTCAGAGCACGAAGTGTGCCTGGGGCCCTGAAGCTGAGACACTGTAAATCGAAGGCCTTCTCTAAAGCCACAGGCTTGGGAGACATTCTGCCCCAGGAGCCCTTCTGACTGGGCATGTGGGCCGTGCAGTGTGCAGACAGAGTGCCAGTTTCTGTGCTCCGCGCAGGCTGCCAGCCGCAGCTGGGCACACCTGGGGCCCAACGTCAAGGAAGTGCCCAGGCTATGCATGCCTGATCAGACCTGAGGGAGGCTTACAGATTTTCTAGCAATACTTCCCACTGCCTACCCCGGGACCCCTTACGAAGGCCTGCAGAACACGTAGGGGGAAAAATATACTACGTTCTCTGACTCAGAGTGGGCGCACAAAAAGAAATAGTAGCCTTGTGTGAATGAACTTTGGGTTAAGAAGCTTCAGTGAAGATGTTAGTTTTAGTGTTGACTTTAACGCTTGTCTGTCCATAACAACACATCGAAAAAAAAGTAAATCAAAGCCCTGGCTGGTGTGGCTTAGTGGATTGAGCATGGGCCTGAGAACCAAAGCGTTGTTGGTTTACTTCCTGGTCGGGGCACATACCTGGGTTGCAGGCAAGTTCCCCCACCCCCGGTAGGGGGTGCACAAGAAGCAACCACACATTGTCTTTCCCTCTCTCTAAAAATAAATTAAAAAAAAAAAAGAAAGTAAATCGAAATATTTCCCCCCCAAAAAAAACATGTTATAGAAGATTATATATTTATTTATCGACAAGGACAGACTTTCTCATTATATGGCTAATTTTTTTTAATTGATTTGAAAGAAAGAGGAGAAACATCGCTTTGTTATTCCACCTATTGATGCATTCACTGACGGATTCTCGTATGTGCCCTGACCCGGGGATTGAACCTGCACCTTGGCGTATCAGGATGATGCTCTAACCAACTGAGCTACCTGGCCAGGCCCTAAAATTTTTTTAAAGTAAGCTATATATTGAGGTAGTTTGATGTCCCTTTATGATAAATAAACCAATAAATAAAAAAACCCTACCTCAGTAATACATATATAAGTCTAAAGGACAATACTAAAATGTAGTTTCTTTTCTCTGGGTTCTAGGTAGAATTATAGGTGATCTGTATTTTTGCTTTATACTTTTCTGTGTTTTCTAAGTTTTCTGCATTGGGCAGGTATTTTTTCCAAAATTATGTATGGGACAAAGAAGTTTGTCTTAAAAAACTTATTATTTTCTATCATCTAAAATTTACTCTTTTTTGCCCTGGCTGGTGTGGTTCAGTGGACTGAGCGCTGGCCTGAGGACCAAAGGGTCACAAGTTTGATTCCCAGTCAGGCAGGGCACATGCCTGGGATGTGGGCCAGGTCCCCAGTAGGGGGTGCACGAGAGGCAACCACACATTGATGTTTCTCTCCCTCCCTTCCCCTCTGTCTAAAAATAACTAAAAATAAAATCTTTTAAAAATAAAAATAAATAAATAAAATTTACTCTTTTTAGTTCTTGAACAACTTAGTGTGAATTTAGCAGGAAACAAGGTGTGTTTCCTGGCATCAGGATTGGCAAGAAGCACCTCAACGGTACTGGCAAGCGGGGAGGAGCAGCGGGAAGGCACTCTGCCCACCCGGACTTCTGCAGTGCTCATTTGTGGCACGCCTGGGGCCTTACAGAGGGCCCTCCATTCCCTGCCATAAGGAAGCAGGTATTGGACTCCCAAGCCAACTCTTTCACACACTTCTCTCTCACACCTACCTGTGTCAGGTAGTCAATCAGAGCTAAGTGAGCCTTCTCCAGTTCGGCCCCGGAGAGCACAGGCAGGGGGTTCGGATACTGCAGCTGCTTCCTATAGTCTGTGGGCAGCAGGTCTGGGTACAGGCCCATCACATGGGTAGGATCTATACGGAAGGTAAACACATGATTCCCCAGAAGGAAGCACAGCAGTTTAAGGATTTAGTACTGAGTTGGCCAAAAAGTTTGTTTTTTCTTTCCTTAAGATGGCTCTAGTAGCACTTAATTGTTTTTAACTTCATTCAAAACAATTTTGTTAGACTGTATTGTGACAACTGTCCTATCAATGTGCATTAAAAAAAAAACACATCAAAACTGGTGAACTTTTGTGTAGCCATTTAAATATTGAAGATGGAAGAAAATATACATTTTCGGCATATTATGCTTTATTATTTCAAGAAAGTTAAAAATGCAACTGAAACACAAAAAAAGATTTGTGCAGTGTATGGAGAAGGTGCTGTGACTGACAGAATGTATCAAAAGTGGTTTACAAAGTTTTGTGCTGGGGGTTTCTCACTGGATGATGCTCCATGGCTGGGTAGACCAGCTGAAGTTGATCGCAATCAAATAGAGACATTAATTGAGAACAATTGACATTATACTATACAGGAAATAGCCAACACAAAATATCCAAATCAATAAAGTTATTGGTGAAAATGAAAAATGTGTCATTTGTTTTATGGAAAAAACTAGACGGACTTTTTGGCCAACTCAATAAAGCAAGTTCCAGACTGCATTTTTGTTTTTAAGGAACGACTAAGTTCATAAAGGCTCAGTGAGCTATACACTTACAATCTGAGCACTATTTATATATATTTCACTAAAACATTATAAAAATGGTATGACTCTACATTCCAAGACATAGACACAAATACATATGCAGAATTAGAACTGAAAATTTATTAAGTCTCTAAAAGCACATTTTCAAGGAAAAACTGATATTAAGACACTGAAGTTGAGATCAATAAAGTGAAAAATAAAAAATTGTATGTCAGAAAAGGAATGTTACTAAAACAAAGAGACCAGACAACAGACTAGGGTTAAAATTTTGCAGCATATATGGCAAAAGGCTAATAGGTTGATTACATAAAACAAATTCCCACGAATTGGTTAAAGAAATAAGATTTCATTGGATAAAAGGGCATAAAACATAACTAATAAAAGAAAAATTAAGTGGGAAAATGTTCGCTACATTATCAAAGCCATACCCACGAACAATGTCAGGTGACTCGGTATGATTTTATACTGGTTTCAGGTGTGCAGCATAGCGGTGGAAATGTATATACTTTAGGAAGCGATCTCCCCGGAAGGTCCAGTACCCCCGGCACCGTACTTAGTTGTTACAGTATTGCTGACTGCACTTCTATGCTGCACTTTACATCCCCGCGACTATCCTGTAACCGCCAGTTTGTGCTTCTAATCCTTCACCCTTTTCACCCCAACCCCCCGCCCCTCTGGCAGCCTGGCCGTCTGTCCTCTGTGTCTATGAGTCTGCTTCTGTTTTGTTTGTTTCTGAAGATTCCACATGTAAGTGAAACCACAGGGTATTCGTCTTTCCTAAGAGACTAAACTTAAAGCAGTCTCAAAAAAATTTTTTTAAAAGCTAATTTTGGGAGGTGATATATTAACTTGATTGTGGAAATCTTTTCAAAATGTGTAAGTATACCAAAACATTGTGGTGTAAAATTTCAATATATTATGATTTTTATTTGTCAGTTATATTTCCATAAAGCTGAAACCAATAAGAATATTGTAAAACAATAAAAAACGTCAGGTGACATTTTCATATTCATTTAATTAGTATAAAGAGTATTTTTATATGGCACTACCCAATGCGTGCCACGTTGTGAAACCGAATCACCCTTACACTCATAGGGCAAAGAATATCGCCACCTCTAAAGGAAAAAAGCACTCTTAGCCTCAAACCCTACGTCTAGGAGTTAATCCTAAAAAAACAACACAAAGATGGGGGAGCAACATCTGTATGGACAGGAAATGCTACAGGCATTATTTGTAACGATGTGATTTTGGAAACAATGCAGAATTGCTTCAACAGCAAAATAATGCATTTGTCATTCAACTGATAGAATATTATGCAATCATTACAAATTATAATTATGAAAAACACCAACATGGGAAAACACTCTAAGTTTTAAGTAACAAAAGCTATGGAAGTTATTATAACTATGTTAAAATATATACATGAAAAGAAGCTTGGATGAAGAGATAAATAAATGAGTCAAGCTCGGAGGTAAAGTTTTTCCTTCACATTTTAATAAACTTTTTGTACTAGCATTACCTTATTTTCATTTAAAAAATAATGTTGCAGGAGCATCCTACATAATGGACCGGCGTCCTATGTAAGCTGACCGGAAGAGAAAAGCTCCACAGCCTTGCCTTGAACCCCCAGAATTCACGCCATCCCCAAGTCACCTGTGACTGGCCACAGTATTTCCACCAAGGCAGGAAATCTCTGTTCGTCAAGGTAAGAGAATTGTGATGATATGAAAAAGACACCGGAAGGGGCAACGGAACAGAACACTTGGCAGTTCTGCATGCGAGCCCCATGGAAGAACAGTCTGAGGACAGAAGACGGCTGCTGGGGACCTGGCCAACTGACTGCCTGGCCCTCGCTGAGGCCTCGTCCACATCCTGCCACCAAGGTTTGTGTCTGCATGTGATTATTCTAACTTAAAACCTTGTGATATCATCCAGAGCCTACTAAACAAAGTCCAAACTCCCCTGTAGTATTCAAGGTGCACTAAAACCTGGCCCCGATGTCTCTCTCTAGTGTGACGTACCATGTCACCACAATGTCATTTTGGGCTCTGGTTCGCAGGCCCTCACACACAGGACTGGGTCCTCCACTTCTCCTCACCCTCCAGGGCCTGGCTCTGCCCCTTCCTCCTGCGAAGACCTCCTCACTTCTCTGCTCTAAGTGTGGGAAACGTCACACTTACCCCATGTTTTACTTAGCAGCTTTACGTGCAAGCTCTTTGTGGACATGTAACCTGTCTTACTCATCCCTGAAGCCTGGGAACAAAGGCAGAGCCGGCACACTGACAATGCCTATCTGATCCGGCTTTGGGGCAGCATGTTCTCTGAGTCCAGCTGAACCCCTAGTTCAACAGAGACAGGCAATGAACAATGGGATTATGCCCCGTATGCAGGATGGAAGGCACAGACCAGCTCTGCTCTAGCCACACAGATCTGGCTGTCGCTTGCACATTTGCGGCATTCTTCCGACCTCACTGCATTTGCATTAGCTGTTCCCTCTGCCTGGGATGCTCTTCCCTGGACTTCTGCAAGGCTCCTTACATCATCTCTCAGGGTCATAAATGAAACGTCTCCTTCCCAGAGATGCCTTTCCTAGTTATTTTACCTTAAATTGCAATCCTAACTCCTATCTTCAGTACTTCTCATCCCCTTCCCCTTGCTTTACTTTTCTTAGTACTTATCACTTCCCAACATACTACAATTTCGCTTATTTATTTTGTTTCCTGTCCCCTCCCCATCAGAATATAAGCCCGCTTGACACCTAGAATTGTTTTTAGCACATGGTAGAAGCTTGATCAAACTTTTGTTGAGTGAAAGAATAAATGAGTAAATAAAGAACAGAGTATTTGAACAAATTCAAGATCTATACACAGGTTTCAAGAGACAGAAGAACTGCCTCACTCCCACGCCAGCCGTCGCTCACCATTACACTCGACCGCCCACACCTGAGAACGCCAGGGCCTCAATGCAGCGAGCCTTCTCCTCGAGCCCTTCTGCAAACGCCCGCAGCACTTCCCTTTCTACCTTGCATGAGGGCTTTTTATGTGCGACTCGTAGGTTGCCACGGGAAATAGCTCTAGTGATTCTTAAACAGTTTTAGGATCTTAGAGAATCTGATGAAAGGTACTGATCCTCTCTCTAGAAAAACCTACACATGAACAAAATTTTACATGGAGTCCAGGGCAGTTTGCAGACTTGCTCAAGTCCCCAGTGGAGGAGACTAGCACCATCCTAATTCACAAGGGGTAAATTATGACACCCTTATGAGGGCTCTCTGTGGGACACCGCAAAGGGAGGAGCAAGAAGCAAACCTGAGCCCCGCCCACCTTGCACTGGGGGGACGAGGGGACGCTGGGCCTGGCTCAGACAAGTTCCTGCTGTCTGAGACTATTCTCTGGCTCAGAAGAAACATGCCTCTGTGCCCCCGAAGCAGTCTCCTGACTGGGCACCCCAGGTGCACTCTGTTCCGCTACAACCTGCGTTTCTTTCATGTGAAGCAGCTCACACGCTGGGAAGTGGGAGAATGGTGTCTGGTGTGAAGCAAAGGTTGTGTTGGTTTGTGTGCAATTTCCCCCAGCTGGTTAGTGTTCCGAAGTGACGGGGCAAGCATTCTCACAATTAAAGAGAGAGCCTTAATGCTGCAGGGAGACTTAAAGAAAGGAGCTTAAAATCCTACAGAAGTGCCTTCTTTTAGTGCAAGTAGTGGCTGGTAAGTAGCTTCAAAAACCACTTCTCTATTAAGCCGTCTAGGGAAGCTGAGAGTAAAAATGAAGCAAAGATGTTCCCCCATATTAATTTTTTGGAGTCTCATAAGAGGCCTATACCCAGAATCAGACTTTTTACTTTGATGAAACCAGTTCCCATTAGAATCAAATGTTCTTAAAGATCTGTGTATCAAAGAGAAAGCAAAGCCCCAGGGTCTAAGACTGCAGAGGACTACAGTGCTGGGTACCCACACCAGTGAAAATTTAATTTTAGTAGGATTGTTGTTTTTATTAGTGTTCCACTTATAAAGTTGCCTAGATTTAGAATGGTCCATTACAACCTTATTTTTCCCATAAACCCTGTTATTTTCCATCGATATGTGTTACAGAATATAAGGTTTTGCAGACCTATACTTAAGGCATTATAGCAAAATGCCTGTAGCTCAACACACATAAAGAAGTGCCCTGCATGAGTATTCTGGCCATTGGAGAGACATCCAGCCTTCCCACTTAAATAAAGGAATACTCTGTTAATACTGGGTTGGCCAAAAAGTCCTTTTAATTTTTTCCGTAAAATAAAAGACACATTTTTCATTTTAACCAATAACTTTATTGATTTGGATATTTTGAGTATGTCAGCTATCTCCCGTGTGGCATAACCTTGATTGTTCTCAATTAATGTCTTGATTTGACTGCCATCAACTTCCACTGGTCTTCCCGTCTGTGGAGCATCGTCCAGTGAGAGATCTCCGGCACAAAACTCTGCAAACCACTTCTGACATGTTCCATCAGTCACGGCACCTTCTCCATACACTGCACAAATCTTTTTTTGTGTTTCAGTTGCATTTTTACCTCTCTTGAAATAATAAAGCATAATATGCTGAAAATGTTGTGTATTTTCTTCCATCTTCAATATTAAAATGGCTACACAAAAATTCACCAATTTGATAAGTTTTTAAAAAATGCATAGTGATATGACATGCAATCTAACAGACTGCAATGCAATCTAACAAAATTGTTTTGAATGAAGTTAAAAACAATTAAGTGCTACGAGAGCCATCTTATGGAAAAAACCAAAGTTTTTGGCCAACCTAATATATTGGTCTCACGTGGTTTGCTCAGGGTCAGCCTGTCACCATTACTATGATGATCTCTGAGTACTAACAACACCCACCACTGGACCAGGGGGCAGACCTTAGACCAAGGTCAGTTAACAGAGGCGCTGCCCGCTGACCCAGAGAGAACACGGCCACCGACATACATCCTCCTGCCACTGGCAAGGATCCACTCGCACTTTGTCTTTCCTGCTAGACTGTTCTTTGAAAGCAGATTTCCTGTCTGATCATTTCTGCTTGGGCCCAACAGAGTGCACTGAACTCTCTAGGAGCTCAGTCTGTGTTTGTGGGATGAATAAATTAAAAGGTACTAAGCTTCATTAGGATTGAATTTAAGCCTTTGGGATCAGGGTTTAAGTACTGTTGTTATATGGAAAAAGAATCAGATTACTACAGAAGTTCTATCTTGTTCCAGTGTCCTATCCAGAGCTAGCGGCTCGCCGAAAATAAGTGCCTCAGCTGAGTTCAGCCAGAGGAAGGGCGGTCGGTATGTGTGGACTTTAGTTGCCCAGCTTCCATGTCCCTCCTTAACAGCAACTTGTTTCCTTGTGGCAAGCTCCCTCTTTCACACCAGGTGTAGTCTTGGTGAGATAGTTCTAGAAAACTACCTTTGCCTTCAGGAGCAGAGGAGGGCCACACACTCTTTTCCCGCCCCTGGTAGTTAGAGGGAGTGACTGTGACCTAATCCTGGATAATCAGGCCCCGTGATCTCGAGAAAGTGGTTCAAGGGTGACAAGCAGTGTAGCACACACCAACACAAACCCCACCCTACACGTTCCTCTTGTAAGGTGCACACTCGCCCATCAAGAGGTGGGTGTGTTCCCTTGCCTTAAATCTGGAAGGACCTTTGCAGATCAATACAATAGGGCAGAAGCAACAGTCACAGAGGGCAATAAGGCTTCGGCCTGAGCCTGCTGAATTGCTCACTCTGGGAAGAACCAGTCTCTGCATGAGGATGCTCAAGCAATCTTGTGGAAAGGCCCGCTTGGATCAGAACTGAGGCCTCCAGCCCCCGGCCTGCACCAACTTGTCGGCTACGACAGTGAGCCACCTTGGGCAGGTCCTCTAGCCCAGCCAACATACAAATGCAAACACGTGAGAGAACCCCAAGCAAGAACTGCCCAGCTGAGCCTTTCCCAAATTCCTAACCAACAGATACCAAGAAAGATAACAGATAACTCGTTATTTTAAGCCACTAAATTTTGTTTCGGTTTGTTACATGGCATTAGATAGTAACATAAGCTGGTAGGCACCAATTTTTATTGAGGATGCAACAACGGGGGAGGGGGTAGTGGTGACAGCTAAGGAAGTGGCTGGGCCAGGTGAGGACTGCCCAGCCTGTCCATGCCACCAGGGGATTGCTGTTCGGCCTCCTGATTCCTGCTGGGGGTCCTCCAGAGTTCCCTTGGTTCCTGTCATTCCTTAGCCTGGTTCCCCATTAATCTTGTGGGCCCCCCTACTTGCCATTCCCATTATAATCCAATAAACCATGCTTAATTTATCCAGATACTGCTTAAATTATCCAGAATCGATCTCCACTGCTCACAACCAAGAACCCTAACTGACACAGGGAGTCGCCACAGATCACTATTGGCCAGGGCCGAGGGAAGGTGGAAAAAGCCAACACGAAGTGGAGAAAGAAAGGGATAATATCACACAGAGTCTCACCAAGTACATGTAGATTGATCCTAACTAAACAAAAAATGAAATAATGCAAAAATAAACAGTTTAAGAATAACAGCAGACACTTAATTGGCACTTATTAAGTACCACACACTGTTCTAAGCACTTAATATAATCTTCACTGCAACACTCTACATATTATTACTTGCCCCATTTTGCAAAGAAGAAAACTGAAGGCCAGAGCGGTCCAGACAAGAAAACTCTGCCCAGGGTCAGGCAGCCTGACTCCAGCGCGCCCGCTTGTCACCACACGCTAGTGTTTCTGAGACACTAGGAAAAGGAAGGGCTTCGCAGTGCTGCCTGTGCTCTCGGCAATGACCTCCTGTTCAATTCCACTAGGCTCAAGTCTGGGACTTTTGCCTAGCACAGCATTCGATGAATACTAGATGATCAAATACACATTTGTTAAACAGAATGACTTTTCTGTTACCTTTCTTTAAAGGCAAGGGCAAATCACCCCAGAACACTGGAGGTCTCTCTGCATTTATGAGTGAGACTAGATTCATAAGATCGGGACTGTAAACACGAAACCTCCACGGTCAACCTCAGACCTGTTAGGTATGAGGGCCCCTTCAGCTGAGCGTGAACTTTCCCCTTCTCAGAAGTCCGGTGTCATTTCTCCCCGTCCTTCCCAGTTCCCTTCCCCCCTTGAGTTCCTCATCCCCAGGCTGCACCCGCCTGTTACCTGTGCCAAGCTTAGCGAAGACCTGCATGGACTCATCAAAACGCTTCTGGCAGAACAGGTTGAAGGCATACAAATTCTTGATATGATGGATCTGTTGTTGCTTTTCGCTGTCGGAATCATCTTTCATTTCCTAGTAAGAGTAGAATAGGTGAGAGCTCACTCACTCAACAAATATTTATTCAGTGCATACTACTTATTAAACAGTGTCCCGGGAGGAACAGACGCCAGCGTGTACGGACAGCCACCTGCTGTCTGTCCTCAGACTGCCTTTACAGTCTAACCGTAAGACTAACAAGCAACCATGCAGTTAAAATGCAACAAGGTCTCTACAAGATGTACCCGACCAGTATGCCTGAAAACTACTGAAGACTGAGGGACTGCCACAGACCAGAGGACGCGAAGGACACATGACAACTAAATGCAACGTGATTTCTAGATTTAAACCTAGAACAGAAAAAAGGAATATTAATAAAAAAACTGGCAAAATATGAGTAAAGCCTAAAATTTAGTTTTTAAACAACAAAAACCCATCAAGACAAAAACAAAACGGGGTGAGAGTAACGACGAGCACCTGCAAGGGGTATGCAGCTTAGTCTGAGCAGTGGGTCTGAGAAGCATTCTCGCGAGAACGTAAACGGGGGCATAAAGAACGAGCTGCACTTCGCCAGGCGAAGCCAGGCGGGTGACAGATGGCACGGCAGACGCAGAGTGTGTGCCAGGCAGAGGACGGCATGTGTACAAGGACGCCAGAGAGAGAACACGGCGTGCTCGAGGAATAAAAGACACCTAACACAGCTGGCGAAGTTGGCAAAGGTCCTGTTCTCAGTTTTATCATTTCTGTGTCTTCCTTACAACCTCCCTCCCCCACCCCTTATCTCCCTTTTAACCAGTCTTTAGTAAATTTAAATTCTTCCTTCAAATGTCTTTCCATCTTTTCTCTTCCTTCGCTCTCCTTTTCTATCGCTGCCTCCCTAGTCCAGATCCTCATCATGCGGCAGCGCTGGGCCTCAGCTCTCCTGCCTGGCGCTGAAAGGCTTTCAAAACCTGGGGCAGCTTCCTTATCTGGCTTACTCCCAGACATTCCAGCCATGCCCCCCCCCGCCCCAGTCAGGACAGGCTCCCAACAGCCGGAGAGACTTGTAACCACCCCTTTCATTTCCTGGGCTCTTCAATGTTCCATTTCCTGCTCCTGATCCTTCAAGGGTCCAACATTAAGATGCCTTTCTAGCCCTCGGAAAACTGTCCGTTCTCTAACATTTTGCTCCACAATTTGTCAACACTGAAGTTTAGTGTATTATTGCCCTCTGAAAGTTGCACATATATTCTTTGATTTACTTAAATAAAAGAGCTTCCTTAAGAGCTAAGATGTCGAACATCCTTGTAAGTACAAGCCTAGGAAAGAGGATGAAAAGTGGGAGCCCACTTCTACCTTCCCTGTCAAAGATTACACAGAAAACCTGCATCAGGAAAGGCACTGAAAGGATCGGAGACCTTCCTTCGTGTGAAGAAAAATATAGATACTAAAGAAGCTCCATACTACGTGACACCCTTTTTCATTAAATTCAAAACTAAATACATATTCTAGCATGCATGTAAATCTTTTGTTTAATCTTTTACATACACATATGTAAAGTTCTTTTGTAAGTTCTTTTTCTCGGGTAGGATGGTGGGTTCATGGGTATTCATTAATTTAAAAATAAAAATAAAATGAAATAATATAGAGCAATGCAGGAGTGGAAAATAAAATAATAATAAGATGCTGAAATTAAATGTCCCAAGAAAGAAATAATTTTTATGGGATATTAAACATGTCCAATTATTACAATTGGATTTTTTGTTTCAAATACAGAACTCATGCATCCAAAATAATGTTGCTATTCAAAAGCATTCATCATGTGACTACAAGCATATGTAAGCATTTGTGACTTTTGCTTTCATCTCAGAAATAATTTACAAGACACTCTAGAAATTAAGTTTTCCTACTGTTATCTTCATAAATATTTCTTCTCTTTTACCAAATTACCACCACCTGGTTTAATGGCTAAGAAAGGCTCAGTATGACCTTCGGTGGTTTCCTAAAATCAAGCTCACCCTCTACAGGTGACAATAATCACCACTGGTGATGTTTAAAAGAACCAGACAAGCCTTGAAAGTCCGTGTCCAAGAAGTCAGCTGGCAATGGGAGCACAGCTGGAACCACAGCGTGGCCACTACCGTGCCGTGAACATCATCCCACGCAGACATTCAAGGAGCGCGACAGTCGTAAGCATAGAAGCGCTGCCCTGCGGAACGCAGCAACTTCAGGTGGCAGCAGGGCACCGAAGCAGGCCTGCTTTTCCAGACAGCGGCCCACTGCTGAAAGGGATGCTGGGAGGCTCTCTAGTGGCTGCATTCACCCAGATTTACAACTAACGTTTACAACTATTACTTTACTCCAATGTCTGCATCGTAATTTTTCAAGGCCAGACCATATCTATTAAATTATTTTATTCTATTCATTCTGTGAGGTACTATCGCTATAATCGACATTCATTCTACATTTGCAAAAGTTACATGGATACATAGTGGAGGGAGTGAGACCCTGAATTCCCAGCCTCAGATGTTTGGCTCTGTGCCTTTCTACCACTTGAGACCAAATAGGGAAAACTAAACCCGAACTGCCTATTTGGAGAACAACGAGAAAGGCAGACTTACACCAAAGTCTAAGAAACAAGACTTACGGCAAGCTGCAAAGCCAATTCAAACTGTTTGTCCTGGAGCAGCTGTTGGATTTGGGTTGCCATGGGGACAGGAATGAGTCTCCAAACAAAGTGATTGCTGGCCACATAGATGATGTTTGATCTGGAGGCAGGAGTAAGACTATCAGCAAAACAGCACAGGCTTTATGAGGACCTAGGTGACTTTAAAATGTTGCAATAATATGGTAGCTGCCATAAAATGGTAAAGAAAGAAATTCCTCACCCTCCTGAGGTGATGAAACGGGGCCTTTGCAATTCAATGCTCTGGACCAGAAGCCTCGGCTCGAATGTTCGGATTTCCACATATCGCGGCAACACTGCGATGATGTAGGGAGGCTGGTGCTCTGTGCAAAGGAGAACATCTTGAGTTGTGGTTCTGATCTAAGGGTTTAGGTTCTGGACTGTCAGCTGCCCATTTCTAAGATGCATTCAAGTGGGATTTCCCAAAAGCCCATTGGTCAAATACCAAGCCAGGACCCTACAATGTGATACACAAAGACAGAAAGATTGTTCGCCTGAGTGACACTGAGAGAGATCTCTTGCACAAAACGGACGCTACCAGATTTGCTGAGAGTGACCTGATCCCACTCCTACCATTTCCCCCAAAGAACTGGGTGGAAGCTTCACTTGCTCCTTTCTCATCAGTCACAAAGTGAAGCAAGAGAAGGGCAACTTCTTTTTTCCCTAAAATCATGCTAATGAAAGAGTTCCACATTTCTGGCCAGTGTTGTTTCTGCTTGAGATTTTCACAGGGAAGAAATGCAAAACTCCGCTTGGTGTTCCACAGTTCAGAGAAGGCCGTCGGACTGTGTTCGCAGTGCAGCTGTCTTCTACTACTTCTGTGAGGCGTCCAGAGTGTCCACTTCATAGCGACAGAAAGTAGAGTGACTGTTGCCAGGGCTGGGTGAAGGGGCCAACGTGCTGTTGCTTAATGGGTGCAGAGTTTCTTACAGTTTTGCAAGATGAAAAAGTTCTGAAATCTGTTGCAGACAATGTGAATATATATGTTAACACTACTTAACTATACACTTAAAAATGGTTAAGAAGGGAGATTTTCTGTTGTTTTTTTACTACAATTAAAAATAAAATGTAAAAAATTAGTAAAAAATGAACCACGAGATGACATAATTGTCATACAGAAATTTAACCTCAAAGAATATACCACAGGCATGGAAACACTGAACAGGCCACAAGTGACCAGAGGGGAGGGGGGAGGAGGATAGTGGTGGAAAGAAGGGGAAGGGACTAGACAAAGAACATGTATGAATGACCCGCGGACATGGACAACAGTGTGGGAATTGACTGGGAGCTGGAGGGTGGGATGGGCAGAGGAAGGCAAACGGGGAAACACTGGGACAACTGTAATAGAGTAAAAATAAAAAATGATTTCATAAAAAAGAAAACTAAAAAAAGAATATATTCATAAGAATAGTTTCTTAGTGGGCTAACTTGCTATGAATTAATTTTCCTTATTATCTATTTTCTGATAAAAAGCTTTTCGTTTTATTTTTGAAATTTATACTCTAAATGGATAGTACAAAAAAAATGTAAGGCCAGGAGGGAACTCAGAAAAGAGCAAACTGAAGCCTAAGTAACATTTCTAACAATTTGAATGCTGTTGTTTCATCTTACCAAAAAAATAAAATTAAAAAACTGTTGTTGTGGCCCTGGCTGGTGTGGGTCAGTGGACTGAGCAGCAGCTTGCAAACCAAAGGGTCGCTGGTTTGATTCCTAATCAGGGCACATGCCGGGTTTTGGGCCAGGTCCCCAGTGGGGGTGGGGGCATGCAAGAGGCAACCACACATTGATGTTTCTCTCTCTCTCTCTTTCTCCTTCCCTTCCCCTCTCTCTAAAAATAAAAAATAAAAAATCTTAAAAATAAATTTTTAAAAAATGTTTTGTATTGGATTTTAAAATTTTCTTTCAATGCTGGCCTCATTTTAAAAAGCTTGTACAATTCTCCTTAGTGTTAATTTGCATAAATATGTAAAGTTTCTCTGTCCCTTTTTAATCTTGAAAAAGGCCTAATTTTATTTAAAAAGGTCATCTATAATAAAATCCTGTTGGTTGTCACATCTGATTTGTTCAGTGTCCCCAACTCTTCAGCGATGTCTCTCAAAAACAATACAGATGCTCTGGATCTCCTTGCCTCTCCAAAACTTGGCCGAGGGGCTAGTGCAGCAGGCATCCGATACCTGGCTGGCAGTGACAGGGATTCGTCCCTTCCACAAGCGTTTACCGAAAGGCCACATTTCAGGCACTACCCAAAGTGGATGAGGACACGAGCCGAGAGCTCACAGAGCTCCTACAAGCACAGAGATGGGGCTCAGTGCGCACAGTGGACACTGTGGGTGCCGGGCAGAAACCTGAAAGGGCTCTGGAAGCAACAAGAGGGAAGTGACTAATCCTGCCTGCAACTCAGAGAAGAGTCCATAGAGGAAGCATCCCTGACCGGGGCCTTGCCCATGAGCAGGACGGTGCTGGGGGAGAAGAGAGAAAAAGGCAGCAGCGCAGACAATGAGGGGGAGTCCAAAATGCTGGGGCCTGGCTGAAGTAGTCAAGATGAGAGCAGAAATATAAAGTTTAAAGGGGCACCATTTTAAGAAGTTATCTTCCTCCTGTCAGATGGTGATTCTCCCACCCTACCTAGAAAGAGTGTCTTCTCCTTCAACAGGTTAAGGCACAGAAACGGTTCTGAGAAACACCACTGAAGGCACCGGGCACTAACAAAGGTTTTAACGCAGGAACTCTCACACTGGGGAATGAGAAACATACTTCAAGCACATTACACACATCTTCATCTAATCTACCAACGTTCTTCTGGAAGGAAAAGAAGGGCCCTTAGAACATCGTGAAGCTTCTTGTGAAGCTCTTAGCCCCTCAAACTCATTAATGCACATAATCCTGGGCCTTATAAAATACTATCCTTTTGATTGATCCTCCTTCTGGTCTACTAATCTCTAACCACCATCAGAATAACTACCCTAGAACTTGATGCTTTCATGAAAACATTCTACCATCGAGGTATCTACTGGCCTCTCCAACCTTCACATGGGCCTCTGGCCGTAGCCTTGTTGCTCCGTAATCCAGACCACTTGGTTTAGCCAGCTCAGTCTCCGTCATGCCCTCTCACAAATCAGCATGTTTTCTACGTTTCTACTCATTTTTCAAAGCATTCTCTCTACCCAGAGTGAAAGGTAATTTTTCTGTAAGCCAGATCCTAAACTCCCTGCCTGGTCCAGTCCAATCTTACTGATGTTATAAAGCTACTTCCTGACAAATGAGCAATGAACGTCCCCTTTCAGAACTACTGAATCTCAATTCATCCAATTTAACACCTTAAGCAGTGCCTTACGCAGTTTTTTCTCTTTATCCAAAAGTTAATTTTTATCTCCAGATTTAGAGTCCTTAAAGTCAACATGCCCCACTCCACAGCAGTGACATCATTCACACACTCATTCTTCCAGGGCACTGCCTTCACAGGGAGCTGGAGCCTGGGGCAGGTGTAAGACACAAACGCCTAATGCAGAGGGCGGAGACGGACACCTGAATAAATGCAGTCTGCGCCTCCAAGCTACGAAAGCAAAGGCAATGATCACCACATACAAAATGCCTCCAATACGGGGTTACGTGCATTACAGGAACAAATAAGGAAGTCCCACAAATTTCTACTATATGGCAGAGGACACAATAAAACCACTAAAAAGGAACTAAGGAGTAAAAATAGCACTAGACAATTACTTCTAAAATGTATAATTCTGTTTAGATTTTTCCCCTTCTGGGGAGAAAAAATGAACTTCCTACAATAAACATAATATCCCATTTTTCATAACCCTACAACAGTCGTCTGCTTATAAGAAGGGGAACCAAGAGCAAATGCAACGGCAAACCAGTCTGCTGCAGCTACGAATGGGACTCCACTCCTCAAAGGCAGCTCCCAACCCCGGCCCGGACTGGGCAACAGCAGCCGCTGCTGGTCTCACCCATGGCCACTGGTATGTCTGTCCAGTTCAGGGCGCACTTCTGTGTGCAGACCCCCTCCTCGTTGAGCACCACGGTGAGATCGTCCTGGCCCACGGCCACTTTTCCATCTGCCAGAGGTGCAACTAAGGGCTCCAACTGTTTTCCTGTTGGAAAGAGCTCTTTGATAGCCCCCTTTCCATCCACCTACAGAAAGACACAAAGTGAGTCACCCAGCATTCTCTGGCCAGAGGCATGACCACAGTCTGGAAAAATCAAGATAAAACTCAAAACCTACAAAAGCCAATAATAGTCCTTGTGTGGCATAAGGAAATAGATAACAAATAGAATTTGTTATGAAACATTTTGTCATCACTGTGTGGAACCAGCTCTCTTCTTCTCTAACACAGAGACAATGTGTTGGCCACACAGTGTTGGCCAGGATGAAGAGCAACTGGAACTCACACACTGCTGGTGAGAGTGCTAATTGGTACAGTTGTTCTGTTAGCTTCTTTTAAAGTTACACATACACTTGAGATGCAACCTAGCAATCTCATTACTAGGCATTTGCCTAAGAGAAATGAAAAGTTAATTTCATTACACAGAAAACCTACATGCAAATGTTTACAGCAGCTTTACCAGACGGCTAAAAACTGGAAACAACTGCCTGTCAGCTGATGCCTGTATAGACAAAGTGTAGTCCTGTCATACCATAGACTACTACGCAGCCATAAAAAAGAATAAATCGACACACAACACGGATGGGTGTCAAATGCATCATGCTGAGTGAAAGAAGCCAGACTCAAGGGGCTCCATACTCTGACTCCATTTATATGACACTGTGGCAAAAGCAGAACTACAGGAGACGAAGAACAGATTATTAGAGGTTGGAGTGGATGAGGAGGGCTTGACCACAATGGGGCAGCATGAGGGAATTTTGGGGGTGATGAAACTGTGCTACCTGTTGATTGTGGTGGTGGTTACAGAACTCTAGGCAATTTGTCAGAATTCAGAACTCTATTATCAAAAAAAATGAATTCTACTGTATGCAAATAAATGACTTTTGAATATCCTGGTCCCATGGCAAGATTTCCCACCCTCAACTGACTCTACCCTCAAGAAGGTGAGGGCAACATCCAAGGCTGTCAGGTGATGAAACTACGCCAATGTCTGGCCATCTCCCAGCCTCATGGGCTCTCTCAGCACCTTCACGCCGAGATGTCACTCAGTCAACTGCACAGAGACCCCTTTATGAGTCTGCAGCTGTGATGCTGGTAAAATCAGGATATTCCAACAGTATAGATACGGAACATGTATTAACTAGATAAACAACGAAGAGCTAATACAGTAGGCAGTAGGGAGGTAGGGAGGTGGGAAGAAAGGCTTCTGGAACGCCAAGTCTGGATTATGAGAGGGGTATGAAGCGAAGAAATTTGGAATATTCTATGGAATGAATGGTATATCAAACGTTTTCCATAGCTGTGTGCATAGAGTGTGCATGTTGGAGAAAAAAGACCGATGTTGTGGATGTTTACTGCTTAGGTTAAAAGAAAAAGCAGGTTATAATATAATACACGTATGTGTGTAACATGGTATTTTTATAAATAGGGTGGGAGCCCACATACCAAAGGGCTGACAGTGATTATTTTTTGAGTGGGGGGATTATGGATGATTTGTACCTTTTTCATTTTCCTTATCTATATTTTCTTATTTTCTATAATAAACATATGTAGCTTTTAGACTTTAGAAAAAAAAACAGTGAAAATAATTTTTAAAACAAATACACTAAAAGATTTTTTGGGGGGTGCAGAAATCTCAAAGTCTTTAACAGACTTAAGTGAATATTAAAATTAGTTTACAATTCCTGAGCACGGAGGCCTGAAGACAGCCCACGATAATGCTGTTGGACAGAGGCAGGCAGCCCTAACGATCTGTTCCCATAACCAGATACAGGATGTGGAAGATTCATTATGCAGAGAACTGAGAGTTGACTGCCTGGCTTAAGATTCACAGACATCTTATTTGTGGAAGATGCTGAGAGCATGAAAAATAAGCAAATGTGAACACAAACCTGTTACGCCAAAACCCTACTGAAGGCAGTCTCCTGACTCTCACTTCAGAAGCACAGTCATCTCCCCCAAGACAAACTGATGACATTGGCAAAATAACCATTTTACCCTTATCAGGTAGTAGTCTCTCTTGAAACCCACACAGATAGAATTTTCACACCATGCCATGGACTTGGGCACATCTGGTACACTAAAGTCCCCCTAAAGAAGGAGAGCAAGAGTTTAATTGGAAAGATGTTAAAAGAAAAAAGCCACAACATTCCTGTTACTCCACCCCTATTCTGCAAAATCACCCTTATCCTCGTCTGAATTCAATTCTGTAAGCACAAGACCAGGAAACCACCCATAATAAAAATACAGCCAGACCTTGAATAACATCATTTCCTTCAACATCGTTTTGTTACAGTGTTGATGAGATGCTGTAGGAATTTAACTCTTGTTTATATCAATTAGCCTATTTGGTTCCACACAGTTTTGCTTGAAGTTTCAGAATCTATCAACGATGTTAAGTGAGGACTTACTGCAAGTCGCCCAAATACTGGACAAGGTGCATTTGGAAAAGGTGAAAACCCACTTGGAAACAAGTCAATCTGTACAGACGCTGTACAGTTTTGTTACTGCCTCCTGTGAAGACCATGAGACTTGGACCAGTGGGTACAAATACACTCCTGTGTACACATGAGGCATTCATAGCAGAGGGCCCATCTGGAGAGAATTGCGAGCCTGAGCTCCTGACCCACACTAAAACTGAACCGTTAGTCTTTCGAGCTGTTAGTCAACCATAGCAGCCCCTCCCACCGAACCCATGGACCAGGTAACAGTGGACTTTACCTGCAATTCATGAAACTCCCTGTCCTTCCAGAAATAGAGCTGCAGCTTCTTTTTCACAGCTACACACATCCGTAACACCTCCTCGCCAGTCTCCGTGTGCTGGGAAGACACACCCAGAGCAAATGAGGATGCGCACGCCATGACTATAACTGAATGACAACTAGATCAGAGAATTTCTACCTTGAAATGGCTACTAATCTGAAAATCCCCTGAAACACTAAGTCACCGTGCCAGACAAGCTGAGCTGAAGAACACCATCCTCCAAGAAGCACTCAGGAATAACAGGCCGAGCAGCACTTCTTCCCCACGGGCTGCGGGTCGAAGGCCCCAAAATCTCGTGGATATTCATAATTCAGAGGGGAAAATCCCCAGACAGGCCTGCACCTACAATACATAACAGCTTCCTCCTTTTTTTCCTTAAATGTTTCTCGCTCATGGCTGGCAATACACCCCAGGTCAGAGATCAGCATGCTTCAGTGGCCACTTTCAATCCTTTAAAGGAGTCTTGGGGAAAAAAATGCCTACATGTAAAACAATGCAGTTTCAATGCAGACCATACATGCTAAAAAGTAATCAAAGCTGGAGGTAAGGCAGATTTTGAAGAACGTAGGGGTGATGAATGGGCAAAAACATGGAGAATAACAAAAACATGAATAACAAAAACTCTAAAGACAAAGACCACATCTAAGATGATATGCTTAGAACAAGAGTCAATTTAATGTCTCGTTGTTATGTTCACAGTACGGTTACAGGTTTCATTTCCCAGTAACGGTTTGGCCCCGACAGGTGTTGTATCCGTAGCGAGTTGCCTCCTGCCGTGCAGACATCTGGCACGCACATACCAGGAATGCAAATGTTTCAACCTCAGACTACATGCTAAGGGGGACATTTCTCTAATATAAATACTCTCTTTGAAGTCCCTGCTGGGTTTGGATATCAGTGTTATTCTTCCCACTTAATGGCAGAAATGATACAGGTCAGACTGTACTTAGTAAAGCACAAAGTCGAACTTCATCTTGCCCACACTTACCTGGAGGTCACACGTGAACAGTGATGCTCCCTTGGCCTTTGAAACCGTAGTGATTTGTTGAAATGTCAGTAGGTCATGGACATAAATATTATTTTCTGTTTAGAAGGACGTAAAAAATCACAATAAATTATGACAATTCTCTAGTATAGCCACCTTCAGGACAAAAAAATAATAGTAACTATAACAACCACAAGAACCAAACGGCAAGGCTGAAGATGTACCTTCAGTTTCACTAACATGGTTATTCTGGTCTGTTACCAGAATTACACTACAAAACATTTCAGAGGCCACTCAGTCTTCTGAACTTGGGCATCCTGTCCCTTTAAATTTGGGCTGGCTTGAATAAAAGAGCTCTTTCACTTCAAAAGCACTCTTACTCTCTCAAGTCAGGAACATCGTGATGTAATATCTGTACAGGAAGCGGTTTTCAAAGCTATTTCCATTTGGAGGCTCTTATAAGAGAAAGGAAATCCCCTGTGGGTCTTGTTCAAATCCACCACAAGGATTTCTTTTCTAGCAAAGCAAGAAAAATAATTTCACTAGGGCCTCGTAGCTAACCTTTGTCATAAGATTTAGTTACTTTAAATGATCCTCTATCAACCTAGAACCTAAGTTTAAAATGGTTCTACCATTTCGGCCCTGGGCTGAACAGTACTGAGCGTGCAGTACTCAAGTTTCCAGTCATCTGCTTGTCAAGAAAAGTCCTCACTGGCTGTCTTCCACGAAAACGCGGCTTTCACACAGGCCCTGCATGGCCTGGCCCGATCTGTCTTCCACCTGCCTCCTGTCACTCTCCACCGCACAGCCCAAGTCTGGCCAGGGCTTTTGCTGAAGCTGTTCCCTCTGCCTATAATGTTCTGCCTACCTCTTTCTTCCTGTCAAAATCCTAATCACCCACTGATAACGCTGTCCCTCCCATTTCTATACCCCACAGCACTTTTTATAACTTCACAATGTAACGTTCTGCACTGTACCATGATTACCGTACTTTTCCGTGTATAATGCACACCCACATTTCCAGTGCACGCTATAGATTCATTGTACCTATGTATAACGTGCATCCTTAATTTCCCCTCAAAAATTTGGGCAGAAAAAGTATATACATTATATATGGCAAAATACAGTACTTTCTGTCATTTCAGTCTTCACAATCAGAGCACAGGATAAAAACCGCCTCATTCAACTTGGTAGTCCCAGTGCCTAGAGCAGGGCTCGGTGAGTATTTGCTTGATAACTGCGTGAATGAATGAGTGGATGAATGAAGTGACACTCCCCGGAGAACAGAGCTCAGTTTTATCAGGGATGTTGCCGCCTGAGTGACCGGTGTACCCTGCTATGTCTGGTTTGGAACACATCAGTTTCCTGGTTAAGTAATGACTATCAAATTAACCATGAAAGGATTAATTAGGTTGTAGCTTATATTTTTTCACACACCAAATATAATCATAACCCCTTTTCTTACCTAACAAGCTGACTAGAATCTTAAACTGGGAAACCACATGGATCTGAAAAACAGCAAATCATTAGACTCAGTTAAACATTCCTGGCAAGGTTTAGCTCGGACGTTCACTTCACCACGGTACGAAAGAGACTGAAGGGCCTATTCCAATGACAGGGATATGACTTATACTTATGAGCAATCACAACTTCTGCCTGTGAAAGGGTCTTGGGCACACGATGGATGGAGCCCAACATCCTTTATGCAGAGACAGAGATCCCTGCATAAACGGGAGGACAGAGCAGAGGATTCAGAGTTAAACGATGTCACCGAAGTTCTAGTTTTGACAGGGTCTCCTAGAAGTCAAATATAAATGTAGCAACCACCATCGCCGCCTACCTGCTGAATCTTTTTGGAGAAGTTCTTATTGGATTTCTCTAGTGTCACTTCAAACCTGTTGCAGCCTACGAAAGAGAAACATTCACAGTAACATAGGGAAACAATACAAATAACCGCAACAGGATTATGCTGCTCCATGCTGCTCTCCTACATGAATCTTTAAAAATTCCTAAAGGACTGGAAGTGGGAGATGTAGGAGAGCCAATAAGTTGCTTTCAACTCCAATTTTAGAACAGATGGTTTCATGCACTTGGCATTAGCAGAGAGTATCACACCACAGAAGTTTATTGAAGCTGCAAGGTACTTGTGAATCTGAAGACCTTATCCTACCAAACAGTACCTTGGCAAAGTATTTCACAAAAAAAGAGTGTAAAAAGTAACAGTCAAGTGTAAGAGCCCAAGCAATGAAATCCAGCCCAGAGCATCTTTAGATCCAGACCCAGTAAATCCCAGCCGCTACCTGAGGTCGTGGGACAGAGCAAACACACTCGACACCATCCCCAGAGCTAAAGCAGTTTAATGCATCTACACTTACTGCCACTTTCAGGTGATGCCACGTCTGCTGGCACTGTTGCAAAAAAGGAGGGAAAGTTATATACCATAAAAACGCATGAAGCCAGCCTTGCTGGGATGACAAAAATACTCAGCCTCAAAAGTCACCAAAGAGTAAAAACAGAAAATAATTAATAGTAGGAGCTATCATTATTTCGGTTTAAAAATATGTTTTCTGTAACCTCACAGCTATGCCCCAAGAAACAGGTAGAATTACTATTCTAATTTCATATCTGAGGCATCTGATGGATCAAGCAATTAGGTTAGCAGCCAGGTGAAAAGACAGCCCAGAAACACACTTGGGGCTGCCTGGGAAGCCCAGGCGGGAGGCCACACCTGGCTGCTTGCCTCCCAGCGCCGGGAGAAACTGTTCACGGCGCTGACCCCCGCTGCTCCCCATACCCAGGAGGGCTCCCGCCCACCCAAAGTGGGCGGAGATTCTTTGAGGCAGCCCCCAGGGCCCACGCCACCAAAGCTGGTCATACTTCCTCCACGTGGGACTCCGCAGAGAAGACAAAGAAGAGACCCTAAAGTTTTTGGAGATTCAGAAACATGCCGTGTATTTCTGCCATTGTATTTCACAAGAAAAAAAATAATCCAGCCACTTCCTGTTTGATAAAGAGCTCTCTATTTGAAAAAGGCTTTATTCTTACTTCTAATTACTGAGGACCCCAAAGCTTTTATGTGGGTTATAGCTATCAATGCTTGCCATACTAGAAATTAAAACTGAGAATTTTTAAAATATATTTATCAACTCAAAAATAACAGTAATAAACCCATTACATTTAGCATAAGTAACATATTTCAATGGAAAAAACTGTTTTTCCAAGTTAAAAAAATCCACTGTTTCACATTTTCGCATGTCTGCATTAAAGGAAGGCAGCCGGACTCTCACATCTGCTTCTGCCCGGTGCCTGTTCTGATGCACCGTTTTGGCTGAAGTTCAGGACACAGAGTTGGACAGGGACGAACAGTGTAACAGCTTCTCCAGATAACTGGGGATCATCTTTTTTGAGACTGTAACAAAGCTTGACAAATGAAGTTTCTTACAATGTGAAATCTGAAACCTATGAACGAACTTTTCTGTTGAAGTCTACTGGTCGATCTTACACTTTGAGTGGACCTTTCACTCATGATTCCAAACGTCATGCTGTGGAAAGTGCTGGTCCACCGGGTGCCGCAGGCCTTCCAGCGCCGCTCCCTTCTTCAGCAGACACATAGGAAACAAACTCACACGCATCACCCCGCCGCAGTCTCATCAGAAACACCTTTAGTGCTGAGAAGCTGTCAAGCTCACGGGGGTGGATACAAGTTTCCCACAATTCTTATTTTCTCTTGACAGCCCTAACTTAATCATGAGCAATAAAAACTGTCAGTTGTTTTTTTTGAAGTGACAGACTCCCTTTGCTCATCTTTGAGAAAATATCTACCCAATACCCAAGTGGTCTGAGAAACCCTGGTCTACCTGTCTGTCATTCTTCTAAGTAGAAACGATGCTCCAGAAAAAAAAAAGTGGCCAGTTCGGCTCAGAACTCAGACACACAAGTACTTTTCCAAACTGAGCAGCTACTGTGCCCCGTGCCTTGGCACCAGGCAGAAGAGCTTTATGTGAACTGCCCATTACATCACAGAGATTAGTAAAAAGATGTGTTCTCATAGGTTAAGATATAATAAAATTAATAATTTTTACTGCCTCACAAAGAACATTCTTAAGTGAACTGGCTTTAACAAAACCAAAACCACTCGTGGTGCCTGCTGGAGAACACGACCGCCAGCGCAGTCTGGTGCCAACGAGTTTGCTGGCCGTCCCCTTGATCTTGTGCTAAGGGGCCAGCAGTTTCAGCGGCTGTTAACTTTTGTACCCTTGGTGTAAATATCAATAATTGTCAGCGAAAAAAAAATAATGTCTTGGCGTTGCTATAAACCTAGTTTTGACCTTGCGGATCCTCTGAAAGGCCAACCTAAAGCTGTAAAGACCGTATGTGAACTGATCTAACCCCTTTGTTTTCAGACACGAGCAGAGTGGGGCTGAGAGACTTTTCTGAGCTCACGGAGATGGCTCAGGTCAGATGAGGACCGGGAGCCCTTAACCCCGGTCCTTCCATGACATCTGATTACCCACCGCCTTTCCTCAGAAAGACGGGCTAGTTGCAGACCTACCCAGGTTTGGAATATCTCAAATTTAGAAGCCGAGTTAGTTCTATGGCTGATTCACAGAGGCCCAGGTCTATTTCTGGCCCATAAACAGAGCAGAGTGGGGCCAGAATTGAACTGCTCTCTAAGGATACGGGAAGAAGTAAAGTTTTTAATCAGAGTTTGATTTCCTAATGGTCTAAGGCAGGTTACTATTGGTATTCAAGTTGCCTATGGGGAAACTGAGGCCCAGGAAGATTAACTAACTTGTTAAAGGTGACACGGTGGATTGATCACAGGGCAAGGAACAGTCACCACCAGCGTTCCCAGTCAGAGTAACACTAATACTATCAGTTTGAGTCTATACTAGGTTGAACAATTTGTTTTTATAGTCTAATTTTCAATTTCTCACCACTTATACAGAAATGGTACATAAACAAGTTGCTTTATCGTAGTATTTCATATTTTTGGTACAAAGTACTGATTATTGATCAGGGGAAAAGAATATTAGGATCTTATATCTGTGTCCTGCACAGTGGCTGAGCCCTAAGTACACAGTCAAAACACGGCTGTTGAACGCTGAATAAAATCCAAGGCAAGCTTCGTTTTCAAATCGCAGACTGGGTAGATGTCATAGAATGCAAATATCCTGGCTCTGAGAACTAAAAATTTAAAGCAAGGGCCAGCAAAGTACTGCCCATGGTTCCAATCCAGCCCTTGACATGTTTCTGTAAATGAGGTTTTATTGGAACATAGCCACGACCCCTCATTAACATTATTTGGCTGCCCTGCAGCTACACCAGCAGAGCTGAGTGATCACAACAGAGCTCTTACGCTTGCAAAGCCTAAAATATTTACTATTTGGTCCTTTTTGGACCAAGTTTGCTGATTCCTGATTTAAAGAAAAGCTGAAAGAAACACTTAGAAATGACATCAACGTTCTGTTTTGAACTTCTGGTTTTTCTTCTTACCTCGCCAGAGAACTTGGCCAGGCGTCTTCCTCTTCCTATTGCACTTTCGCTTAAGAATTATTTTGAGCTGGAGACAACTGAGAAGAAGCAGATATAAGAAAAGCTCTCTCTGCTCCCCTCCTATTTGCTTAAAAGCAGGACATAAATTTACAAAACTGTCTCTCCTCTCCTCTCTATCAGGAAGCACAGAATTTTTCTTTCCCTACAGTTACAAGATGATCCATATCAGCCCAGACATGGCAGCAGAAGAATCTACATAACAACCTTGTCTCCAGTTAGCTCCCCCATGTATTTGCTTTCAGACAACTGGCCACTGTAAAAACTCAAAGGCCTTTTCCTTTGGCCACTTACCTAAAAACTCACAGTTTGCTTATTAGGATGATGCAGAGGCCCAAGATCTAATCACTCCTGGGTGCTCAAGTTAATAACCCCCACTTGTTTTTCTCTTGTTAATCTGTCTTTCCTCAGCCTAATTTACACATCCCCAGCCAATGAACCTAAAATAAGTAGAGGGAAGAAGAATTTTTCTCCTTCCCTACACTAGTAAGGTATTCTTTCCTCCCAATGTTTCCATTCTTTGCTCCAGGTTCTAAAGAGAAGGATCTATTTCCACTTTTTCTTAAGCTATTCATTATAGAAAGTTATTAATTAGGGTGAAAGCTATGAAATTTTTTTCTAATATGGTCGAATAATGACAATTTCATATGGTTCAACCTACTGTGGCATTAACAGCAGATTTCCACAGACTTGACGCTCCAGGGCATAATATCCAAACATACCAATTTCCCACAAAGAGAGCATAGAAATAAAATTAGGAAAAGGAAAGGAGGTACTTGTTTGTGTTAGAGGGTACCCAAACAGAATACATCTCATGTGCTTTTTAGTTGCTACTCTACATTTTTACTGACAGTCACATTTGATTAGAACTTTAGTTTTTAAAGTCCTTTCAAATATTTTATTGCATCTGACCCCAACAAATTTGTAAGGCAAACAGACAGTTTGTGGGAGAGAAAAACGACATTGGAAAGGACCTACTCCATCGAGCGGTTGAAGAGAAGTGAAGCTGGGCTCAAACCCAGCTCTTTCTTCTCCTGGTCCGCCCCTCTTAAGTTCATAAGGTCTTTTAAATCAGTGATTCCTAATTTTTTTCTACTACCACATTCTTTACAGAAAAATCTTATTCCCACAAGTAATATTTATTTCTGGCAGTGAGTCTCCAAAAAGTGAGGAGGGGAGGAACATCCAGTCCCCACAACCGCTCTCCCCCACCCCTGCCCTCAAGAGCATATGGGCGTATCGTCTGGAAAAAAAAATAACCCCCTGGAGATTCTCACGTGCTTCTCCCCACTCTCCCACTGGGCTGCTCCCAGCCCCCAGTCACTCCTTCATTGTCCAGACATCACTGATTTCACACTTGTACACTAGCCGACTATCAAAACTTTTTTTTTTTTTTTTTTGGTCACATGGATAGTAAGCCATTTCTTTCTCAGTTTTGGAAAGTCACCACTTACCAACATCCTTCCGAATCCTATAGAGAAGAAGATGTCCTTGTTTGGTTCCAACGAGAAGCCACTCCTCTGGAAAAGAAGAGAGCTGTGAGGAACACCAGCTTCAGTCAGGCCCCATTTCTTTAACTCAGGGTTTCGATCAGAATCAAAAGGTCAAGGAAGTGAGTTCTTTTTGACAGCAGGTGTTTTGCAAAGCTAAAGAATGTTCATAGTCAAGAAATACTTGGGAATCAACTAATCAAAAATGCATTTATTCAACAATTACTAGACTAGACATATTAGAGAATTAAAAAGTCCCTGGCTCATTGTTTCAAAATTAAACTGACCAAAAATATCATGGAAGTTTACAAAATCATAAAATGGATAGTACAAACATGAAACTAGGTATCTAATCTCAAGAATGACAACTAAAAGGCAACCTCTGAAAGTTAATGATTTAACTTTTGGGAAAATAGTATATTAAGTTCATGGAATTCATTATCTCAAAATATGGTCTAGCAGATAATAACAAGTGTTGATGAAGATGGGAATAAATTGGAACCCTCATACATTGTTGGCAGGAATATAAAGTGGCACAGTCACTTTGGAAAACAGCCTGGCAGTTCCTCAGATTAAACACACAGTTACTACCTGGCCTAACAATTCCATCCCTGGGTATGTACATATGTCCACACAAAAGCTTGTACACAAACATCCATAGAAGCATCATTTGTAACAGCCAAAAAGCGGAAACAACCCAAACGTCCATCAGCTGATGGACAGATAAACAAAATGTGGCATATCTGTACAATGGGGTATCAGCCAGCTATTAAAACACTGAAGTGCTGCTATAGCAGGGATGAATCCTGACATTATGCTAAATGCAAGAAACCAGGCAAAAAAGGTCGCATATTGTATGATTCCAGTTTTGCGAAATGTCCAGAATGGGCAAATCTATAGAGACAGAAAGATTAGTGGTTGGCTAGGGCTGGTAGGTTGGGGGGGGAATGGGGAATGAACACTAACAGGCTCGGGATTCCTTTTTAGGGTGATAAAAATGTTCTAAAATCAACTGTGGCTATACTTGCACGACTCTGTAACGTACTACAACCACTGAATTTTACACTTTAAGTGGATGAATTGTATGGTATGTGAATTACATTTCAGTAAAGCTCTTATTAAAAACAGATGGTTGAGGCTTTGGATGGGTAGCTCAGTTGGTTAGAGCATTGTCTCTATACGCCAAGGTTGCAGGTTCAATCCCCAGTCAGGGCACAGGCAGAAATCAGCCAATGGACGATAAAAAAGTGGAACAACAAATACATGTTTCTCTCTCTCTAAAAAGAAAAAAGAAAGAAAAGGTTGAGTCCCATGGTTCTTAAACTTTGGTGTGTATCAGAATTACATGAGGGTTTGTTAAAACAGATTGCCGGGCCCTGACCTCTTTCTTACCCAACAGGTCCGGACATGGGCTTTGGAACTTGCATTTCTAACAAGTTCCCAGGTGATGCTGATGCTATTGGATCAGGGGCCACACTTTTGGGAGACACTGATCTCCACTAAAGGGAAAGAGGTTCCAAAGGAGTTTAAATACGCAACCTGCCCGATCTGTATTAGCTCAGTAAGAGAAGTTAAGCACATGGACACACTTCCTCAGCTTTCTAACCCTGTAACACAGAGGTCAGTCATGTACTCCCTTGCTCCCTTGTAAAATGAAATATTAGATGGTGGTACAAATAGATAAATTACACTGAGCATGGATTGTATTCGAGGAAATACTAAGCACATATCATACATTATTTCATTAATCCTCACAAATATCCTTTGAAATATGTCATTTTTATAAACCCCCATTTTATAGCTGAGGGAGCTGGGGCCTTGGGATAAGTACCTTGTCCAGAGTCTCACATGTGGAAAGATGTGGGAGAGTCAGGACCTAACCACATGCAGCGATGCACTTAGTAAGACATTCCCCGTCAAAAGGTGGGTGTGGGCCAGAGGGGCGGCAGTGACTACAGTTGTAAAAACAAGCTGGGAGCCGCAGCAGCAACATTTCTCCGGGTTGATGTCCTTAGCTGTCCAGAAAAAGATAGTGATTCTGTCTTCTTTTATTTTGTATTTTGAAGCAAAGGCAGGACACAGAAAATAAGGCACTGTGTGCTCTTAATGACATAAGTGGAAATCGGAAATAACACTAGCTCTAGTGGAATGCTGGAGATTTACGCTGAAGAAGAACATAGGGAAAAAGAATTCAGCCTACAATGCTTGCTTTGTAAAAGATATCGTTTAGATACCCCAGAATCGAGCAATTGGTAATATTAAAGTTGATTTTTAGGATACCCACTGAAATTTCAAAAATAAATAAAATGAAGTGGGGATGTAAAAAAATTTCTTATACATAAAAATCTATAACCAAAAGGCCAACATAATGTTCACCATCCTCCCTCACCTTCCTCTTCACTGTGCCCTCAAACCTCTGCCAGTTCCTGCTTTTCTTTATCTCTTTTAACAGCCTCAACTTCCATCAGGTCTGCAAGGCCTACCAATTTCACCTCTACAGGGTACCTCCCAACAGCCGTCTCCCACAGTGTCTGCAGGGACCCCTGTGCTGGCCTGGTCTCACTCCACGTTCTTCCAGGTTTGCCTCAGTTACCGTACGTACAGCAAGTCCCTGATGCGGTTCCACCGGGGCTTGAATTCTCATGAAGCTGCACGACCACTACGTGAAGTCAAACTCGTAAACACAATACTTGAGAGCCTATTTTTCATTTTTGCTGAAATATTTATTTGCCAATAGATGTCTCTTTTCAAATGTCTACTGTACTGGTCATAAAATGGAACCAGATATGTTCGTTGAAAACATTTTTTAAAATTTTAATTGAAATTTTATTTGACCCTTTTCAAGCTTTCATTTGGAGGTGCTGAGAAAAATATGCCTTTACATATATGCAAAGTAACAACTTCCCTTTAAATAGTAAAAGCACCACACACATACTCATTCCTAACCTTCAAAGTCGTTCGGAAAATGCAGTAACAGCACAGAACCTGGAAGAGGCTTGATTTGGTTACAGAATCAGTGGGGGCTCAGGTGGCCAGAGGGCCTGAGCCACACTCGGCCTTCACGTTCTATGACGTGTCCTCACATAACACAGCTGTACGTGCACAACACAAATAACGAGACACCTGCAGAGCAGGTGCAGCACGGGGTAAACATTCTCTTCTGAGGCTCAACACTGCACGTCAGGAGGTGGAACACGCTGCGCAAATAAGTAGCACACACATAAACAAATGAAAGTCAGCCCTAGACAACTCCTGAGGACCTAATTCTGACACACGAGGTTGGACTTGATCCCTCCTAGGAAGTGAGTGAGGCTGACCCTTCTTGCTCATAACTACCCTATTGAACCTCTGTCCAACAGTACAACCCAGTCCAGCCTTCCATGATAAACAATGTCACCCCTGGACCGATGCTGGCCACTGCAGAGAATAAGCTAGTAGTCACTTCCCTTCATTGGGTCATAGAACAAAGAACAGTGTTTCTCAAAGCATAAACCCCCAATTAGCCACATCAGAATCACCTGGACTGATTAAAAATGCACATTCCCAAGCCCTGCTCCCAGAGATCCTGAGTCAATGATTCTGCAGTGGTGCCCTGAAATCTGCATTTAAAATCACGAGACATTCATGTAGTTCCAAAGCTAAAACTGTGAGAAATCTAGCTTCCATCCTTGTCCAATGCACCCTGTTCTCTCACTTCTGCTACAAGTAAGCCTTTTGGCAGCCTGTGATTTATCTTTCCATTGTTTCTTTGGATAACATACACAAATATGATTGTGTACATGCACATACAGATAACACACACAAATGTGCACTTTTTTTTTTTTACATGATCTGAATATACATTCAAGTTTGGGAATCAGGCTCTAGATTCAGACATAATTTACATGACCTTGAAAAATTACTTAAATTCTCATGTTCTTCCTCTGCAAAATGTGGTTATTATTTTATAAAAGCTCAATAAGATTAGCACTCAATAAATGGAAGCTATTACCGTTATGTCATTATTCATTAATTAAACAAATATTCAATGGATACCCATTAGGACTCTGGAACTGTTGTAGGAACTGCAAATAGAACAATATACAAAACAAAGTTCCTACTCTGAAGAAATTTATATTCTAACAGGGAGTGAGAATAGTCAGGGAAGATATTGCTGATTTATGTAACATTTCAGCAAACACTTGAATGAGATGAGGAACAAGCCACGAAATATCTCAGGCAAGAGTGTGCCAGGCAGCGGAAACAGCGAGTGCAAAGGCCCTGAGGTGGCTATGTGCACTGTGTTTTCACGGAAGAAAACCTGTGTGATTAGTACCAGATAGATGCAAGGGGTAAGAGCATAGGAGATAAAGTCAGGGAAGTAACCAGAGGCCTGATCATGTCAGATGTAGCCAGCCATGGAAAGGACTTTGGAACTTCTAGTTGTGATGGGAAGCTACTAAAGGGCTCTGAGCAGAAAAGAGATGTGATCAGATTAATTTTTCGAAGGCTCACTCCATCCACCTCTATGTAGGTAAAAAATCTGAAAATGGCACAATGGCAAACACAGGGTGATCAGTAAGAAGACTACTGTAGTAATTCAGATGAGAGAGGATGGTAAGCTCATCAAGAGTAGAAAAAGTGGAGATGGAAAGCAATGACTGGATTCTAGACTTATTCTGGAGGTGGAACAGACAAGATTTGCTGATGGATTGGATGAGGTGTATAAGAGAAAAAGAGAAGTCAAAAATGATTCCAAGGCTTTTGGCCTTAGCCAAACGGGTGAACAGAAATGCTGAGATATGGGATGCAGGGGGATAGGCACGTTTTGGGAGAGTATAATCAAGAACTGTTCTGGCCATGTTACTAGACACCCAAAATGAAGATGCTTAAAAGGCAGCTGGATTCTCCAGAGTTTAGGGAGAAGTCATCATCATGAGTACCCTCCTCATTTCCATTTCCCAAGAGACAGATTATGGTGTCTCAACGACATCTTCCAGCTCAAATACTGTCTGGCCCCGTATGATCTGGATCCTGGAGGTCCTGGATGAATGTCAGGTAAAAGGGGTAATGACTAGAAAGAGTAATATTCATTGCTGCTTAAGTCTGAAAATAAAGTAGTTTTGAGGCAGGAGGTGGTAAATGGCCTCTTGGAGCCCAATACCTATCACAGCATCCTAGTAGGCAACAGGCATTTCTCATGTTTGGTGGGACATCAAGGCAGGTCAAAAGCTACCTAGCATTACAAAACTGTCTTCCTGAAACGCACAAGTATAGGGAGTCTTTACTGTGACAAAGTGGAGTTGGTGCGAGAGGCTGAGATATGTATACTACTAGGTCTACAGGGTATCAGAGTCGAGCAATGTGACAGGGTAAGGAGAGTGTGGTAAGCAGCGCACTCATCCTTTTCACAAGTGTATGTCCTAGGCAGTTGGGTACCCTTCCTCCATGTTTCCCTAATGGGCAGCATATGTATCCAGTATCATTTACCTTGTATCGTAATCTGTTTATATGCCTTTGTCTCCCACTGTGTGTCCTAGAAGCACAGGCACTGGCACTATGTCTTACTCACCTTTATATTCCTGTCCCTAGCAGAGAGCCTGATCTGTGTAGGCACTTAATACATATTTGATGAAGAAATAGGAGAATGACTCCCTCTGTATAGTGTTGGGTCTTTTGAAAAGTTTTTTCCCCTCTATTTTTAATTCTGAGAGCATTTAATGAATAGAAAATGGAGACCTTCTTGAGATATCTGAAGGAAGCAAGATTCTCTCTTTAACCCAAAGGACTAGGACAGCTTACTAGTGATAGTAAGATGTGATTTACATGGAGGTATGATTTAAATAGGCTCAGAGCTGCTAAAGGCAGGAGGGGCATACATTAACATGAAGATCTGTAGTGGAGGCACCCTGCTGAAGAGGCTGTAAAGAACTCTGCAAGGCTGACTGGATGGCACTGTCCACAGACGATGCATGACATGCCAACCACCACCAAGATTCCACCAGACCCATCACAAGGACTTAGCTCAGTATAAGATCTGGTTTAAGTGTTCTGGGCCACTTTTTTATGGCCCTTGATTTCTAGTACCTGGACATTAACAGGAACGATTGAAATTATTTGTTTGGTCTTCGGTGGCTGTTAGATGCAACCAGTCATAGATAAGATCATAATGTTCATAGGTAAGAGTTAAAGTTTAGATCCTTGGAACCTTTTGTGCCCTGACTGGTGTGACTCAGTGGACTGAGTGCTGGTCTGCGAACCGAAGGGTTGCAGATTTGATTCCCAGTCAGGGCACATGCCTGGGTTGTGGGCCAGGTGCCCAGTAGGGGGTGTGTGAAACTCAACCACACACTGATGTTTCTCTCCCTTTCTCTCTCCCTTCCCCTCTGTCTAAAAATAAATAAATAAAACCTTAAAATAAAAACAAACCCTATTGTATTCCACAGTATACAAGAGATAAGAGATGTCTGACCCTGGCCACTTCCAAGAAGATTATGTAAGTTTTTACCAGTTACATTTCATGACAGCCTGGAATGATGCTCTTCTACCTACAGACCTAGGTAACTTTGGCACTTGAGTATAAGACAATCAACTATTTGGCTAGTCAGCGATTTTCAACCTTTTTCATCTCATCACACACATAAACCAGTTACTAAAACTCTGTGGCACAGCAAAAAATGTATTTTTTGCTAATGTGACAAAAATAGGCATAATTTTGATTCATTCACACAGGATGGCTATTGTTGTGTTGGCTGTTGTCATTTTTTAATTTAACAATCTTAAGGGGTAAGAAGTCAGTGCCCCTAAGTAGGTATTGCATATTAAAAATTCTTGCAGCACACCAGTTGAAAATCGCTGGGCTAGATAAGAGTTTAGAATAACGATGTGAGTTACTTACAATGATGACAAGTGAACAATGAGCGATCACCAACGGAAAAAGGCATATGTTGCTAACTTGTTAAATCCCACCCTCACTCCCCGCCAAACCAGTACACTTATTCCGGGTAAGTTCAAGCCCCTGGCAGGCTGAAAACTTCCCACTGCTTGTGCCTCCAAACTAAAGACTTCTTGGTAATCGAAATAAGCCAAAGCTGAGCACAATTAATGAGGAAAGCTCAACCTCCAATTCTGCACCAAGAGCAAGGGCAGGTAGAACATCCTTAAAATGTTTGGGTACCTGGGATCGCCCAAAGAGCCCCACTGCCCTTGCTATTTACAATAATCTGCACTCCTTTATTCCAGTTCCCTGTCGGCCAGACGCCAGTCCACTTCGCCAGCCCTGTAATAGGTCCGCCAGTCCACTTCGCCAGCCCTGTAATAGGTCCGGGCCGCCCCTGCGCTCCCGGGCCCCACCTCGAACCCTCGGTTTTTCGGCTCACCCCAGGCAGCCAAACAGTCGATCTGCAGAGGCAGCTTTTCTAGGATCGGCACCGGTTCGAAGGCGTCGTGCATGGCGGCGAGCAGGGAGTCGCTGTGACAATCTCACCCTGAGTGCGCCGGGACGGGCTCGTGAACAGAGAACCACACCGAGGGCCGACCAGCACCTGGCCAGGGACCCCAACTACAGGGCCTTCAGTAACAGAGCCATCATCAACACCGGACTTCCTGCAGGCCTAAGCCCACCCCTTCCGCAGGCAAAGTCCCGCCCCTTCCGCCCGGCTCTTAGAGCATCTCCAAGAAATGCAATAAGGCTTGGGTTTCCATTTCGCCCTTGATCCAGAGGTTTTCCGTCGCGGCGTAGCCATGGGCTTAACAAGGAAGGAAAAAGATCTTAATCTTAGAGCTGTTTTAGGAACTGTAGCGTGGTGGTGAATGAATTCGGGCTATGGCGTCGGACCTGGGATGGAGAGCGGCCATTCAGGAAATTAGCTGTAGCATTTAAGAAATTTAACCTCCCTAGGACTTATTCTTATCCTCAAAATGATGGCAGTATCATGTGCCGACCTAGCGTTGTGAGAACTTAGCAACGCCTAACACACAGCACTCAATAAATGGTAGTTTTAGTATTACTATTATAATCGCGGCCTTACCTTTAGATTTTAAAGGTTGTTTCAAGCCAGTGGTTCTCAAAGGGTGGACTCTAGACCATCAGCAGCAGCAGCATCGCCTGGGGACTTGTTAGAAAAGCGAAGTCTCAGGCCTCATTCCAGCCCTACTCCATCAGAAATCCTGTCCAGCAGCCTGTTGTATTAGGTTCCCAAGGTGAGTCCATGCACTCAAAGGGAGAACCACTGTAGGAATGGTCAGTATCTGGCAATTTACCCACAAAAAACAGCAGGTATGCCATAAAATTAAGCATATTTATTGGTTTAAAGAAAAAATGTAAAAGAAAAATGGGGTGAGTCTATGATAGTAAAAAATGGCCCTGATCACAATTTTTTTTACACGATGTCAGTTTCTTCATCTGTAAATTAGTAATATTGTCCTATCTTTACCAAATGCTGTTTCTGATAGTAAAATGAAGTATTTTCAAGTAGTAAGAAACACAAAAATTGCTGAACAAATCTTACATTTTATCTAATTTTTACCATAGAAATAGAAAACCTTGAAAATTTAGAATTGCCAGCTGCTGTGTTGTAAAAGAAGGCCTAATAACACCTTGCAGCTCCAGGATGAAGGGCCAAGACTAAAATAAGCAATGAAAACTGTAAGGTAACAGGTCAATGTAATGGTATAAATTCCTTCTAAACCTGTTTTAAAAAAAATGACACACTATATACCATCAAAGTACTATAACAAGCCTCAAGAAAAAGCAGAATGAATTACCAAGCCCCAGGCTACATAATTTATACTATAAACTCCCACTTAACACAATAGCTTCCTCCCCTCCCTTGCCCCTGCGCCTCCGTCTCAAGTTGACATCTAACCAACTTCAAAAAATAGGTGATCAACCATCCAGCAGCATTATGACTATTACTCACTTGCTGAGTTTTACTATGGAAGAACAGAGGCACACAACAGTTACAACCCTTTGCTAATGGGTTAACCTGAGAATACAGTCAGCTCCTCCTGTGGTTCCTTAGAGATATTGCCTAAGTGATTTACAAAAAAAATCACCACAGCAAACAGCTATAGAGAAAAGTTACATAAATGTAAACACTTTCCCTATAATAGGAGTTAGTGAAGTCTGTGGTTGTGTGGTTATTGGTTCCAACAGGTAAGACGATATAGAATAAAAACCATGGAAGGAGAATTCCCATGAGAGTTTGGGAGAAAGAAGGGTCTTTAGAGAAAATCGGAGAAAAGACAAAAACACATTAATTTTGTTAAAATTTTTTTATATTAAAAAATGGCGTGAACTTCTATGAAGAACAAAACTCTTGGGAAGGCAAAAGTAGACAAACCATTTAAACTGAAATATAGTGTATCAAATGAATCCCATCACCTTGTGATGTCTCTTATAAACAGTCTCTAAACCAACACCAGATACAAGAACAGTTGATTCCTAAAGAATGAGCAGCAGTCCAGGGCCTCCATACTACTTCATGCAGGAAAACGTTAAGCTGGAAGGACCTGTTTCCTTTGCATCAGCTCCTGCTTCTGAAGAATCACAGTACTCGGGGTGCGTGCTCACTCACAAGCACTTGGATGGAGTGCCTCTCTGCCTCTAGTGCAACACCCAGTGAACGGCATGAAGGCCAACAAAGCATTGTCTCCGACTGGGCAATGCTGCCTTGGAGGCTTACAAAACAGTAGTTGAAGGTTTCGGAGCATGCACCACATTGCCAGCAATGGGATGTGTCACAATAGCAGATGTCAAGAGTTAACCTAATATTTCTCTCTACAGTATATCTCAAATAGAAAAATCTTTAATATACACACCTTTTGTAAACAAAATTGCACTTGATTTTGCTTTTTAAATGATCTGAATTCACTGTAACAGTTTCTTTCTCTCCCCCCTTTTTTTCTTCCTTTTAATCATTAATAGAACCATGGCTCCTTAAATCCGGGTATATTTTTCTCAAAACTACCTCTGCAAGTTGTAACCTTGGCTTCCCAGGAAATGGCAAGATAATTAACAATTTCCCCCATCACCCATATAACTCCCTAAATAAATAAAAATTACAGGCAGTTGCTCCTGGGGTTTACATATTATGGTGTTGATGTCAAGAAGATGTTAAAACTTTTTAGTTTGACAGATTAAACAATTTAAACATCATAGAAGGCTCAGGAACAACAACACACATAAGTTGCATAAACATCCATGTCAGGGTGTAGGAGGGAATGGGGCATCAATGTTGTAAATGAGAAACTTGTAGATTTTTCTCTTCCTATGAACTTGTTTTCAATAAGATGTTCCCCTAGTTCTGACACCTCTGGCCAGCTCGAATGCACAAAGATCAAAGAACAGATTAGGATGTCATTCCCTCCTTTAACCCCATGGAGCAGCATAGAAGACTGACAGAAGCTGATCTCTTCCCAGATACGGGCCATCTTCAACTGCACATCTTCCCACTTTACTCCATTTTGGACCTTTCAAAGTGTGTGATCATTCGTTCCTTGGGAGGGGAAAAAAAAGGTTTATTCAAAATACATTAATTGTAAATGGTCTGCATTCCAAATGCCTTCTACACAGATGATGCACACACACATTTTCTGCAAGTACCTGTTTATGTTCATTAAACACTTAAGAGAGATGGTTCCTAAACATCTATGAAGGTTTTGAAAGACAGACATGTCCAGGCCCCACCCAAGATCAACCGAATCAAAACCTCTAGTTTTTCCCTGGCTGGGGTGGCTCAGTTGGTTGAGTGTCAGCCTAGGAACCGAAATGTCACTGGTTCAATTCCTGGTCAGGGCACATGCCTGAGTTGCAGGCCAGGGCCCCAGCTAGCGGCAAGCAAGAGGCAACCCATCAATGTTTCTCTCATACATCGATGTTTTTCTCCCTCTTCCTCCCTTCCTCCCATCTCTCTAAAAATAAAGAAAAATCTCTATAGTCTTTTGTAAACCAAACAACAAATCAAAAAGTTTTAGAATTAATCAGGATGATTAAACCAATATTTACTTAAGACTAAGCTCTAAAAAAAAGTGTATCTCCTCTGATTCAGGAATTTAACTTGAAGAAACAGTCAAGGCTGTGGGTAAAGATTTAGCAATAAGCATTTCTACTGCAACACTCAAAATTACAATAAAATACTAGAAAGCATTAAGTGTCCAAAAACAGAACTGTGTAAATAAATATGCTATATCCTTATAATGAAATATTACACTCATTAAAATTACATTGATGAAAAAGTTCTAGAGACCTGTTGCACAGCACTGCATATATAGTTAACACCTAGCTCTTGAGAATCGTTAGGATGGTCATTCTGTGTCTCTCATCACCACTTTTTGGTGCGCTTAGAAGGCTTTCTGAAATCTAATATTCAGAACACGTCCAGAACTATTTCCCAGTACTCAGCCTGCACTTCCTACATAAGACCTCATTGTGAAGCCTTTCAGATGAACTGTATGCAAGCATATAAAGATGAAAAATCAGCATGTCTAGTTCCTTTGCCAGACTAGGGAAGATTTCCTTCATTATTCGTTCAATTAAGTTTTCAATTTCTTCCTCTTTCTCTTCTCCTTCTGGCACCTCTATGATTTGGATGCTGGAACCTTTAAAATTGTCCCAGAGGTTCCTAAGCCTCTCCCCATTTTTTAAAATTCTTGTTTCTTCATCCTGTTCCGCTTGGATGTTTATTTCTTCCTTTTGTTCCAAATTGTTGATTTGCGTCCCAGTTTCCTCCCTTCACTGTTGGTTCCCTGTATATTTTTCTTTATATTACTTTGTATAGCCTTCATTTCTTCCTTTATTTTGTGACCATACTCAAATCATTTCTGTGAGCATCCTGACTACGTGTTTTGAATTCTGCATCTGATAGGTTGGTTGTCTCCTTGTTGCTTACTTTTTTTTCTGAAGTTTTGATCTGTTCTTTTACTTGGGCCATTTTTTCTTTGTCTCAGCACACCAGTTATGTTGTAAGGGGTGGAGCTTTAGATATTCGCCAGGGCAAAGCAACCCACTTCAATAGGTTGTGGCACTGTATGGTGGGGAGGGGTCCGAGAGGGAATAATGCCACTTGCTCAGCTCTCCCCCACTTTCAGTCACTTCCCTCATTTCCCACAAATGGACTGTGCCCTTTCATGTGCTGATTACCAGGTAGGTGGGCTTGTGTATCTTCTAGGACCCCATGCGTCCCTCCAATGGATTCCCCTGTGACTGGGAGTTTCTCCCAATGCCACAACCCCCACAGGTTTTCATAGCCAGAGGTTTGAGGCTTTATCTCCCTGTACTGGAACCCTGGGTTGCAAGGTTTGTCTCACTCCCAAGTAGTTTGTCCTGGCTTATCCGCAAGCGAATGTGGCACTACCCGGTCCACCAACAGCCGCCATGCCTCGTATTCTCTCTGCCCCGGCCCATTTCCACCCCTCCTACTAGTCTGGATGAATGTCTCTTCTTTAACTCCTCGGTTTTGGGACTTCTATACATTTCAGTTTTCGGGCAGTTCTGGTTGGTTTTTATTTTTAAGTTGGTTGTTAACCTTCTTTTGGTTGTGCAAGGAAGCAAAGCGTATCTAACTACACCTCCATCTTGGCCAGCACCCTTTGAATATCTGAGTTCTAATACAACTATTTCTATTCTCATCCTTTTCAATGATACTCTTACTGCATCAAATAAATAAAATATCACTGAACAGAGAACTTATGACTCCCTATTAAGTCATCCGACCCACATTTTTTTTATGCATGATTTGATTACTAACCTCATCTGAATCCAGAAGGGCTGGAAGTGCTCTGCAGAAAGAAAAACACCAAATTGAATAGTGTAAAATAAAGCCGTAAGTGGTTCATTAAGGACAGTGGAATGATGAATGCAATTAAAAGCTTTTTTGGGGTAACTATCAAAGATTTGTATCTTATTAATGTCTGTTCATAGCGGGGGTCAGGGAGCAAATTAAAAATAAGAATCAAAATTATTGAAATTGAATGGAAAAAAACATGTTCTGTATTGTAATAGGACTCATGTTTAATAAAATTATAGCCATGCAAAGGAACTGAAAATCCCCCAAATAAACAAACAAACAAACAAAATAGAAACAGACTCAGATAGAGAGAACAGACTGATGGCTGCCAGAGGGAGGGAGGTGGAGGGACTGGGTGAGAAAGGTGAAGGGACTGAGAAGTACAGATTGGTAGTTACAAAGTAGTCATGGGGATGTAAAGTGCAGCATAGGAAATAGAGTCAATTAACAGTGTAATAACTATGTATGGTGCCAGGTGGGTACCAGAAATATCAGGGGGAGCATTTTGTGAAGTATAACTCTTGTCCGACCACTGTGCCGTACATATGAAACTAATACAGAATAATACTGAATAAGCTGCAATAAAAAAAATTTTTTTAATTCTAAAAGAATTATCCCAGTGATTTGGGAAAGATATATACCAAAATCTTTCTAAGCAAAAATGTCACTTGAACAAATAATCTCAATTACTTTTGTTTGTATATCATTCCTAATCTTTATTTTTAAACATCTTTTTAATGTTTTTAATTATTCTTTTGAGTATTTTTGTCTTTGACTTCTAATGTTAACTACAAACATTCTCATTAGTTTACTCTGCCCCTCCCTCATTAAAATCATAAAAGTAATATTAACTTTGAAATAGTATGCTTGCAGCAATGGTTCAAAAACTCACACATCTGTCACAGAAGAAGGAACGTTTTCTTCTACCCACTTCAAATCATCTTCCTGCTGGGAACACACAAGTACCAGCTGTTACTAAAATGCGTAAGATAATAGATCTCAAATGAGAATCTACAGAGGTCCCAAAATCTTTAATCTGTTGTCACTCTGAAGTAGTACATTCTCATAACAAATGGGGCTGCTAACAGCAAAGTCAAATAACTCAAAAAACTATGTAACTGAAATATAAAATGATGCCCTACATCCTTAAATGTTTTCTGCTCAGGGGTCTAATACCTAGTGTATACTTCATGTAAGCTTTGCTCCTGAGAACTGAGATAAAGTGCTTGATGTATTGGATTGGCCAAAAAGCTTGGTTTTTTTTCTGTAAGATGGCTCTAGTAAGCACTTAGTTGTCTCTAACTTCATTTGAAACAATTTTGTTAGATCGTATTGTGACAGCTGTCATATCACCATGCATTTTAAAAAGAACATCAAAATTGATGAATTTTTGTGTAGCCATTTTAATATTGGAGATGGAAGAAAACAAGTGACATTTCTGGCATATTATACTTTATTATTTAAAGGTAAAAACAGAACTGAAACACAAAAAAAGATCTGTGCAGTGTATGGAGATGGTGCTGTGACTGACCGAACATGTCAAAAGTGGTTTGCAAAGTCTGCGCTGGAGGTTTCTAGCTAGATGATGCTCCACGGTCAGGCAGAGGAGCTGAAGTTGACAGTGACCAAATTGAAACATTAGTTGAGGACAATCAACATTACACCACGTGGGAGACAGCCCCCTTACTCAAAATACCCAAATCCATGAAGTTATGGGTGAAAATGAAAAACGTCTTCCATTTTATGCAAAAACTAAATAAACTTTTTGGCTACCCCAACAGAATAAATGCACAATTCTACAAAACAAGAAAACCAAAAAATGCTGACTAAAAAATCTTATCTTTAATACAAAAACACTTTGTTATTAATGAGGCTATGACCTCATTGATGAAAACCATTACACAAAACCATCAGACTGGTCTGGTCTCTTTTCAGGACATAGAAGCAAACCACCTAGTTAAAGATTACTAAGCCCTACATGGAATCACTTGCTGTGTCTGTTTTTAAAAATGTAAATGTAATATATTAAAAGGTTTATAAAGCAAGCTTAATTACAGCACAGGTAAAGAACGCCAATAAGGCGTGTACATAACTGCTGAGCTCCACCAAGGGCTAGAGGATAGGGCATGCAAGAAAGAAAAGTCATACTTACTACTTTGTTTACTTTAGTACTTCCATTTGGTTCTTGTTTGGTACTCCTCATTTTCATTCCTTCTGTAGGAGGGAGAAAAGGAGATTGGTTAACAATGTCAATATACTAACAATGATTGCAAAAATGGATTCAGAGCTTTATTTTAAGCTTACTGACAAGGAACTGCACAACAGATACTTCTCCACCTTTAGATTTATGCTGGGAAGTTCAAAGCCACATTTTCAGCTCATCTCTAATAAGCAACCTGGACGCTTAATGGTCAATTATTTGCGGAATTTACCATACCTTCATCTTAAGATTCACGCCCTTATTTCTGCTTCTCCCCAACTTCACCCCATACAGAGTTGTAAAATAATAAACAATGTAATTATATTAAAGTATCTTGATTTTCATACTCAAAATGTTGTAGTTAACCCTTGAACAACATGTGCTTGAACAGTGTGGGTCCACGTATACAAGGATTTTTTTTTCAATAGAACAGTAACTATTTTTATCTTACGATTTTAATAATACTATCTTTTCCATAGCTTACTTTATTGTAAGAATACAGCACATAACATAGAAAATATGTGTGAAATAACTGTTTATGTTATCAGTAAGGCTTCCTTCCAGTCAAGAGTTGGCTATTAGTGGTAAAGTTTTGCGGGAGTCAAAAGCTGTCGTGAATTTTCGACTGCATGGGGAGTCAGCAACCCAACCCTCACACTGTTCAGTGTAAACTGTATTTACTTTATTCTATTTCTACAAACCAAAAGAGAATATTGAAAGCACAAATAAATGGTATATGTTATCACTACCAAAGCTCTCTTTCAGCATAGGCTCCTTCTGTTCATCCTCTTCCTCTTCCTCAGACAATGGTGAGAAGGCAAACCTGAGAACAAAGGGAACCGTTAAGGAAAAAAATTAGAAAACCACAAAAACTGCTCCACTATCTGGGTTTTACAGGATTAATTACTGAAGCTCTCAGTTACAGTCATTCATAAAATTAGTTTACTGAATAATAAAATAATTCCTCCCCTTCAGAAAGCTCTCAATTGCCTATATTAGCAAGGGAGACCCAGGACAGTACCCTATTTGTAAAAGCAGGCTCAGCCACATAATACCTGTGACTTTAGACAAGTTACTTATTCTCTGTACCCCAGTTGTCCCATCTGTAAATGGGTGTAACAGAACATTACTCACAGAGATGCTCTGCAAAAAGTAAGTGAGTTATTTCAGAAAGTGCTTAGAGCGCCCTGACCAGTACGGTTCAGTTGGTGGACATCCCTCTGCAAGGCAAAGGGTTGCCGGCTTGATTCCTGGTCAGGGTGTGCACACGAGGGAACCAGTCAATGTTCCTCTCTTACACCCATGTTTCTTTCTCTCCCTCCCTTCCTCTCTCCCTAAATATAAATAAAATCTTTTTTTAAAAAAACAGTGTTTAGAGTAACACCTGACACACAGTAAGCATTCAATAAATGTTCATTTACAAGCATAAATATCACACAGATATAAGTAAATTATCACACAATTTAAAATCTCTTCAATTTGGTAGTTAAGATGAAGTTCTGAATGTGTGTGTTTTAGGTGATTTAAATCTCTTTCCAAGTGGGGAACTGGGAAGATGAAGGCCTAATCTGGTACATCTCAGATATCTTTCCTTCACTTAATCCAAGAGACTCTGCAGACAGGTCATTCCTAGAATGCTTTAGCTTTGAACTTGCTCTGTACTCACTGTTGCCTATTATTTTCATTCTACCTTGTTTTTAAATCTCCCTACTGTGGTTAAAAAAGAATACTCTGTACACTAGGAATAGGAAATGCCTGTAACTTGTTAACTGGTAACTAACAAAATTTCAGAGTAGATATCAAAGTTAATGACTGAGAAACATGTATTTTAAAGGGAGAAT